>NW_024081707.1:115965-553883 GCF_003009895.1 Hyaena hyaena
GAAATACAAATCAAAACCACACTGAGATACCACCTCACGCCAGTCAGAGTGGCTAAAATGAGCAAATCTGCATTCCAGCTCTTTGCAGGGCCATGTTTTCTGAGCTGATATTTTTTGTTTAGATTATTGAAGTACAAGTGACAATTAAACTCATATATATTTAAGGTGTACAGCTTGATGTCTTGATATATATACATGTGATATGAAGTCTGTGGGGATATCTGCAAGGCATGTTGAGGGTGAGCTCTTTGCCTGGGCAACAGGGTGGCCTCTGCATCATGCTCCCCCTCATTGTGACCTCTCTCCTAATGCAGGATGCCTGTACTTTAAAATATTTAGAGACAATTTATTTACCCAATTCCTGTTAGGGAGAGCATTATAAGAATTTGGAAAAATATTTTAAGTATTTTGAAATAGGAAGTGGTATTCAATAAGAAGGGGCACAATTAGTGAATAATGGTGTTAAAACAGGTTTCTAAGGACAGTGACAACTGCTACTTGGAGGACATTCCTTTCACTCCATGCCGTGAGATAAGGAGGGGATGCAGGTCAGGTTTTGGATTGCTCCATGTACAGCAAGGAGCAGAATTAGAAATTCAGGAACATTCCAGAATGGAGGCAAGGATTGTATAGTAATCTAGGGGCTAGAAATAGGGATATGTGATAGGTTACAGTCCTGCCTAATGCTTCCTTTAGATTAGTCTTCTATTCTCTTATTAATTAATCTTTGGTATGTTACCCAGTGTACTTTTCATAAGCTGGTATAACAATAATGACACCTTCTAAATCTGTATAATGTGAAGTAGTTTGCTTTTCATTATCTCACTTATACTAAGCAGGTCAAGATGGTTTTGCCTGTTTTCTAGATGAGGACATATTGGGCATGTTTTCTAGATAAAAACACCTAATTTCAATGAGTGTTATGCCCAAGTGTAAAAATCTATTTACATGGACATTCTCAGGCATAAAAATTAAATTAAATTTACGTATAACTTATTTTTTCAGCACTATATATTCTTTTTTAAAAGAATAAAAGTGCCTACACCTAAGATAGCACAGGCACAGGAAAATTCACATTATAGGGTTGTGTGTGTGAGGCAAGGGTCACCTTCCACACAAGGATTAGCTTCAAGTCTAGTGTGGAATTTATTAGTGTATCTCTGCTCTTCTCATCTGCACTCAAACACTGTGAATCCTACCTTCTTGTTCACTGTCAGCCCTCCCCTGAAATTCTTATTCTGGTCTCTTCAAGTCTCAGTCAGTATTTCTTGTCTTGTAAGGAAATCATTTTAGGAATAAAATGATATGTAGTTCCTGGTCTTGGGAATAAGGTTCTCAATCTCATAGATTAATTTGGTACTCTTTTCAGAGTACATATTGCTTTCTAGAAAAGGGTTTTAGGGAAAGTATGCTAGAGTCAACCTGCTGCTGACAGAGTGAGTCAAATATTAGAATATTGCCCTGCTTTTGGTGACTGGCTGGTACAGCACCCACAAAGCTTGCCCTAAGCAGCACCATTAGGTTTTACATGTCATTTTAGAACAACCTTGCTTGCTAGAAGTTTCATATTTACAGACACTACTTTTACCTTCGGGTTCTCCAATTAGGTTATAGATAGGAGGTCTCAAAATATCTCTCAAAAACCATAAAACTTGAATGCTTTCAGAGTCTTTTATGAAGAGGGCAAGATATAGTGAAGACAATGAGAACTGTGGCAGATATGCAAAATGTGTTTATATATAAAGCTCTGCACCTTCCAAACTAACAAATCTATAGTCATAAGGAATCCAAAGATCTTCAGTCTAAAAACATCTGAATGTTACTTGGACTATAAATTACTCTGAAGCTCAAAAAAAATTGATTCTTTAGTCTGCAATGAATCTTATAGATTGATGCTCAGTATATTCCATTGAAGTCTCCTTAGCCCACTGAGACCCTGGTGGGAACCTTGAATCACACACTATTCAGAGCCAGGGATCAGAAATGGGCATCACAAGAAGACATATTTCTGCCTCTGAGTCTCCAGTCGCCAAGAAGAAGAGGTGGCCTTGGACAATGATGGTGATGACTCAATGTCAGAATAGAATCAATTCCTTAACCAGTTATTCAGTACAGTAATAATTCAGATTTTAGATCAGATTATTAACAGAATGGCTTGGAGTAAAATATGTTTTATGTTTGAAGATGGTTTTACTGAATTTGTGTTAAGTATGCTGATTGTACATGTCATTTTGGGTCATTGAATTTCTCTGTTTGGCATTTAGATTCATGCCTTCAATAGGGTACATTATAGCTTAAACCCAACTGCTATCAGATTCTACATTGGGAATTTGGTTGAGATAAGAGGTTATCAAGTAAACAATTAGAATCATGAGGGAGTAGAGAAGGTGTTCTTCTAGTGGTGTTGCTTCAGGGGATATGTTTGTTAGCACTTGGCTTAGTTGAAATGTGCACAATATATTTGGGAGATCTTGAGAGGCTTTTTAAAGTTTAATTGCTGCAAATCTCTTGTTATCATGCTTTCCTGTGAGATTTACACAGCCCTAAATGCTTTCCAGTATGAAAATTATTCTTTCCTATATTGTTTTGCCTGAAAAAGTAGAGTGTGATGAGCTATAGGAAAGAACAGCCTTCGTTCTCTAGAGTCAGTGAGAGTATGTGTTAGTTTGCTACAACTGCCATAATGGTATACCACTGACTGGGGGACTTAAAAAACAAATTATTATTTTCTCACAGTTCTCGAGGCTTAAAGTTCAAGTTCAAAGCATTGGCAGCCATGATCTCTTCTGAGACCTCTCTCCTTGGCTTGCAGATGGCTGTCTTCTCCCTGTGTCTGCCTTTCTTTTGAGATATCCCTGGTATCTCTTTACATGTCCCAATTTCCTTTCTTGTAATGACATTAGACAGTTGGATTCGGGGCCAACTAAAGACTTTGTTTTATTTAACTTGATCACTTGTTTAAAGGTCTCATCTCCAAATACAGTCACACTCTGAGGTCCTGTCATTTAGGGCTTCACCAAAGGAATATTGAGGGGATGCAGTTCAGCCCATAAAAAAGCGTAATTGCTTTTTGGGTTGGACCAAATGGTGGGTAAGGTCCCTTTTTAGACATATAAGTGTAGGATTCTCTAATTCTAGAACTTGCTTTACCTTTGACTTCTGAAAAACGATACCTTGATAGAAAGCTGGTTTTCTCTCTCTCTTTCATGCACTGTTTTGGCCAGATAGCACCAACTTCCCCCAAAGAATAAAATTCATACCTGATCTCCTATTTTATGACCTAAATGTCTACCCACTCTCAACATCATCCCCATTCACAATGTGCTATAGTTCTTCTTTTCTTAATCAGAAAAACTATAAATGGGGACAATACAAATACAAGTTGCTAAGGAGAGAGGAGAGGCTGCTAAATACCATTTCCTTTAAGGGAATTGCACCTGTTGACACATCTTCATGAGAAATGATGGTTCCAGAACAGAAGCAGAACAACAGATATAAGAGAAAATTTTAGGGTAAAATTATACTGACTTGACTTCTGGCTTTTCTGCTTCTATGGATGCTGGAACCATTAGCAGAGATCACTAGTAAAGGAATGATCTTATTTTAAGTTATCGAAAGGCATTTGTGCATGGGTGGCATGTGTGTGTGCCCACACACACACACACACACACACACACACACACACACACATAGTTCCCCACTGACACATTTTCAACTGTGCCAACTAAGTACAACTTCTACATTTTTTCAAAGAAACCTAGTCACAGAGTTGACTTCTTGAATGGTTAACCCAAGTATAGCCCCAGGCTAAGGTGCCTGAAATCATTTCTGTTTTAAATGAAAAATGGATAAATGCAAGAACTGGACTGTATGTAAACACATGGCATTTATATCTTAGACAAAACAACCTGTGTAGAGAAAAAGAATCCTACAGCTAAGAATCCAGCATATAGAATTAAATAATATATTAATTAAATCAAAGGACTACCAATCATGAAATGTTTTAGGGTTTTTTTGTGCAATTTCTTTTTGTCAAAAGGATAATGCTCACTACTCCTCAGTAGCTAATTAACAATAAATAATGTGTGGGAAAGGTTGAGAAATAAAACATTCATAGTGAGCATTTCATTATGTGATTAAGGATCATTAGATGCATTAAATGCCTTACTAATGAATGCATTGTTAATTACTTGTTAGCATTTTATCCAGGCACATTACTGAGAACACTGCTGACTTTTGTGAGGAGATATGTTGGCAGTAAAAACTGGAAATATTGGGCCACTTTTAGAGAAACAGCAAACCTATGAGGTTCCCCTTCTAAGATGATATCAATATTCCTTTATGAATTATTAATCAAAAACCATCAATGTACATTAACTTACTGATGCACTAGAAGCAGAAAATGTGTTGATCTTTTGTGGCTAAAACGATGAACCTCTGCATGTGTGCACTATGCTTTACTGCTAAACTAACTTTAACCCTGTTCTTCATTCTGAAATATGGAGTTCAAAGGTTGATGATGCTAGGTTTCAATATTGCCAACTCCACAGTTGGACCACTGAGGGATAGTATAAGCTTAAGTATACAACAGCCCATCTTATCCAAAGTGTATAGAACATTTTTGCTTCATTCAAAAGCCTGAGAAATTTTCTTTGTTGAGACATGACAAAGTAGA
Organism: Hyaena hyaena; assembly: GCF_003009895.1. Taxonomy (NCBI): domain Eukaryota; kingdom Metazoa; phylum Chordata; class Mammalia; order Carnivora; family Hyaenidae; genus Hyaena; species Hyaena hyaena. The sequence continues at coordinate 120,641 of NW_024081707.1, forward strand.
TAATTACAACAGATGCCTGACCAACCTCCATGTAACCAACTCATGAGAATAATTTAGTTCAGCACTCCATTTGTAAACATACTGAGCAATGTCCAGACACTCTTATCTCATGGCCCACAGACTCTGCACCCCTGTTCTCGTGCCTATCTGCTCCCACCACTGGTGCTAAGCTTGTCATGAGTCAGTAAATGTATTTATGTTAGTTGCCCTTGTCATTGTAATTGCATAATTCAATTAAATATTATATAAATCAATGAGCCATGAGTGCAAAGAAAAACATGTTTCAGATTGTTTTCCTGAGAAGGTGAGGTGCTAAAAACAATTGTGAAATTAGATGTGATTAGACAATTATAAAGGTAGAGGAAATTTTGTAAAATTCTAGAATTCCAGGCTCGGATCAGCTCTCTAGAGACTTTGTGTTCTTGCCCTCACTTTAAAGATACCAAAAAATGGAATAGTAGACCATGTATCATAAATGTGCCTTTTGTATGAAAACTGTGGACTGTAATCAAGGAATGTGAACACGAAGAAAAAACCTTGGTCCTACATCATAAGCATAGTTAATGAAGGTACACTTATATATCTTAAGAGAAAACAAGATGTTTAAGCAGTGAACATGTTTTTTTAAGCAATGAACATGTTTTTTAGTGATTCTCTGCTTTACAGAATTTTTTTTTTATTATTAATTGGTCAGTTACCAACTCTGCACTAGATAGAAGAACTTTGCTTATGAGAAGTGAAAAAAGCAGTGTACAGTACATTTAAAATATAACTTAACTTTACAAAAATATACTTGCAAGCATGTATGTATATCTGTAGAAAAAGTTAGACAAGAATATTAATATTTAGGGGCGCCTGGGTGGCTTGGTCGGTTAAGCGTCCGACTTTCGCTTAGGTCATGATCTCGCCGGTCATGGGTTCGAGCCCCGCGTTGGGCTCTGTGCTGACTGCCAGCTCAGAGCGTGGAGCCTATTTCAGAGTCTGTGTCTCCCTCTCTCTCTGACCCTCCCCTGCTCACGCTATCTCTCTCTCTCTCCTAGAAATAAATAAAATATTTATATATATATAAAAGAATATTAATATTTAATATTGGGTGTCTGTTATGCCAGATTTTTCATTTTCTAAGTTATATTTTTCTATATTAAATTTTCCTGTAATTCATTCCCATTACTTTTATAATAAGATGATAAACCACTAAATGCTTTTTAAAAATATTTTATTTTAATTAATTTATTTATTTTGGTGGGGTAGAGAGCAAGCAAGGGAATGGCAGAGAGAGTAGGAGATGAGAATCTCAAGCAGGCTCTGCACTGTCATCACAGAGCCTGGTGCAGGGCTTGATCTCAGGAACTGTGAGATCATGACCTGAGCTAAAACCAATAGTCAGATGCTTAACTGAGCACCTAAGTGCCTCAAGATTTAATTTTTAAATAATCTCTGCATCCAACGTGGAGTTTGAACTCACAACCCTAAAATCAAGTGTCACATACTCTACCAAGTGAGGCAGCCAGGTTCCCCAAACACTAAATGCTTTTTAATGCACTATGTTTTTGCTCCTCTGTCTCTATCCTGGTATTTCCACTAGAGACATTAAGCCATTCTTGAGAGTAAGGCTGATCTGAGCTGCTTCTTTTTTTTTTTTTTTTTTTTTTTCTAGGAGAGAGAGAGAGAGACAGCATGAGCAGGGGAGGGTCAGAGAGAGAGGGAGTCACAGACTGAAACAGGCTCCAGGCTCTGAGCTGGCAGTCAGCACAGAGCCCGACGCGGGGCTCGAACCCACGAACCGCGAGATCATGACCTAAGCGAAAGTCGGACGCTTAACAGACTAAGCCACCCAGGCGCTCCTGAGCTGCTTCTTGAATGACATAAATGGGCTTAACTGCTAAAGACCCTTTTTAATGTATATTCATTCACATGGGTTTCTTCTTGTCCCAGGATTTAGAAGTAGTCTATGTGTGTTCTAGAGATAGAAGTGCTCTCTTTCCCATGTTTTAGTGAAAATCACCATGGTTTGGCTGAGTAATTGAAGTTGCTGAAAATGGAAAATTTGTGAAATCAGCAACATTTATAAGCATTTCAAATTGGTAGTCGAGTTTATATACATTTTCTCCTCGTATCCATGTTCTGAAAAAAAAATTTACTTTAGTTGAACTTGTACTTTGAAACTTCATTTTGTTTTTGTTTCTGTTTTTTTTTTTTTTGTCATTGTTGGATAAATAGAGAAATATCTTATTTATTTATGTCAGGAAGACTAAGCACATATAAGGTAGGCACCTACCACTAAAGTTGAAAACTCAGAAGAAAGAAGACAAAACACAGAGGCTTTGTTACCTTGGGACCATGACTCTTGCTGCATAAAGTGCACAAGGAACCAGAGCCTTGAAGATAGCACACAAGGCATCTAAAACACTGCCCAGAGCATTCTAAGAGTTTGTCAGTCTCTGATAAGTGATAGATGGGTGTGTGTTTATTTTCATAATGTCTTGTCTGATTATGTTTACATCTGAATTTATTATTTTGGTTAGACAAAATACAGTTTAATTTTAATTGTCCTTTGATGTACTGGCATTTTTCTTTTGTAGGGCACTAGTAACATTTTTTTTCTATGATGCAATATCATCATATTTTTGCATCAGATTTGGACAGATCAGAGAAAACGAGAACAATGAGGTTAGGGGTCTAGGCTACTCACAGTCATTTAGTCTGTGCTCCTTGAGTAGGCTCATGCTGTCCCTGGGGCTCCTCACCACCATTGTGTGGGCTGCAGTCTGCCCCATCTGTAGGCTGAGTATAAGAATAAAAGTGGTACTTAACTGTATTGAGCATATATGTATACATAATTTACATATATTCTCTTAGCATAATTTTCACCATTGAGAAAATTGAGACTCTGTGAGTTTAAAGTCAATTGTCTGATGATCATGATCACACGGCTAAGAACAGTGATAGCCAGAGTTTGAACTTAGTCCAGTTGTAAAGCTTCTAAGAGACTAGTTCCACATTTGAGGGGGTTGCTGCACCAGTCTCCACCTGTCCCTTCATTCATATCTGGATTGTTCACACAGGGAACAGAGAGCACAGAAAAGTCAACCATACGTACCAATCCTCAACTTTGGATTTCACTCCACATCTGTTCTGCTTCTTGGGTCTTTGTCTCTACGTATTAGCTCTTCTTGTTTACAGTGAACTATGAAAAACATTGTCTGGTAGTATTTATTTTTCTGTTAAAAATAACAAGGTATACTTTATATATAATGTCTATATTTTAGGTGTATTGTTCAATGAACTTTGACAAATATAATGACCATTCAACCACCATCCTAATCAACATATAAAACATTTCCCTTACTTCTAAATATTCCTTCATGCCACTTTGCAGTGTGCTAGTAACACCCAAGAGAGAGGTCCTTGTTCTGGGGGACATCGTGCAGCCACAGAGTCATGTGCCCTCCTTTTGCGTCTCTTTGTTCTCCTCACCAGGAATCTGACATGGTTTTAAAATTAAATGTGGCTTAAATATTTCAGGTCCCCATGTCTTTCTCCCTTTACCTTACTATTTACTTCCAAATGCCAGTGATCAAATGGATGCAATCTTGAAGATTTTGTGATAATCTCGGATTTTTTTAATAACTACTTCTGCCTATCTGGTGACTAATACCACTACAGAACACACAACATATTTCAGCTCATTTATGCTGTGTACCTATAATAAGGGGAGATGGAGCCATGGAATTCGGGAACAATAACTTCAAATATAGGGAGCAATTGACTGGGTGACTAATATCAGATTTGGCTATATTTTCCAAGGTGGAACGAATGGTGCTATAAGTAAAAATTGCATTTTTCGCAGGAGGTCGAGAATTTTTTTGGATGCCTGAAGAAAATGAAATTGTCAGTTTGAAGTAATGTAAACAGTTTGAAGTTGAGTGATCTATGCAGCTTTCACCAATAGCAAATAGCTTCTGGTAGAGGGTATGTTATAATGTAAAATGTAGGATATATTGTCATTTTTATTACAATATAGAAGCAATGGCAAAACACTCTGTTGTGCTTGAAGCTGTTTCAATCTATCCTAGGGACTGCTGAGTTTCTTTGCTCTGTGTCCCCTCTGCTTATATCCACAAGTAAATAGAATCAGTTCCCACTTGGGCATCAAGACTTACAAGACTAGTCTTAGTGATGGGGCAAGAATTCAGAGCCCATGGAATCCCCAGATGGACCCAGGTCACATGGACCAGGCATCGTGTGTCAAAATAGAAAAGCTAGATAAACTTAGTGTCTTTTGAGGTTCTAGCCTCATTGGAGTTTTATGGGTGCAGAATATATAAAGATTTCAGCAGAGTTTCTCTGCAGACACTCAAGCTGAACTGGAAAAAATAGATAGTTTCCAAATTTCTTGTAGAAATCTCTGAATTCAGTGGAAGGATCTGAGATGATTATGGATCCCTAATTCATAAAACATGTTGTATGAAATTCAAACCTCCTGAGCCAAGGGCATTGCTGTCCCTTCTATGTATGAATTAATGAACTATAGCACATGGAGAGAGAAAGAAAACATAGGAATCCTTTCTTTAAAAATGCATAGTTTAACATATTTCACTTATTTAAGATTGGACTACTTCTCAGCTTAAGAAGTTATAAGGTATTGTGACACTATGAAAATAAAAATTATTTTTTATTAGTTCTGATTGTTATACTTCATATACACAAGGGCTAGAGGATCATGCAGCAAACAGTGCTGGATCATGGCAACACCAGAAGTGCAAACTTTCAGCTTTCACCTGAGCCCAGAGTATTAATGCTTGCGTTTACGGAGGACTTGCATCTGCCTGAAGAATGGCCTTGTTTCAGCAATCCTGACATCTACAGCTGCAGTTGGGCTGCATCTATTATATATCCTACGTTTCTTTCTTGACTGATGCCTTCAATCCTTTTGTCACTGAGACAGAAGAATGTCACATTAACCTTCTGTTTCACTATGATAACTGTGTTTTGTTCAGAATTCAGCACAGTTACATAAAACCAATAGTCTATCCACAGGCTTGTTGGGGGGTCATTAGTAGCTTTGCCTGCCATAATTATTGAATGATCCATCATCTTGAAAACCTCATTCTCATGGTTCTCCTTTTATGTAAATCCTCAGCTGCAAGATATGTTTTTCTTGAAAATAGAAACCAGTCTTGTGGCAGTAGCTGCCCTGTCACCCTCTATGGAGAAGGGACAGTTCATATGTGGTGCTGTGCACTGGAAATGACTCAGAAAGTGGAGTCTGGGCTTCTGTGCCACAAAAGAAAAAAAAATCAGAGAAGCAAGTAAAGACAGAGCTCCCCAACCTTGGTGCATAGGAAGCTTAGTAAATAGCCATGGATCAGGTGAACTAGTAAGTCACCATGATAGACCGAACCTTGCTGATAACCTGCTTACCTGACCCATCTCTCAGAGATCTGTCTATGGAGAACCCTATGGGAGTTGATCTTCTGGGCTCTCATAGCCAGAAGGAGAGCTAAAAAGAATCTGTAGTTTCTTCAGAATAGATCTAACAGTTATTTAAACCAAAAAATTCATGGACAGGAAGGGGGAGGATTAAAATATTTTAACAGAAGGTAAAATGCATTGCCTGAGTTCACAGTGTAGAATTGCAGACCTTCGGAAGTTTTAAAATAAGTGTCCTTGGATTTAGACTTAGTGTGCCTTCTCAAAGAAGACGTTAATTATGTCTCTAAGAATAAAGATTTATCGCATCAGAAACACTAGGATGTTTCTCACAACTTGTAGTTGTTTTTTTCAGTTATAATGGGAAGGAAATGTTATTGTAACCTTTTACTTAAAGTAAAGAACATCTTTTTTTATTTAATACTTAAGCTTTCTGGAATTAAAAATATATATTATTATTTTTTATTTTACTAACCCAGAGTGTCAAAAGTACTGAATCATAATATGGATGCCAGTCTGTGAAAGCTTGTTTAATACAGCCTGCTTGCTAAGATGTGGGGCAGGGAAGGCAGATCCACAGGGTAGGGCTGGCATGGTGAGGGGGCCGTTGGACATGCTGAGAAGTGTCTTCATCTATTAGAGGTAAACTCCTGAGAAGGCGGGCAGGGAAAGCAAGGGAAGGGATGGGAGAAGGAAAACTCTCTCTAGAGCTAGTCTGGAGGTAACCAAATCACACTTTGCCTCTCTGTACCCTGAAGGTGCCAGGCTAATCCTGATTTTCCCCTCCATTTAGTTCAACATGTTTGTGTGTGTGTGTGTGTGTGTGTGTGTGTGTGTGTGTGTGCGCGCGCTAGGTGTTTGGGATACAATTATCAATTAAACATGGTTTATTTTTGTTGTTGTTGTTCTCAAGCTGCTCAGAGCATTTGAGAATTATAAACTTATTAGCTAAATATTATCATTTTTATTTTTCCTGAGGTATTATTTAATTTTTAAATTATTTATGGTTTCTTTACATAGGCAATAGATGCTTTTGGGAGAAAATTTTGTAAACATCAGGAAAAAAATCTTGTTTGCATTTTGATTACAAGGCTGCTACACCTTTTATAGGCAGAATTTGTTTATACATGTTTTGGTGTGGTTTTCTCTTTACTTCTCCCTTAATGAAAGATCTTTACAATTTTGTTGTTCTAGGTCTGGGGAGAAATAAGCCTCTGTTTCAAGTGAGGCTTTCTTGCTCAGAGATTGCTGTAGAGACTTCCCAAGTTATAGCCCACAGGCAAATTGTCAATACCTGCCCACTAATTACTGAGTAGACTGCAGAATCATATAGTAATTATAGAGGAATAATCTGCATTATGCAAGATGTGGTCAGGAGACAGAAGTCACTGTAGATATTTCAAGCAGGAAGGACTTAATATAGGAAATCAGTTATGTATAAAATATTGAGAAAAGGCTGGGGAAGCCAGGAACCAGGGTTAGTTCAAGCAGTTGGCTTTGTGGCAATCAAGACATGCAAGACTTACAGGGATTTCCACACATGAGCTCAAAGAACCATAGCTCTGGAGAGTGTGATTTATAGGAGCAGATGCAGAACTCTCTGTGAACCTCACTTTTGCCTTTTGCCCTCTCACCTACTTGGGGAATGAGAATGATGGCTTTCCTTTCTCTTTTGTGTTTTTCAATTTTGTCTAGGTGAGTTTAATTGATGGACTCAAATTTGAACCTGTGAATATGATAAAGGTACTTTCAAGACCTTGCTTGTGAGGCTTAAGGGTGGTGTCGGGGGGAGGTATATGCTGAATACCAGCAGATATATAATAAAAATATAAATAATAAAGCTAACAAGAACTAAACTTTACCTTGTTCACACGTAGGATTTTACATGTGTTCTCATGGGAGTTATATGAAATGGCCACTAACATTATTCTTGTTTTACAGGTCATATTTACTGAATCTTATAAATATTAAGGAAATTTATGAAAGCCTCCCTCCCTCCCCCCACTACCATGTAGCAGAGTTGGCATGCAAATCGGGGTCTGCTTTATTCACAAGCATGGACTCTACGTCAAATTGTATCTGACTTCCACTGTTTGATCAACTAATGGCACAGAGATATATTTACTCCTGAATAATTAGATGTATTCTATAGTTATCCTATTCCCGTAAAGCCAAAATAAAAAATGACAACTCTGAGAGTTCATCAGTTTCCCAGATCTTCACACCTACCCCTTTCACCTAGGTATTTTTATTCCCTCAAAACTTCATCTGTGCTTTGGTTAGTAGAAATTCCCTCAGGGTTTTGGCTGAGCATTGAGAAATTTCAAGTTTCTCTTGCTATTTCCACTTGGTAACACTTGTGTGTATGTTTTCATAAATGTTACATCAGGGCCACACTGAGAAGCATTCACAGATCTTTTCAATAAAATATATGTCCATTAATAGAGATAGAAAGGAACACACACTGTTTATCTTTATATTGTGCTAACAGTCTTTAAAAAATATATCCCATACCCTGCCATTTTAATTCAAATCACATGGTCACTATAAACATGGATAGTAGAAACAAGATACTTAGCTAGGGGGAACTAGGTATTAGTACTGGACTAGATACCGCCCACCTAACTAAACTTTCTGGGTTTGGCTCTTCAAAAGGCGAAATCATCCTTTCATACTTGAGATTGTAGTTAAAGAATAAATAGAATAAAATAATCATAAAAGAAGAATTATGTACAGTTATTAAAGCTTTAAGAATTATAATTTTTGTCACCTATATTATCTCATTTGATCCCTTTAACAAACCTAAAAGGTAGATCAAACACATAGTATATCCTTATTACAAATGAAGAATCTCTAGTTCAAAAGGATTAAGAGTGACATAATGTGTTCAGTTAACACTTGCCTAAATTTATCACCCATGAAGTTGGCCATGTGTTTGAATAAATCCTCTTGCAACCCCTGTTCTGAGATGTTTAACTTGGGGACACATAACAGATACACATGATTTGTGAAATGCCAATTATCTACAGAATATGTGTGGTAGGCTATCTATGCAAAATGTCCAAATGAGTTGTGCAAAATCCAGTGCTGAATGTGCTTGGAAAAGGGACAGAAGCATACAGACAAGCATTGGCAAGAAAGTTCCCTTGGGACTCTGGGCAGTGGATAGCAAGTGAGTAAATGAGATGTTGGCCAGAAATCTCAGAGGTATGTTACTAAGTCAGGAAAAAAGAACTTCCCCTAAATCTCTGCTATACTCTAGAAATGATGCTAGTCATGGAATACATTAATTTTTCCATTTAAACCCATCAAAGACCCATGAATTAGGTAAAATTGTCCCTCCTCCCACACACAAGGAAATCAAGGATATTAAGTTGAAGTTAACTATTCCAAAATTACACAATTTTTGGGTGGTGAGGGCTAGATTTGAAAGCAGTTTGTCTGACTTTGAAGTCCAAACTTAGGACTTTCTCCTACACCAAACTAGCAAAACAATAACTATGCTTTATCATTTCAGGTGCCCACCCATTTCTTCAGCAAATGTTCAGGAAGCTCTTATGTCCAAAAGGAGAATCTTGACTTTCAGAATCTTAAGTGAATAAGAAGCTTGGTAGTGATGTTCGCTCTCCACGTCAATGACCAGGTACATTGCCAATATACTAATATTCCATTTGAAGATCTCCTCTTTTAACACAATCTTCATAGGATTTAATCAGGGGATTTCCATCAAGACCATGACACTTTTTTACTTAGAGGCACATTATACAACACACCAATATCACTATAACCTCCTGCTTGCCTACAAAATCAAAAGCATTTTTTGCACACTTTGTAATGGGAACATGCTTTTCCCCCTCAGGTCTAGAGTCCCAAATCACAGGGCAGTGGTGGTTGAAATGACTTGGACATGAATTTAAGGTGTAAAGTACCATCTGTTTTAAGCAGTTAGGATAAAGATAATGTGAGAGACAGTTTCCAAGATAGATGGTTTTTGGAAAACAACATTTGTTTGAGGAATTACTAAAACAGCACACTCAGGTCATTTCCAGTCCACCCAGTGTTCTGTGACAGAAGGAGAACAAAATGATGTGTTGATGAAATGGTGCCACTTTCCTGCCAGTGATTTAGCTCAGGACGTTGGCGTGTTGTGTTACATCAAGAAAAGACATCACAAGGCATTCACAGGCACACTCTGTGAGTTGTCATCAAATAAGACCCAGAGCTGGTCAGAAATGCAGGCATTTGCCTTCTGGTGCCCTGAGCCCCTATCCCCCAATGGCACAAAATCAGTTTCTAAGCTGTTGGTACTGGACTTTAGGCATGGAATTTCTACATTTTATGAGACAATGTCCCCAAACATCTTTGGCAGATGATCAAATAATGGAAGGTACCCAGTGTCCTAACTAATACTGATCTGAGCCATGTTAACCTCCCATCCCTCTGTATTTGTGCATTCTCCTTTCAGCCATTTTTACTGTTGCCTTTTTCAGAATTATAGAGATGTGCAAAGATCTTATTTTTTTGTTTGTTTGCTTCTCTTGAGTTCATCCCCTCTGGTATTAAATGTGTGTGATTCTTTCTCTCTCTCTGAATTCCCCAGCATTGGCTGACCTCTGTTTAAAATACAGAGATCCAAAGTGAAAATGACCCTGCAGATCCAAAACATCAGTCACGCAGAGGCCTTGTTTTCTTTTGCCTTGGTTAGAAGACCGCTTTTTGTCCACAGCCCAAGTGATTCCTGCACGTCTGTTCCCATCTCCTCTTGGCAATGTCTTTATGATGAAGCGTCCACTTTCACCAAACCCTCGTGGTCCCTGCTGCTCTGCTTCCCATTAACCGTGTGTGTTTCTGCTTGTTTGTCTCCAGATGTATTCGTTAGCATTTTTCCAGTTGAATCTCATCCTGCTATTTCTTGCTCATATTGCTAACCTCTCCAGGGGCCCATATGCTTCCACAGCTCTTGTGCCAAAATCACAGAGCATCTTAATACAAACCTTTCTTCAATGTCTTCACACCAGCCAAAACCACAGGCTCAATGGACTGCCAGTATGATTTACAACAGGCTCTGCTGCAGCATAATAGGACAGTCACCAGGTTTGGCATTGAATCATAACCACATTATTTCCTATTTATGCAACCTTAGGCAAGGTGGTTCCACCCTTGAGCCTCAGTTTCCTCATGCCCATTCTAAAAATGGTAGCCATTTACATAGTCAAAATGTGAGATGATGGTTGTTAAGCATTTCCTATGTTCCTTGGAACAATGGAGGCACCTCTGTCTCCAGGCATAGCAGAAAGAACTGAGATTGTTGGTAAAAACATAAGGAAAAGGAGACTGTGCCACACTTGCACAAAACTGAGGCATCAGTGAAATGACTGTCTTTAAAAAGTAAACTGTGAGGGCAAATTGATAAAAAAAATAATGGGCACAGAAAATTGGCATTTGGGGCAATGTCCTTCTCCTAACTCATTTGGTATTTGCTTCTTGTGGACAGGTTTCTAGCTCCCTGAACACACTGTGCTTGTCCACACCTGCATGTCTAGTTAGCATTATCTTTCTATTCAATGCCTGTCCTTTCCCACATGTATTCCCACCTAACTTCTCTTCAGCCTTCAAGAGTGAGGTCAAGCATCCCTCCTGCAGGAAGCTGCCTTAACCTCCCCTGGCTAAATTAAAGACTATGCTTTGTGCTTCTATATCAACCTCTGCAAATCTCTCAAAGCACAAATCACCTTACTGTGATTTGGGCTCCATTGTCTATCCCCACACTTGTCTGTGCACTTCTGCAAAGCAAGAGCTACCTTCTACTTTTCTCTGTGCTCCAGAGCCAGAACTATTTGAGATAATAAATGAACACTGATGAAAGCATGTGTTAATGAATGAATGCATACATGTATGCATGCATGTGTGAACAATAATGAAAAAAAATTCCATCGTTTTCATTCAAGTTTGGCTCATTGTAATCCAGAATGAAGATTTTCAGACTTGTTCTTAGGTTCAGGAAAGAATAAGCACCATTGAAATGTCCTGCACAATGCCTGTCCACCCCACTGCCATCAGAAACAGCACTTAGTATGCCCTCTTCCTACTACCAGGGACAAAGGAAATCATATTATTTTTCCTCTAAAGCTGTTTTTGGGATGTTCAATAAGAACAGATCAGAAATTGAGGAAGCTTAGCAGCAAGACTGGATCTGCTTGCTGCAGTCATGTACAAAAGGCGCTTCAGCCAATTGGTACGAGGAGGAGCTCAGAGTGGACTCACAACTCTAGGAAGGTACAGACTGTCTTTCTACATTTGGATATACAATGTTAAGCTCATTTAGCCTTGGGAGTCTTTCTAATATCTAATCCTTTCCTTGGAATATTCTTTCCCAAGTCATGTCAAGGTTAAGAGTGGGCTTCTTTGGCCATCCTTTGTAGTGTGGCTCCCCATCTCTCCACTCTCTATAATAGCATCAAAGTTCATTTCCTTCCCAACATTTATAACCTTATAAACTTATCTTGTTTATTTGTTTACTTGCTTATGTCTTTTCCCATTACTCTCCCTCCTTTATCCCAAGACTCTAGGTCCCATGAGAACAGGGATCTTTTTTTGACTTAATAGGTACTTAATAAGTATTTAAAGATTTACTGATTCGTTTCTCATGCTGTAACATTTTCCTTCTTATTTTGCATATTCATTTAATAGTTAATAAGAACTGACTGTGTGCCAAGCACTGATATACTGAGGTGGGGTGATGTAACTAATTTGAGGGACAGTCATTTAGAGGGTTTAAAATGGAGAAGGGCCATTTTCAAAAAACAGCTCTCTCTGAAATTGCAAGGTAGTATGGTAACATAAAGCATTGCATGAGAAGTATGTATTCTCCAGAAGTCCTTATTTTTTCTATATACGGGGATACAAGAAAGTAAGACAAAACCTAACTGTGTGGAGACATTTATATCCAGCATAATTCCTGACTTTCAGATGAGAGGTTGCTTGCACAATCCATGTACCTATGTGTCCAGGCTACCCTGAATCCCTGGGCACATACTTAACCTGAACTAAAAGATGAGCTCATGGGGAAGAACAGAATCTCAAGCTATGGATTCTTAACACCCTTAAACTTGCAAGTCTTGGATTATTGAGTAATAAGAAGCTAATTGTCATTTACCACAATTGACAATTTTTGCTCTTTTAAATTCTGTGAATCTAGAATGTAACCATGGATAAAATAGGAAATCAAGCACTAATTATCCATCTCATATGTGCTTTCCAAAAAGGTTTTTTCCCCCTCTGGAGCTTGGGAAAAATACAAAGGAAATTTTGAAGTCAGTAGCTTGAGGAAGACAGTATTCTGTCTTGGAATGGAATCTCAAGGCAGGAGGCCATAAATATGAATGAAGAATATAAGAATCAGAATGAATGCACTTGAACTTGGATGATGTTCCATTGTCAGAAGCTACTTAAACATCTGAGAGGTGGAACACAGAAAGTGGCAATCAGGTGCTCTCCAAATCAGGCAATGCCATGCAGAGCTCTAGCCAAGTAAGGAAAGTATTTTTCACTTCCAGTGGTCTCAATGCAGAGATGTGAATTTATGGCCCTGGTGTGGAAGACACCATCAATAACAAGCATCATGAGTTACATACACAATTTAGCACCTACATTTTAAGAATTTTTTAATTTTTTTATATATTCATACTTACATATATCACACATATGCACACACGCTCAAGTTTAAAAGAAGAAGGGGAAAAATAGTGGGGGATAGGAAGGGGGCAAACCATGACAGACTCTTGAATGCTGAGAACAGACTGAGGGCTGATGGGGGTGGGGGGAAGGGGAAGGGGATTGATGGGCACGGAGGAGGGCACTTGTGGGGATGAGCACTGGGTGTTATATGGAAACCAACTTGACAATAAACTATTAAAAATAGATAAATAAAAGAAAAAGTAACCACACCTTAAAGAGACTCTTTGTAAAAGAAAATGCACCAGAAATTATTTATAAGCTTTATAGAGTTCTGAAACAGGTATCACATATAATGCTAGCCAACGTGGTATGACACTTTAATACCAAATTATTTTATCTATCAAATCTCTCAATTCCTCCCTTTCTCACCGTGGTATAGCCATGACGAGGTCAGCAGGAGGGACATATCCCAAGCAAAGAAATGCTCAGAGACTCTACATTTACAGCTGCCGAGACAGAATATTATCCCTAGATTTGGGCAACTGTATATCCACTTGGGAGATCAGGAGGCCTCATCCCCATATGGAACAGAGGGTGATGGACAATGATAAAAATTTATCCTCAACCAGTCTTTCCTGTATTTTCCTAGTTTCTGGCTATTTCCTCCCACTTTACTTGGTCCTCTGTTCCCTGCCACTCTCCTCAGACTTGCCCCTAATGTTTAATTCTTAATCCAGAACCTAATGGGACGTAAAACCAGGGATAGAGGAAAGAATTTTTGTAGAAAGCAAGAGGAAAGACCAGTGACTGTGATTTACAAAGAACTTCATTCACTCAGCTGACACACTCACAAGTTCCTATTGTGTGTTAGGGATCATGACACTAGGGTTGCATAGGCCCTGACCTTCAGGACTCAGTCTAGGGAGGGATATAGAAAAATTAATGGACAACTATAATGAAATGTGACTACGTTGCTGGTAAACCTGTCTCTGAACTAGATTCATGCAAAATATTTGATATACACCCAGATTTCTTGACCGACCCCCGGCCACGCACAGTGTTTTAAAACAGAATCTCTCAGGTTGAGACCTAGAATTCTGTATTAAAAACACAAAACCTTTTCCAGGTGATTCTGATGGCCTAGTTCACAGACTTCCTTTGGGAAACACCGCTCTAATAGATGCATGCATGATGGATGGTAGATAAACAAAGAAGAGGAGTTTTCTCGGTCTCTTGCTTCCTCAAAGGTTCTCCTTCAGTATCTTTGACTTCCTAGGTTTCACACTCCCTATGCTTAAAGAAATTGTTTTATTTGCTAGTTTGTCAACTACTGTATTACTAACAGAATACCTCAGAAGGGTGGTTCCTTTGCTGTGTAATATTAGAAAAAAATTATACTATATTGTACACATCTGTAGAAAAGTTTCCAACTTTTATGTACTATAAATTGCAGCTCATATTTTAGCTTAATAGCAATGTGCTTTAACACCTGGTCTGTGATATATTTTGGAATGCATTCAGGAGCCTGCTACTTCCTATGCATAATTTAAAAATATAGGCACCATGTGTCGTTTAATGGAGGAGAAACAACCAACTGCAAACTGACCTTGCTTGCTCTTCCATTCAAGTGCTCTACTAAGTTAATTGTCACTAAGAACAAAATAACATTTTATGAGAGACCATTCCCTGTCATCAACCCTAAAGTCCTGATCTCATCCCCTGTTAATTGACTTGACCAAGACCTTTTTGATGACTGCATCATGAAAAACTGGCAAGGAACTTTCTGTCTGAAGCTCTGTTGACTATCAAATTAAAAGTTTCAGCAGAAAGAAATTGATGGTGTCATATATATATATATATATATATATATATATACATACATACACATGTATATATATATATGTATATGTATGTATATATGTACATATATATATAACAAATATCGAAAAGCACTTTATATAGGTAGAGCCAAAACTGAGTTTAAAAATCTGAATACTTTGTCTTGTACTTCTTTGCACTCCATTTGGAGACAGCCCATGATCTAGGTGGAGCCCTATTTTTTTCCATCTCAAATGTAAGTACAGCTATATACATATACTTTAAAGAAATTTTGAGAGAATTAATAGGAAAAGTAAAATGACATCAGATCTTCTGATTCTGTCACCATTATCACCATCATCGCCACTATAATTTGCCCTAACAGTTTAGAAATTGTGAGTCTGGCCATGTGGGCATCAATCCATTTCTTTTAAGACATTAATTACTCCTACAGTTCATGATAAGTGAATAATACATTATGATAAGTCTCTGAAGTGGTAAAGTTTATGTCCTACTTTTTTCTTGTTTTTTTCCCCCCTCTGCCTAAAAGAGAGCCTATATCTGCTTAGTAAGTATGTAGCATCCACTTAGTAAATCTTGCTGAATATTGTTTGCTTGGTTATGGTCTTATTGTTCAAAGCCTTAACTTTTTTATTTTTTAAATCTTTAATTATTTTTGAGAGAGAGAGAGAGAGACAGACATACATGGGGACAGAGAGAGAGGGAGAAACAGAATTCAAAGCAGAACTGTCAGTATAGAGCCCGATGCGGGGCTTAAATTCACAAACTGTGAGATCATGACCTGAGCTGAAGTTGGATGCTTGACTGACTGAGCCATCCAGGTGCCCCCAAAGCCTTAACTTTAAAAAGTGCCATTCCAAATTTCACAAAGTCTATCATCATGCAACATCTTACCATGCCAGGAGCCCTCAGATGGAAGATGTGTTATAATAGTTTTACTAGAGTAGTAGTATAAATATACTATTCTATAAATAGTATTATTTATTGACTGTTTACCAGGCCTTGTACCCAAAGTACAGGTGTTACTTGTCCCCAATTTTACATATGAGAAAAATGGAACATAATAATAACTGTGATTTGCCCAAGGTAAAATTGAAAACTCAGGAAATCGAATGCCAGAACTACCATCCTAATCACCATGTTCTTTGAGGTGCAGGTCCCATGTTACCCACTCACCTCTTCAGTACTTCCCAAGTCCAATTAAATAGTGTAGTTCTGAGTTCATTAGTTTTATCTATTGACTTTCACAGGATATTTCAAATGAACAATGTGATTAGCGAATAAACCACTATTGTACATAATAGGGGCAAATACCCATTATGTATTCATAAAATGTCTTTTCTAGAGCCTTTCTTAGGCTTCAGAAAACATCATAAAAACTAATATTTTCATTCAAAAATGATATAATTTAAAATGGTGGGGGAAAGGGAGAGAGGCAAACCATGGGAGACTCTTGAATGCTGACAAAAACTGAGGACTGATGGATGTGGGGGGAGGGGAGATGGGCATGGAGGAGGGCACTTGTGGGGATGAGCACTGAGTGTTATGTGGAAACTAATTTGNGGAGATGGGCATGGAGGAGGGCACTTGTGGGGATGAGCACTGAGTGTTATGTGGAAACTAATTTGACAATAAACTATTTGTAAAAAAAAAAAAAAGACATTTCAAGAATGAAAAAAAAATGATATAATTTAGAGGAAATGCAAATAAATGCCAATACCAAATATACCATGAGATCCATTCATCATTTAGTACAAATGAAGCTGTGTGTAAGCCACTGGGCTTAGCTCCCTTTGCTTAACACTCTTTGTAGCTGAATATACTGATGCTCCACATTAACTGAGCTGCAATGATGATGCTGTCATGTTTATTGAATGTAAGTTACTGTAGATAGCAAGATGCGCCATTATGTTATGTACCATTAAGAAGAAAAACATACAATTGTTAACTATATGATGACATGCAGAAAATGCAAGATGAATTGAATTTCAGACATGTTAAAATGTGAAAATATGCATCTAGGAATTAACTAAATGTAATTACTTTCAGTTGTCTTGTGAAATTACTAGTCTTAAACTTTTATCTTAGAAGAGAAAATTCAACTTCTGTATATAGAGTCATGGGTAAGAAAATGAACTCTGGATTTGGACTTCACAGGTTAGAATTCTAACTCTACCTCACATAAACTATATGATATTAGATAGCCTACTTTCTGTTGTTTACTTTCATCATTCATAGGTAGCAATGAATAATATTACCTACCTCATGGCATTGTGAAGATGACATTGAGTAATTCACATAAAATTGTTTAGCACATAATAAGGTTGGTTGGTGTAAATTAAATATTAGGTATTTGTATTTTACAATCAGGCATGAAAATAGTAGGGGAGATTATGAGTATTTTCTTCAAAGGTAGAAAATAACCAAAGTCTTTGATGTTCTTCCTATCAGAAGGAACTCTTCATTTTTAGATTCCTTGAATATGAGCTTGGCCTTATCAATTTCTTTGACCGATGGGAAACAAGCAAACACAGTACAAGCAGAAACTTAAAAGTGTTAATTTTTACTGTCATGTGAATGAATTACTTGATGATGGGAGACATGTAAACATGTCTCCATGCTTCACCCCAGCTGATACAGCCAGCCATCAGACACGTGAAGTGTGCCCATATCCACAGCTTGCCAAATGCCAGAAATGTGTATGAGTCCAACCAAGCAAGACAAAGGAGTCCTCAGCTGACCAGTTGTCTGATTGCAAATGAATAAATAAGCTCAGGAAAGTATAGCAGGAGTTCTGCCCAGTGAGCGCAGCCTATGTTGCTAACCCACGTAATTGTCAGCAATTAGCAATTACTATTTTAAGCCACTAAGTGTTACAGTAGTTGTTTTACAGCAAACCTAACCAGTACAACATAGAGACAATGATTTCCCTATGGCTGTGTTTTACTGTTTCTTTTTATCAACATGAAAAAAAAGTCCTATTGGCCTTATTCTATCTAATTTTTATTTTTAAATGAAGGTCAACATGTGTAAAGTCCTACTTTAACTAAGTCTGTTAAATATTTTAGCAAGATCTGAGAAACTTCCAAACTTTTAGTTATTTTTATGGTAGAAACAGATTTCAGTTCCTTTAGAGTTATAATTTTTAATTTTGAAGCATTTTCAATAGTAAAGAGATATTTCAAATAGAGGTATACAGTAGTTTCTCCACATTTCTGTTTTGGAATGTTACAAAAAAAATTAAAACATGATGTATTTAGGGAAGCATCACATTGACAGTTCACAACTTAAATATTGTCTTTGAAAGCCTTCTTGTTTAAAATTTTTTAAAGTAATAACAGACAATTTAAGCCTGGCCACAATTAAAAGTAAATTCACAGGAATACCTTGGCATGCAGGAACAATGCAAAAGCCCTGATGGTGTCAAAAGAACACCAAATTAATGTGCTGTGAACACAGACCCCAAAAGAAGTGTGTTTAAAATGCTAACAGTAAGCTCTCAGAAGACACTACCCTTCTGGCACCAACTTAAACAGCTCAATCTTTCCTTACCCTTGAGATGTCAAATCAGTCTTTTTTGAAGGTTCTGGAAGTCCAGGGAAGACTGAAGAATTGTATGCTCCCCTTTTAGACAGGCCAACCTTAGTGAGGTTACTAGATGATGCTCATTAAAAACATTTTTTTAGAAGAGTTTTAAAACCCACCGGCCTCACCATAAATAGGACTGAACAACAACAAAGCAGCAATATTATGTCCCATTTGCTGTGTGTTTGCTAGTGAAAAAAAATATAGAAGATTCACTTTAGAAAATATATGTCAGCATTTACAGCATGTTATTAATGCAGAAAACTATTCCCTGAAATTGGGGACAGCTTCAGAAATATCTGTCTTTATGTCAGTTTTATCTCCTATAGAACTTACGGCAATGTTCATTTTATTTGGAAAGATAAACCACATTTATGTGAAATTATTCTTCTAATTGTGGAATTATTATCATCAAATTATTAGTTATAGATATAGTAGTAGTACTAGTATCATGTAAAATTTTGTAAATAGGAGTTGTTTCTTCACTAGAGTTACTATGGAGGGTCAAAGCTGTGCCTAATATACTTTAGATTCCCCTCACCTTCCCTATCCCATCTTTTGGTATCATCCTTGGACTGTTTGCAGGTGCAGAGTAAAGCTATTTCTGGCAGACAGGTTTGCTTATATATTTGCATATGTGTTTTTCTAGCATATGTATCTTCTTTTTCCATCTTCATGGGCAGCACAGTGCTGAGCATAAAGAAGGTGCTTAATATAATGGACTAGATTTAAAGACAACACATTCTGTGAGGATGATAATACCAGCTAAGAAATGATTTTTTTTAAAATTCTCCACATTCTAGGGGAGCCTGGGTGGCTCAGTGTGTTAAGCGTCTGATTTCAGCTCAGGTCATGATCTCATGGATCGTGGGTTTGAGCCCTGCGTCCAGCTTTGTGCTGACAGCTAGCTCAGAACTTAGAGCCTCTTTCAGATTCTGTATCTCCCTCTCTATCTGACCCTCCCCTGCTCGTGCTCTCTGTCTCTCTCAGAAATAAATATAAAAAAATTAAAAATAAATAAATAAATAAAAGTAAATTCTGCGCATTCTAGATTTTCACGTACGTACTGAATCACAGAGAAAACCTTCTGGCACCAATAACTTAATTGGAAATTATTAATAGTCCTTTAGAAAAACTAATTTTAAGAACTCTGGAAAAACTAGGAGACACAAGTTAGGAATTCTATCAGAATTCTTTTTGCCAAATGAAAATTAGCAAGGAATTTTCAGACCCATGCTTTATGACTATTAAATAATTAAGGGAAGGCATATCTGAAAATCTGTGGGATTCTTCCAGGAAATCTCTCTACTGATTTGGTCTATGAGCCATCTCGCTACTTGTTTTGTTTGTTTTTTATTTCTTACCACTGCAAAGGAAGATGCACCTTCATGTTTTGCACCAAAAAATAGGTTAGTGATAAGACAGTTTCCATCATACTTGTACATGTTTTTGTAATATGTTATTAAATATTTATATACCCATCTCTTCTACCCATCACTGAGTTATTCCAGAATATATACTTCTACCTTTTATCTTTCATGACTGGCATAGTACCAGGAGCATAATGCCTCAGTTATCTACTGCTGCATAATAAAATACCCCCAATTTAGTAGCTTAAAATAATAGTAGTTTCTTTTTTCTTGTGATTCTGTGAGTTGATGGGCAGTCCTCTGCATTCCATTTAGAGCTGAGCTGTGACTATAAAGTCCAAGACAGTTTCATTCACATATTTGTCAAGCAGTGTTGACCATTGGCCGGGCAGCTCAGTTCCCCTCCACATGGTCTCTCTTCTTCCATTAATCTACACCAGCTTCCCTAATGTATGGTGACTAGATTCCAAGAGAATAAAGCTCAGGCTACCAGACTTCTTCGCATTGGGCACAGAGCTGGCACAGTGTCCCATCTGCTGCATTCTGTTAGTCAAAGAAAGTCACAAAGCCAGACCAGATTCAAATGGGAGTGAAACAGAGCCCATCTCTGGAAGGGAGGGGTGCAAACAAGTTCCTGAATGGAAAGAACTATTGGTGGTCATCTCTGAAGGTGATCTAGATTTTTAGATTCTGATAAATATCTGTTCAATCAATAATCGAGCAATAGAAAAACACAGTCAGGTTGACAACCAGAATTGAGAAGCATCAAATAGTAGACAGAGAACAGACATATTTTTTCTTCCTCATTCCCTTGCTCTCTCTCATTTCTGTCTATCTCTTTTTCTTTCATTCACAAGTTTTCAATAATGAATCTGCATTTTCTTGAAAGAGAATGAAGTGACTGGCATTTCTATGCAAGAACTAGGACAATGAAACTATATGATGGGTTTGAAGAATAGCAAGTAAGTGTATATGGCTGATGAAATGGTATGTTTGTGAAGAAATGCTAGGGAATGAAGCTGAAAATGTGTGAGGAGCACACATTGTATATAGCAGAAGTAGATTAGCATCTGTTCTTTAAGCAATGTGGAGATGAAGAATTAGAAGTAGGATAACATCATGAACATCACAGTGAGTTTTTCCAGTATGAGTCTAAAATGGATTGTATGAATCTAGTGAGAACAGAAGTCATGTCTGCCTTATTTTTTGCTAGGTCCTCTGTTCTTACAATTCTGCCATAATGTACTAACCATGTCCCAGGTAATGCTATATTAACTTAAGAATAAGTTTGAATACTTGATAGTTAAGTGAAAGAAGCTATTATGTGCCATATTGTTTCAGAAAACTGAGTATGAGGGAGCTTGTGCACAGGATTTTTTTGTCATTAGCTGGAGCCCTAGATGATGAACTTTGCATACAGGCTTTGAAAGCCATGATTAAGATGAATCTATCAATGTGAGATCTTGTTCAATTAATCCTTTCACAAGGCAAATTCTGCACAGATCATATTTTTTTTATAGTTTATTGTCAACTTGGTTTCCATATAACACACAGTGCTAGATCACATCACTTAAACTTTTTCTAAGGTTTATTTATTTTTGAGAGAGAGAAAGAGAGAAAGAGAGGCAGAGCATGAGTGGGGGAGGGACAGAGAGAGAAAGAGATACAATTCAAAGCAGGCTTCAGGCACTTAGCTGTAAGCATAGAGCCCGATGCGGGGCTTGAACCCATGAACCAAGAGCCTAAGTCTGATGCTTAACCAACTGAGCCACCCAGGTGCCCCACATCGTTTTATTTATTTTATACCCAAGACATATTTTAAAGAAATATTTTATGACTCATTTATTTATGTAATTAAATAAGTTGCCTCTATTATTTTAATTCATTATTTTAACCAGAAGTATTTTATTTTTGGCATTTCACTTGTTTCTCTTATCTCTTTGAATTTTGTACTATCTGGAATAAAGACTCTCATTATATACTTCGCTTGCATCATGTTTTGATTGGTTTGGAGGGAATGATGGCTAACAGTTCCCTTTTCACATTTAAAATTTTCTAGTTACAAAGAACTTTTATGTACATAATTTGATTATAACATTGATACCCACTGCAACTGTATGAGATGGGCTGTTTAGGTATTAGAATCCCTTGTACAAATCTGAAGGGGGATAAATGGTGACATTTTGATTGTTTAAGCAACTGTTGGTTGAGAACTATGCATTTATTCTGATTTTGGAGAAACTACTCCCAATGAACCATATAAGTAGGTCCAAACAGAAGATAGATTTAATGAATTTTGGAACAGACCTGAACTAGTTTTTGTATCTGACATCTGGGTTCTTTGCTCCATGACCTATGGCTTGCCAATTTCATATTTCTCAGTAATTGCTTACTTAATGCCTCAAGCTAAATATCTCCTGGGTGACCAATACCAAGAGCAGCAAGAAGTACATATTTCCCCTTAAGATCACCTGGCCACTAGGGCCACAGGCGTAGTCCAAATTTACATCATTCTGTAATATACAGGAGTACCTGTAGACCATGTTTCAGCATGGACAGGGCTCCAAAGACAAGCCTGTGGCTCTGCCTTCAGGATCCCAGACAGCCTTTGGACTCAAGTTGAAGAGCAGACTATGGAATTTTTTAAAGGTGGTACATATACATTTGGAGCCCATTATTCTATAAACTGAAAACAAATTCCACTGAGTACTAGAAAAAATGTAAATTTATCTCAGATTTCTTTATAGACTGTCACTTACCCTGATCAATAGAATGGCTATACTTAAGGAAGTGGTGGTAAGAAGGTAAAATGATGATTTCTTCAAATATTCTTTCTTCTCAAAAGGGAGTGCTTTGTAAATGAAAACTAAAAAGGTACCTTCCCAAGTTTCATCAAGGATGTGGGGAAAGAATTAGCTCAATGAGCCTTTCCTATTATCATTCTTGCTTAGATCCCCTTCCTCTTCCTCTCCTTACCCTGGTGTGTTTGCTTTCACATTTCCCTACATTGTTCTTTTATTTTAATCATATAGCTGGACCCAGGATGCTTTTTAATTCAATATATTCAGACACAAATTCATTCTGGAGATACTGCTGGGTAGCATGAGAATACATTAATCCTGGTATTAACCTGTCTCCCTTCCATCTTCCTAGTATCAAGAATTATATTGTGAATTAATTTATGATCACATTTCGAAAGATGTTACTTAGGAGGTTGATCAAGTTACTCATAGATATCCAAGAATTCAGTGTTGTGGTTTCAATGTCCTACTACTGGCTATCTAGATATGAATTCACAGGCGCCCACACACACATACTCTCACACCCACACATACACACCCCTTTACAAACTGGCCACTATTCTGCTTAATTTCTCATTCAAAAGTATGTTACGTGATGTCAGTGTAGATTGTTTATTTCCACTCCTCAGCTGTCCACTGGGAGAGATTTTCCTGTACACTTGATTCTTACCCCATTCCCTCACTTACCCTTTTCTAGGAAAAAAAAAAAAAAAGGAGTGTATTTTAATTAACTCTATAGAGAACAAAAACTAAAGATGTGAAATCAGATGCTCCCCTATTTCCTCTTTGGGATATTCTTGCTGCAGAGATCTTACGTAGGGGCACGTGGTGTGCTAAGCTGCAGGTGAGACCCATGGTTTCCTAGCAGTGCTTTCAATGTGGTCAGTAATTTAAATTCAAGGATATAGTATCACCAAGTCCACCTAGTTAATAGGTTTAAATCCATATTTTCCAAGCTAGCCTTTGATAGCCATACATGTGATATACTCATCTTTATCTTCCTGATTCATTTCTGCTTCAGTGTGATCAGAATCAGGATAGAGAGGCGAGAGAGGCAAAGGTGCAATTGATTAGTCCCCTTGAACTTCAACATCTATGACTGAATTTTTTCTCTATAACTTCTTTTCAGGCTCCTCTGAATGCCCTTGTATGTGATAAGAATGATCTCATTATGTCTTCTTTTGTTTCAGCTAGTAAGCTCATATTAATTCTCTCCATGGAACTAGAAAGAAAAGTACTTTGCCTAAGACATGCATGATGGTGAATAATATAACCATAACTGCTGACAAATACGAACAGGGCAGTGGAAGCCTAGAAGCATGTAATTTGGAATTTCTCTATGAGCGACTATTTTTTTTCTTGGATGAAGGAGAGGTAGCGGCATAGAGTGTGATCATTTTAAATTTTTTTATTATTTTTTCTTTTGTCATGAGAATCTCTTTGTTTGAGGTCTTATTTTAGTCCAATATGTAGAAGAGATAAAAATGATGCCATCATAGATAAAGTGAGGTGAAAGTCAAATTAGATACTACCTCCTCTTCCATTATGACACTTTCATGATACCCTTAGAACATATGGCTGAAACTCAATTTTAAGACCAGAGGAGAAAGATCACTCCACTGGAAGTCAAGCACATGAGCATTTATGTACATAAACACCTCAATGAACAAAGAACATTTCAACCGGTCCATTTATTTTCTCATCTCCTGTTGGAGACAACTGGTCCCTTAAATGCCTCTGGCTTATAAAATTAAAGATAATATTTTTTAAAAGTAGAAGATGACCCAATTTCTGAATTCCTGTGGTATCACATTTCAATATGCCATTCTTTAATTTTCTACAGTGTCTAGAATAGTACACCTGGCACAGAGCTGATAGTTAATGAATGTTTGATGACTGACTGACTGACTGAATGAATGAATGAATGAATGAGTAAACAGAAAAAGTTGATAGCTGTCCTTAGGAGCAGCAGAGTGCAGGAACCAAGCATGCAATATGTAATAAAGAATCTCATTCAGAAAGTTCTCTATTGACTTTTTAAAGATCAGAAATCTATGGGCCCAAAATTGCCTTCTCAATTTTCAAAGGTAAATTTTCACAGAGAAATCCCTGTATGTTGAAATATGCCTCTCACCTGCTGGAAACACCTGTTCCTGATAAATTTGGCTTCTTTATCCTGCCAAGGCATTGTGAAGAGACTACCCACAGCTTTCGAGAGCTAAAAATACAAGAAAATAATAGTTTCATTTAGGTGGCAAGTCTGCTTCTTGATGAGAAAAAATATTTTTCAGGTGTATCTAAGTTTCTAATTTCAACCACTTTTTTTCTTTTCCTCTAGAAAATAAATACTAGGCCTTTAAAAAAATAAAAATTTCCTCTCCCCCATCCCTTCACCCCCATCCCTATCACCTTGCACCTCCAAACCATAACTATTGACTTCTATAGGAAGACTCTCTGTAATTGAAAGATTAGTTTAGTATCATTCTTTTTATATCTATGGATCCCAAAATGTGTGGTGAAGTGTTTCCGAGCACTGTGGAATATTCACAGGGGCAATGTAGGATAATTTAAATGTTTGGATAAAACATCACCTTTGTTGGACATTGCCCAAACTACTACCTCAAAATAACTCACAGTTTCCATATTAGATTAAGTTACTTTCCCTTAGATGATGTCATATCTTTACATGACTGGGCTTCAGGATGTTGCTATAAAAAGAAGGTTCATATTCAGGCTTCATCTCTTCTAGAAGTTACAGCAGAGATTAAGCATAAATGACTCTTTCTCATGAACTGGTGAGCTAGTGCTTCCCATGTGACATCTAGTTCCGATCATTCATAATCATGGGAAAGAAGAGTTTGAAGAGAAGACTTAGTAGGGAAAGAAATGATGCTCAGGTGCCTAGAAATCAGAGAGTGTGTGCCAAAACCAGTGACTACTACCTAAGGGAGAGGCTAGAGATAAAGTATAAAGGAAAAACTTGTGCAGAACATCATGTGAATCCTGGGTGAGCAAAGTGCTTCAGAAGTCCCTGGGAAAATGCAACATAGAGATCGGAAAAGGACATACAACACAATGTGCCTCCCACGGAGTGAGGCTTGAGAGGAGCATGTTGCTGTTTGGCATCTCAATGGCTTGCAGGTTTGCCAGCTGGGCAGGAAAGCAGAGGGCACCGTGAAGGGTACCTCTCTCCATGTGGGTGAGGAAGAAATCCCTCAGTTTGTAAACAGTGAACATCATCAGGAAAGTAGAGTCAGAGTCAGGAAAGCAGCAGGAACGTACTAGGAATATATAAGAGACAGACACCACCTGGGGAATCCCAGAAATGCCTGAGGAGACATCAGGGGGGCAGTGGCTATTATATCAGCAAGTTAGGGTGGTATATATGTTAATAGGAGCACAATTATGTCCACAAACTGCTGGGTATGGAATGTTTTCCTTTTTACACAATCCCATTCTCAATTCTCTGTTGCGCCCTATCTTTTTCTTGTTATCTGTATGGGATATAGAAGCAACACTTGAGGGGCACCTGAGTGGCTCAGTCGTTGGACATCCGATTCCGCTCAGGTCATGATCTCACAGTTCGTAGGTTTGAGCCCCACATTGGGCTCTGTGCTGACAGCTAGCTCAGAGCCTGGAGCCTGTTTCAGATTCTGTGTCTCCCTCTCTCTCTCTCTGACCCTCCCCTGCTCACACTGTCTCTCTCTCAGAAATAAATTTTTAAAAAACATTTTAAAAAAAGGAAGCAACGCTTGAATAAGGCCATTTCACTTCTGTGTTCATATGCCTGTCTTCCTGACTATATATACTGTAAGTTCTTTGAGGGGAGGCACCATGATCTTTCTTGTGTTTTTCTTCACTGAATACAGTACTAGGAAAAAGAGGAGATGCTCATTAATGCAAATTAACTAGAACTGAATTGCCTCAGCCACCTTGAAGAGGACTGGAAGACTGAAGTATTATTTTCTAATTTGCAACTAAGAGGCAACTAGCAAGCTTCCTCATAATCAAAGAAGTGATAACTATCAAAGCACTATTAATCAAAATGTGTTTTATTTCCTACTAGGCTTTACTCATTAGGAAAATGAAGGAGGGAATTTATGTGCAGGCATAAATCAAAGTTTGTGATGCTAAAAGTGTTCTGTGCTGCTAAAGTCAGAAAGATGACCCCCAGTTTAAAAGAAACATTTAAACCTCTCTGTGCATAGCATTCTTTCCAAGAACACTCAAGCTTTCTGTAACTATGGAAATGTTGAAACAAGATTTAATACTGAAGAAGAGCTATTTACTTACACATTGAAGCATTTTTTGTCTCTTTTCTAGGTAATTCCAAAATTATTTGGGTTTTTTTCTTCACCATGTTATTGATGTATCCTTACAGTTTATACACGTCAATAATAGAACTAGGAATTGTGTGGGAAATGTAAATAGATAAAAATTGGTTTCTTACTATTGATAGTTGTGAATAATAAATATTCTTTTTGTTGACTAAAACGTAATCATATTGCAGAAAGGAGCTAGGGCATCATAATTTGGAAAGGCAGGCAAAAATCTGCCCATGCCAGAGACCTGGGTGTGAGTCTGTGATCACTAGATGCCATGAGTGTATTGTCTGCAATGGTGAACATAGTCCTGTCTTTGGTTTTACAACTATAGCTAAAATTTCTGTGGCAGAAATGAGAGCACTCAATTGAAATGTAAGGAGAACACCTGACGTGGAATGCATGATCTCTAACTGGACTTCAGTTTTCAGATTCTTGCCCTATAAAACAGAAGGGAAAGGAGAGTTTTGCAGATGGCTTGGGTAGCATAGATAATTCTTAAGAATCTATTTGGTGAAATCTTCGACCCCACTAAAGTGTCCTTTATACTCTAAGATGTCCTGTAGCGGCTCATGAGTTTCATTTAAGGATGCTGAGTTCCAGCCTAGTAACAGTATATTTTTTACTCTGCCACTTACAGTTTGTTCTTTATACACCTAAATAATTTCATTCTTACAAAAATCCTATGAACTTGGTATTATTAGGGTTTGTTTTTAAATTTTTTTAACATTGATTTATTTTTGAGAGAGAGAGAGAAAGAGCAAGCAGGGGAGGGGAGAAAGAGAGGGAGACACAGAATCCAAAGCAGGCTTCAGGCTCTGAGCTGTCAGCACAGAACCTGACATGGGGCTCAAACCCAGGAACCATGAGATCATGGCCTGAGCCCAAGTCAGATGCTTAACTAACTGAACCACTCAGGTGCCCCTGAACTTGGTATTATTATGAAAATTTTCCCATGAGGTATCTGAGCTTAAGAAATTTAAGAAATATCTCCAGTCCTTCTTATGGTTAATTGGCATAGCTGGATCTTGGGCCACGTATCAAGGAATGGCATTGATTCACTACTAATTATATTGCAACAATCTCCACAGAAACAGAATATGGCCTGTAATTCAACTAATTTAAGTCAACAGTGAGGGATGATAGAATCCTTTCTAGATGGATTAACAACTTTCTGTGCTAATTTCTAGAATTCATATTTTCTACATAGATTTCTGTCTCTGGGCTAGACAAAGATGTATTCTCTCATTTCAAGAATTTCTAGGTCTAAGGAGAAGAAACATTTCTAAGTTACCAGCTGTGAAAAACCATGAGAAGTTCTATAAAGAAACATCTACACAATGACATGAGAGGTTCAAAAAAAGGAGAGATTAGCTCTGAGTTAGAGTAATTTTACTTGAACTGGTTAGAGGATCTGGATGGAGCAAGAGGCTTTGACAGGTAGACATGGAAATGCTGAATCCTGTAGACAAAAGGGCAGCATAAACAAAGGTGTGAAAACAGGGAGTGAAGACCATGGTTCAGCACAGGATATTTTAGGTAAAGACTTGGGATAGAGTGTATAGAAAGGGAGATGGAAGGTAAGACTAGGTTCTTTTTTTTAATGTTTTATTTATTTCTGAGAGAGAGAGGGTGGGGGGGAGAACGTGAGCAGGGGAAGGTCCGAGAGAGAGGGAGATACAGAATCTGAAACAGGCTCCAGACTCTGAGCTGGCTGTCCGCACAGAGCCTGATGTGGGGCTCGAACCTACGAACCGTGAGATCATGACCTGAGCCAAAGTTGGATGCTTAACTGACTGAGCCACCCAGATGCCCCAAGACTATGCTATTAATAGGTATAAAACAAGTTATTTTATATAATTTCTCCTTTTCATTTAACATATTCCTAGAATTTCTAACATTAAGATTTAATTACCATACTCGAATAAGATGTTGATCAGAAAGGAGTGTATCTAGATTTAAAAACTTTTTATATGTGTAAAGATATGAATATTTAGCATATTAAAGATAATAAGTAAATATTATTTAAAAGACTGAATAATTAAACTATTAATGGCTATCTAGAATTTGTGTGAATTTTCAAAATCACTGATATTTTGTTGTATAGACAATATGAATTAAATTTTAATGTGTTTTAATTTAAAATGGTTCCAAATGTGAAATTTTTTCCATAATAAACTATGTTCTAATTATTACCATAGAAGTTCATATTTGGTAATGGCTGGCATTACTGTTGGGTAGTCCATTAAATCATGAAGTGATTGATTTTCTTTTCCTTTTCTACTTTCAAGGGGATTATTTCTACCAAATATAATTGCCCTTTAGTGAACAGTGTTAGTTTGATGTACTGTGAACTTCCTTGGGGATGATCAGCCTCTGTGAATAGTAGCATTAATCTAGTACAGAAACATTAGTGGCTTGTAAGGATTAATTCTATTTTAAGAATGTTTTATGAACCTTGAGTGTACACATGCTCCATAATAACTTGTTCCCAATTTATCAACCGTCACATCTTTAATTTGGTTATTCACATTGTTTCTTCACAGTTGTTGATTCAAAAATCTGCTATATATTCTTTACATAATATTTCCAACCACCCCTGTCTTTCTGAGAATGAAAAATAGATGACAGGAATGCCATAGGTGTTTAAAGCACTTGCATCAAAGGTAGCATGGGTCTTTCGATCTTTCTTCCTACTGCAGCAAATAAATAGCCCAGGTTTTTCTGGGCTATTTAAGTTCTGTACCTTCTATGTCATCAGCAGAAATTTGAGTTTAAATTTTAAATTCAGATTTCTAAAACAATTATCACTTCACCTGGGCCTTCCAACAAGTTAATCAGTGGTTGAACTGAGATCATCATCAGCTCATCAAGCAATTGCACAGAGTATCTGCTAATTCAGTTCCAGTCAATTAATCCCCAGTGGAATGAAGCTGTGGCAGATGGATATGGGGGAGTCTCTTCTATCCAACTCCTCATTGGTCCTAAGTCATCAAGAAACCAGTGAGCTTTCTTCCTGGAACTTACAATTGATGCACAAAGGCCGTATCATTTTCCTATTTAGCATGATGGATTATAAGATTCTCAGGGACAATATTTGCATTGTGTAATGATCATAGGCAGGAAATGTTTTTCTTTATAGAGGGATATTCAACAGCTAACTTGGGATGCCTGTCTGTTTCTGACAGGAGAATTAAAAATATATAAATAAAAGAGAAGCATAGTCTAATATTATGCTTTGGATTAATTCTAATTGATCCCAGATAATTTAGAACCTAAGTCTGGAGAGGTTAACATATGAAGTAAAGCTCTTTAAAATAAATGACTTCTCTATTGACAGTTTGATGGCTATGACATCTCAGGGCATAATAGCCTTTTTATCCAGAAAGATCCTCAAATTTAATGTGAGGATGGAGCTGAGATTTAGCTCATTATTTGTTGCATTTCAGTTCTTGTGGGTGATAGTATTGTTTACTAGCACACCAGAGTGGCTCTAAGCACTTAATAGAGTATACATGTCATTTGGACATAGGGAAGCTTACTTTACAACCACCAACTGGTAAATGTTCTCTGGCTGAAGGCCAACATCGGCTAATATGAACTTGGTAAATTAATGAACCATTTGCTCTTTTTAAAAAATAATTATTTGTGTTCTCAAGTAAATCTTCTGTCTGGAAGGCTATAGCTTTTGAGGTAGGAGACATCCACAATTTGAGAAATTGAGGGGAATGAGCGTGCCAATATATCACTCTGGTTGAATTCAATCATTCACTTTTCCACATATGCAACTATTCAATAATTTGATTAAACATATTTCATGAGGATAATGCTGTGAAAAAACAGAAGCTTGAGTGATAGAATTCCTTTATGCAAGAAGGTTTAAGGCCATCATTCAAAGAACTGTGATGATTGCTTTAATGTTAGAAGAGGGGGGAAAGAGGAATAAAAAATTTAAGCTTTAGCAAATTAAGCACCATGGCATATCTCAGCCACTTCCTTGGCTAACATAAGGACAGGCTTACATCATACACTTGCCCAAAAGTTCAAGGATAATGGTGATGCCAGGGTCATGAGTCTGGGCTTTTCTGTGCAGTGATCCCATGCTTCTCATAGTGAAGTAGAAGGAGAACTGGGATTCTTCAGGATAATAATGCTCTGGTTTTAGTTGATAAATGCTTTCTTAATAGGAGTAAGGTGGGGGTTGGGGGTAAATGCCCAGTAGTTAATTTGAAAAACTATAAATCTTTGCAATAAGCCAGAAGACTGGTGTAACTTTGTGTACATTACTAATTTCTAAGTCTTATTTTTTATTGCCCTAGAAGGACATTTTGAAAGTTAACAGACATCATGCAGACTTCTCTAAGTGAT
This sequence comes from Hyaena hyaena, assembly GCF_003009895.1. Classification (NCBI taxonomy): domain Eukaryota; kingdom Metazoa; phylum Chordata; class Mammalia; order Carnivora; family Hyaenidae; genus Hyaena; species Hyaena hyaena. The sequence continues at coordinate 152,036 of NW_024081707.1, forward strand.
TCACTTTTTTAAAGGCAAATCTCATATTTAAAAAAAAACTATCTGATTAAAATTCTGCTTTGTAACTTACATAATCCATATTCAATTGCTTAATGAGTTTTTGATTGTCACAGTGTTCCCTGTATGCACTTGAAGGTGAAATGAAAACAAAAGTAGTGGAAAACTATGGTGAATATCCAAATACTATAGAAAAACCATTCAATAAATAATCAATATTTTATATACATAGTATATTTGAGGTATGTATTTCTATTTTATTAAAAGAATATCAGGCTTGAAGATTCAAGAAAAAGTATATAACATGGGCTTTAAAGATCATATGCTAATATAAACTTCCAGAACCAGACTGAGAAGAAACAATGCATTACATTGATTGTATATTTATAGTTATAAGTAATATAATAGAGATTTTCTCTCAAATCCCTAAGATACTAACATAACTTTAAAAAATATGATTTCATTTTTAGATGATTCACAAGCATGGTCAATCTGTCATGACAAAGAAAGTCAAGAATCCTCCAATGGAACGTTCATCACCACACTGTACATACTGTTATTTATCATTTAACACGTTATATTATGATTAAGTATTTTCATGTTTTTATTTCTGATTAGACCTTTGAGTCTTATCATTCTATTTTTATAGATTCAATTCCTTATATTTAGGTGCTATAAAATAAATGAATATTAATAAAGTATTGAATATTAATAGCATATCATTTTGCATAACTTACCTTATTGTTCTGGTTATTACTCTCAAGAAAAATACTAGAAAATCAGAACATTTCATTATATTGAACAGCTAGACCAGAATTACAAAAGTTTATTTTTGTCTACCATTCTCCAGCATTAAAATAAGCAAATATTGAATTTCACCAATATATACTAGGGATTTGTTTTTTAATGACTTGTTCTGGAAAAAATGCATTCAAATTTCATATGTTCTGTAAAAGCTATTCTGAGATGGCAAACAACTTTTTTGTTTTTTTAAATATGTCCAGACCCTGTGGTCCATTCCTACATTATAATGAAGAATAGAGAGTTAAATACTTGGACAAGAACAACCTTGGGGCAGGGGGAAAGTGCTTCTATGAGTATGACATGATGATAGGATGTCCCTATCACTAGTCAGGAAAAGAAGTCTGACTGTTTTATTTGCATAGCTGAATGTTAGCTTTGCCATCTGGTCATCTTATTGGTCAAAGACAAAGATACCTATAGCTCAGTGTAGGATATTGGATTGATCTTGACTGGACAGTTACTGAGTTTCCCAATATTGTCTAGAATATTTATTTTTAGTTTTTCTTTTGAAAATATTATTTTATTATAAATCACTTCAAATCTTAAAAATATCCACAGTATAAATTATATCCATATAGTGCTCGTATCTGTTTGTGTGACAAGATGTATGTATATATAATGGTACCTAGGTATGCAATTTTTTGTATGAATATTTAGTTATGAAATTTTGAGACTTTAGGAAACCTTCTTGAAATGAAAGAGATACAATGGGTCTTGAAACATGATTAGGGTTTGGATACACACATATTTATTCAGAATTTTCTGTGAGATTAACTGGATCCTCTCTTATTCACAGCAGACCAAAATGGTCTAGATGACTGTTTAAGTGGAGGTATAATGAAGTAGCTTGTTAATTAACTCAAATGTTTAAAATATGGTCAAAAAAGAGAAATACTAATTTTAGGTAAAGTAACTAGAATTTGGAATTTTGTTCTTCTTTAGTATTATTTTTTCATAGTTCCTGTTACTTGCTATCTAAGACTTTGTCTTAAGATTTTTTCTGACCCTGACTGATAGGTCAGTTATCTACCATACAATTCACATTTATTTAAGATTATTTCTGAAGGGAGGCAAGATGGCGGAGAAGTAGGGAGCTCTGTCCATTTCGTCACCCACATCTTTCAAACAGAGAAGGCCTGAAACCATAGGACATTGAATCTCAGGAGTCTGGGAGGAAAAGAGACAGAGTTTACTAAGAAGACAACCTCATAGGTGCGTGAGTGTGAATTGGAGAAGATAAAAGCAGGTTCAGGACCCAGAAACATGGAGGGAGAGGTGGGAATCCCCTTCGTGGGAGCCATGGAGAGCCGAGGGGAAGAGAGTGGTGGAAACTGCTCATAGAACTGTCCCTGGAGAAGAGAAAATCCTCGGCTCAGGACAGAGAGTGATCATATTTCTCGCTGTGGTGCTGACTTTGGGCTGGGTGGCCCGGTCCCAGGTGGTGCCAGGAGAAACTGCTCCTCTGCTCTCTTGGCTCCATCCCCAGCTGGGAAGCAGCCCAACCTGCAGGATTACATTTCAGGCAGTATCAATAAAGCATGTGGACTAGATCTGGAAATGAGGTGGGGCTTTGGACATAGAACATGGCACACCTTGGCTACACCCTCGGCACAGGGAGAACAGACCCAAAAGAGTGATTTGCAATGTTTGGTTTGAGAAGGGACTGGGGCACCGCCGTTTTTCTCCCCATAGCCACCAAGGCAAGACCTCAGGGAGTGGCCCATGGGACCGCAGTGGAGGCCAGACCTGCCTACACCAAACCAAGCCCATCCCCGCTAAAGAGCTGCTTTCTTTTTTTACTGGAGCCTGGGGCAAGACCACCATGGATGCACTACCGTGATTAATTCTAGATCAATTCTTTCTATTCAGATATCTTTTCCCTTGTCTCATTGTATCCCTCCCTTCTGCTGGAGTGGGCACTCTGATCATTGGTTTGCTTAAACAGTCACATATAATCCGTCCTCTAGATGTATATTCTACAATTCTACCGTTACCTTCCTATCTCTCTCTTTCTCTCTCTCTCTCTCTGGAGTAATCAGATTATATAGTTTCTCTGAGTAACATTATCTTTGTTTCTTTCTTCTCGCCTCCTACCATATTCCCCTCTTTCTCTCTCTGAATTAAGCCTCGTAGTCTCTCTTCCTGGTCATTGTCCAATTTCGCTTTCTCCCCACCCCTGTCATTTCTCTCTTTGTATATGCTTTTCCATCAGCACTGCATACACCCTGCTCTTTATTTGTAGCTGGGAATTCTGGATTTATGCTTTTAGACTCCTTTGTCTTTTGGGGTTTTTTCTTTTCTTCTCTTTTCTTTTCTTTTCTTTCTTTTTCTTTTGTCCTTTTGGTTTGCTTCTTTGTTGGATTTGTCGATGCATTTGTGTGCCTTTGTTCCCTGTGTGTTTGTTCGTTTTCCTTTCCAGGGCTGCTTCAAGAAACAAGCCAAAGTACACATGGTAGAGAGTCCCAAATACTACTACAAGAAGGGAAATAAAATAACCAAGTTCTCAACAGGAGAGACCTGTAGATACCATTAAAATAACACTTCCTGAACGGACAGGCCCTGGACAGTCAATGAGCCTTCTTTAATATAGCAGTACTCGCAGGTGCAGAGCACATAACAGACCTTTAGCACTAACAAGAGACAGAAAGCTAGCCAAAATGATGAGATGGAAGAACTCTCCTCTAAAGAAATTCCAGGAAGAAATGACAGCTAAAGAACTGCTCAAAACAGATATAAGCAACATAACTGAACAAGAATTTAGAACAATAGTCATAAAATTAATCACTGGGTTTGAAAAAGACATGGAAGACATCAGAGAAGCTATTGTTACAAAGACTATGGAGCTTAAAAATAATTGTGATGAATTTTCAAATGCTATAAATGAGGCGAATAATAAAATGGAGGCATCCAATGCACGGAATGAAGAGGCAGAGAGGATAATAGGTGAATTAGAAGACACAATTATTGAAAAAGAGGAATCCAAGAAAAAGAGAGATAAACTGATCCAAGAGCACAAAAGGAGACTTTGAGAACTGAGTGATACAATCAAACGGAACAATATCGGTATCATAGGAATTCCAGAAGAGGAAGAGAGAGGAAAGGCGCTGAAGGAGTACTTGAAAAAAATTATAGCTGAGAACTTCTCCAATCTGGGGAAGGAAACAGACACTGAAATCCAAGAGACACAGAGAATTCACCTCAGACATAACTTGAATCGGTCTTTTGCACTCCATATCATAGTGAAACTGGCAAAATTTAAGAACAAAGAGAATTTTGAAAGCAGTTGCAATAAAATGGCCCTAACATACAAACGGAGACATATCAGAGTGGTTACAGACCTATCTAATGAAACTTGCCAGAAAGGAATTGCAGGAAATCTTCAATGTGATGAACAGAAAAAATATGCAGCCAAGAATCCTCTATCCAGTAAGCCTGTCATTCAGAATAGAAGGAGAGAAAAAGTCTTCCCAACTAAACAAAAATTGAAAGAATTCATCACCATTAAACCAGCCCTACAAAAATCCCAAGGGGTCTCTATGAGGGAAATGTTACAAGGAACACAAGATACCAGAGACACCACCACAAGCATGAATCCTACAAAGAACACAATGACTCTAAACCCATATTTTTCTATAATAACACTGAATGTAAATGAACTGAATGCTCCAATCAAAAGACATAGGGTAGCAGAATGGATAAAAAACCAAAATCCATCTATTTGCTGTCTACAAGAAACTCATTTTAGACTGGAGGACAACTTCAGATTGAAAGTAAGGGGATAGAGAAATATCTATCATGCTACTGGAAGTCCAAAGAAAGCCAGAGTAGCCATACTTATATCAGACAAACTGGACTTTAAAGTGAAGGCAGTAATAAGGGATGAAGAAGGGCATTCTATAATAATTACAGGGTCTATCCATCAGGAAGAGCTGACGATTATAAATGTCTATGCACTGAATATGGGAGCACCTAAATATTTAAAACAATCACAAATGGAAACAATCTTATGGATAAGAATGTGCTAATAGTAGGGGACTTTAATACTCCACTTACATCAATGGATAGGTCAACTAGACAGAAAATCACTAAAGAAACAATGGACTTGAATGACACATTGGACCAGATGGATTTGACAAATATATTTAGAACTATACATCCTGAGGAAATGGAATTCAAATTCTCTCAAGTGTGCATGGCACATTCTCCAAGATAGATCACATACTGAGTTATAAAGAAGCCCTCAATGAATATAAAAGAATTGAGACCACACCACGCACACTTTCAGATCACAATGCTATTAAACTTGAAATTAATCACGGGAAAAAGCCCGGAAAACCTCCAAAAACATGGAGGTTAAAGAACACCCTACCAAAGAACGAATGGGCCAATCAGGCAATTAGAGAATAAATTTAAAAATATATGGAAACAAATGAAAATGAAAATACCACAATCCAAACTCTTTGGGATGCGGCAAAGGCAGTCCTAAGAGGAAAGTACGTTGCACTCCAGGCCTATTTCAAGAAATTAGAAAAAGTGCAAGTTCAAAATCTAATAACACACCTCAAGGACTAAAGGGAGAGCCACAAGAGTACCCCAAACCCAATAGAAGAAGAGCAATAAAAGAAAAACAGGGCAGAGATAAACAATATAGAATAAAAAAAAAAAAAACAGTTGAAAAGATCAATGAAACCAAGAGTTGGTTTTTTGAGAAAATAAACAAAATTGATAAACCACTAGCCAGGCTTCTCAAAAAGAAAAGAGAGAGTAACCAAATAGACAAAATCATGAACGAAGATGGATTTATTACAACCAATTCCTCAGAAATACAAGCAATTATCAGGGAATACTATGAAAAATTATATGCCAAACAAACTGAACAACTTAGAAAAAATGGACAAATTTCTAAACACACACACAACTACCAAAATTCAAATGGGAAGAGATTGAAAATCTGAACAGACCCATAACTAATGAAGAAATTGAATCAGTTATCAAAAATCTCCCAATAAATAAGAGCCCTGGGCCAGATGGCTTCCTGGGGAATTCTACCAGGCATTTAAATCAGAGTTAATACCCATTCTTCTCAAGCTATTCCAGAAAATAGAAATGGAAGGAAAACTTCTGAACTCATTCTACAAAGCCGGCATCACTTTGATTCCCAAGCCAGACAGAAACCCAGCAAAAAAAGAGAACTACAGGCCAATATCCTTGATGAATACGGATCCAAAAATCCTCAACAAGATACTTGTAAATTGAATTCAACAGCATATAAAAGAATTATCCACCATGATCAAGTGGGATTCATTCCTGAGTTACAGGGCTGATACAGTATTTGCAAATCAATCAATGTGATACTTCACATTAACAAGAGATAAAAATCATATGATCCTGTTGATAGATGCAGAAAAAGCATTTGAAAAAAATACTGCATCACTTCTTAATAAAGACCCTTGAGAAAGTCGGGATAAAAGGAACTTACTTAAACATCATAAAAGCCATTTAGGAGAAGCCCTCTGCTAATATCATCCTCAATCCCCTGAGAGCAGGGGCACAACAGGGATGTCCACTCTCACCACTGTTGTTTAACATAGTGCTGGAAGTCCTTGCATCAGCAATCAGACAACGAAAGGCAATAAAAGGCATCAGAATTGGCAAAGTCAAACTTTCACTTTTCACAGATGACATGATACTCTACATAGAAAACCTGATAGACTCCACCAGAAGCCTACTAGAACTGATCCATTAATTCAGCAAAGTTGCAGGATACAAAATCAACATAAATTGGGTGCATTTTTATACACCAACAATGAAGGAACAGAAATAGCAACCAAGAAACTGATCCCATTCACAACTGCACAAAAAAAAAAAAAAAAAAAAAAAACCCAAAAAGACCTAGGAATAAACCTAACCAAAGATACACGAGATCTGTATGATGAAAACTATAGAAAACTTATGAAGAAAATTGAAGAAGACACAAAGAAATGGAAAAACATTCCATGCTCATGGATCGGAAGAGTAAATGTTAAAATGTCATTACTAAAAGCAATCTACACATTCAATGAAATCCTAATCAAAGTTGCACCAGCATTCTTCTCAAAGCTAGAACAAACCATCCTAAAATTTGTATGGCACCACAAAAGACCCCAAATAGCCAAAGTAATATTGAAGAAGAAAACCAAAATGGGAGGCATCATCATCCCAGATTTTAGCCTCTACTACAAAGCTGTCATCATCAAGACAGTATGGTGTTGGCACAAAAACAGACACGTAGACCAATGGAATAGAATAGAGAACTCAGAATTGGACTCACAAATGTATGGCTAACTAATCTTTGACAAAGTTGGAAAGAGTATCCAAGGGAAAAAAGACAGCCTCTTTGAAAGATGGTGCTGGGAGAACTGGACAACAACATGCAGAAGAATGAAACTAGATTATTTTCTCACACCATGCACAAAAATAAAATGGGTAAAGGACCTGAATGTGAGACAGGAAACCATCAAAACCGTAGAGGAGAAAGCAGGAAACAACCTCCTTGACCTCCACCACAGCAATCTCTTACCTGACACATTCCCAAAAGCAAGAGAATCAAGAGCAAAAATAAGCTATTGGGACCTCATCAAGATAAAAAGCTTCTGCATGGCAAAGGAAACAATCCATAAAACTAATAGGCAACTGATGGAATGGGAAAAGATAGTTGCAAATGACATATCAGATAAGGGGCTAGTATCCAAAATCTATAAGGAACTCATCAAACTCCACACCCGAAAAACAAATAATCCAGTGAAGAAATGGGCAGAAGACATGAACAGACACTTCTCCAAAGAGGACATCCAGATGGCCAACAGACACATGAAATGATGCTCAGCGTCCCTCATCATCAGGGAAATACAAATAAAAAGCACACTGAGATACCACCTCATGCCAGTCAGAGTGGCTAAAATGAACAAATCAGGAGACTCTAGATGCTGGTGAGGATGTGGAGAAACGGGCACCCTCCTACACTGTTGGTGGGTTGCACCAGCTTACATTCTGGAATGTAACTCTGGAAAATAGTATGGTGGTTCCTCAAAAAATTAACAATGGAACTCCCCTGACCCAGCAGTAGCACTGCTAGGAATTTACCCAAGGGATACAGGAGTGCTGATGCATAGGGGCATATGGACCTCAGTGTTCATAGCAGTACTCTCAACAATAGCCAAATCATGGAAAGAACCTAAATGTCCATCAACTAACGAATGGATCAAGAAGATGTGGTTTATCTATACAATGGAATACTACGTGGCAATGAGAAGGAATGAAATCTGGCCATGTGTAGCAACATGGATGGAACTTGAGGGTATTACACTGAGTGAAATAAGTCAGGCAGAGAAAGATGGACATCATATGTTTTCACTTATAAGTGGATCAGGAGAAACTTAACAGAGGACCATGGGGGAAGAGAAGGGGAAAATAGTTGGGGAGAGAGAGGGAGGCAAACCATGAGAGAACTCTTGAATGCTGAGAACAAACTGAGGGCTGATGGGGGTGGGGGAGAGGAGAAGGGGGGTGATGGGCATGGAGGAGGGCACTTGCTGAGATGAGCACTGGGTGTTATATGGAAACCAACTTGACAATAAACTACGAGAGAAAAAATAAAAATAGATGACTAGAGGGAAAAGATTATTTAAAAAGATTATGTTTATAACATGATATACAATAAATTTACTCTGATTCCTACTTAAGGAGTTCTCTTGCTAACTTAGTAGCCTTTAATGAACCTAGAGAGAATTGCTAGCTCAGTGATTGCCAGTTCTTAATTAATTACAAACTACTTTGCATTACCTGTGACCTATGGATTTATGGATAGAGAGAAAATCTTGCAAAGGATCTTTGGGGCAAATGTTTAGGAAGTCTTTGGACCTCAGGAAGATAGGGAAATAGAACTCCATCTCTGTTTTGCTTTTGTAAAGAATGAATCTTGACAATGCAATGCCTGTGTGTTTTAAAGGAAGATTTATTCTCTGCTCCTCATATTAACATATGGAAAGTCTATAGTTAAACCGACTTTCCTGGCTTTTCTCTCTACTACCCCACCCCTCCCATCCCACTCCCACTGCCTGTCCCAACAAGAGGAAGACTTTGTTATCAGACTGACAAATTTGAAAGGATAAATTCATCATGTTCAGCTCAGCCCATTTCTTTCTCTTCTTTGGGATCTTTTTGCTATAGATGATACATTATGATAATCTTGGTAAGGGACTCTTTGGCAATATAAAGTACTGGATTCTGGGGAAATAACCTGGCTTTGCATATCCTTTAGAGTTAGAATTGGCCTGTTTGCTATGCATGCTAAACTAAAATTCTTTATATTCTTTTATGAGAAAGGCACACAAGGGGCTTGTATTGTTGAACCAATGCAACTTCCTTGTTCTTGAAAGAACATTTTTCTATATTGGAGTCTCAAATTTGTCCCGTTTTGCCAGTAAGAGATAAGTAAATCCATTTAATATAAAGACAGTGAGTATTAACAAGCTCTTTTTTTGGCAGACCTAAAGTTATATTCTAGAGCTGCCCCCCCCCCCACCGCCATTAATGCAGGTGGTATTTTCATCTCCATTTTACTGTCCTGTGTGTTGCACAGTGGTTCCAGTCTCAGGAAAGAAAAGGACAATGTTACCAACTCTCTCAAGCTTCAGCTATATTGTATTGTTCTTATTGAGAAAAATAATATTAGATAGGGAGCAATCAATTTTAATACCTACCATAAAATGTATTTCAAGTATGAACACAAGCAAATTAGGGATAACTTCTCCATGATCAAAAATTCTGGCCCCTTTACAATATTTGTAAGACGATTCCACTATAATTAATCTCTACAGTGAGTTTCCGTTGAGACAATTTATGTCTTTGATCAAATTTAAGCATATCTAGGAATTTCTTTCTGATACGGATGACAGATATTGTAAGAATCTGTGGTATATTATTATTCCCAGCTTTTCCTGCCATTCTCTATCACATTTGTCATTACAGGGCCCTTCCCTTTGGGAGAAATGGAAACCACCTCCCACTGATGTTCAGCTTGGCCTTCTGACTTGTTTTGGCCAATGGAATCCAGCAGAAGTAAGGTAGGCCACGTCTGAGAAGTTTAAAGAGCCATCCTTGATTCCATCATTCCTTCTTTCCCATGCCATGAGCATGATGACCCAGATGTAGGCAGGCCGCTACTTCAGCCTGGATCCCAGCCAATAAAGGTGAGAAATAAACCTTTTTCCTCATAAACCATTGACATTAGAAGTTGTTTGCTGACATGACACAGCCTGCCACGTGGTGGGTGATACAGATTCAACAGTACTCATTTACACACATATTTCCTCTCTTTTGTCATTCTTGTCTATATCCTCTATCATAATTGTTTTAAAAAATCTCTTGTCCTTCTCTCTTCCCTATTTTATTCCTTCTTTAAGTTTCTGATTTTCTGCTCATTTCTGTCTGTTTGTTGGTTTAACCTTCTCAACTCCTTTCTTAAGAAGGCTCTGTCATAAATCTGGTCATATCCAGACCTAAAGACGAAAATCAATTTTCCTAAATTGACTTATCTGGGTGGGGTTTATATCCAATTTATTTTATTTTTGAAAAGGTCTATGAGAAACTTGACATTGGGCATTTTGAAGAATTTCACTTTTAAACATTCTTTGGTCTCTTAGCATTGTCATACCATGGAAAAGGAGGACTTGCATAAGATTTATATAGCTGACAGAGATTTCTATGTACTGTGTGCACTACATTTATATTTTCAGCTTAAATCATTGAGTGATTATTTTCTGAAAGAATTTCGTCTTTTTTGGGGGAGGTTGAAAATCATGTCTACTCGATGATTTATTAAGTGAATAAGTAAGTGAAAATGAACAGACTGGTACTGATTTTTACCATAGGAAGCAAATTATGAATAATGATTCTTCCATGCTTGAACTCCTTTGCAGGGATCCTGCAAATAATTCTAGTTTTCTCGGGTTGTTTCAGCCAAATGGATTTGCATAGGCAGGAGAGGCTGAAAGACAGCAGGTTAGGCTTGAAGCACTATGTCGGGGGTACGTTAGAATTTTATTAAAAATATGGGCTTTTGTGCCATTAGGTGCCCCGCGTTCATCACTGTCATATGCTAGAAGCTCTGTAAGTGAAGGGAAAACTAGAAAACATTTAGGATAGTATAGCAAATAAACAAATATATGGAGTAAAGAACTTTTATAATATATCTTAGAGCACCAAAGGTCTTATAATTAAACTGAAGAGATTTAAGAAATCTGTGGACTCTGTCACTGCCTACATTTATAAATACTGTTGACTGGCATTCCTTGAGAGGAAAACTGCTTCTATGTTCCAAGGTAGCATTTTTAATATATTAGACTGAACCAAATGCCATTTCCTTTTTTTAGGTCAAAAGCAATTGAAATTTGGCAATTTCATACTGTCCAAGCAAATAACTTAAAATTTGCTATCCAAGTACATGTTATGACAAAATATCCATTTCTCAATGTGTACATTTGAACAATATACAGAATGTGCATTTATAGATTTATAAGTATAACTGTCCATTTCTATTTTATCATAAATATTTTATGTCATAAATATCTTGCTCCTAAGTAAGAGAATCTCTAAATTATGGGGTTTGGTTAATATACCATAATTTATTAAATTGCTTTAATATGGAACCTGTACTTTGCTTTCTTAATTTTGGTGTTGTTGATAGTTGTAGTGGGCTGAATTTTGTTTGTTTTTGCTTTAATAGGTTATAGTAAAATGCCCCTCCCCCAACATATACATATGTTGAATTTTTAAAAATATGTCTATGGTTTCTTTATATTTAACCATTTTGCTTTCCCAAAATATGAACTTGAAATAGGATTGCAAGTAGTTTATTAATCATCTTTAATTGTTCTTCCATTACATAATTATATTATCTTTATCTTCATATGTCAATGCATTATCTCACTTGCTAAAATTTGAATTTACTGCCTTTGTAGTAAAATCTAATATTTTGGGGGTAAACTATTGATATTTTTGGGTCATTTATTCTAGCGCAGGTGTTCATTTTTTCCATGGCTTAATAATTTTCTCACAGATACATACAGAGATGTTTGATAAATGTGAGAAGGCGGGGAGCAAGGGAAGTCAATGTGCAAGGACAAGCAAAGGTGACCCAGAAAGAACGTGCCTGGGAAGGAGGAGGAAATCTGATATGGTAGTGCAGGTGTAATATGAGGCTTCATCAATGCAGAGTCCAGATAAAAGTGTGGACATGTGTCTGATCTCTTCTTGTCCCTTGAATTCCCATGCCCTGGCCCTGCCACTCCCTGATTTTGTGTAATTGTAAGGAGAAAGCTGGGTTACAAAGGCAAAAGGCAGTTTCACTATGCTGTGAACCTCTTCTAAAAGATCCCAAATTGGGAAGAGGCGGTAGGCAGGAATGTGGTGAGGAGTGAGTGAGTGATGGCAGGACGTGTGGCATGGAGACACTGGTACAAAAGGGGACCTGACCTAAGCTGGATGGAAAAAAAAAAAAAAGACATTAGGTGCCGTGGAGGCATGACACAGCCTCTAGCACCATTTCTGGTATATCTGAGTCTCTTGAAATCCCATGTGGGAATAATTATGCAGACCCAAAATGGGGAAAAAAAAAAAAAAAAAAAAACCACCAGATTCTGGTTTTCTCTGAATATACTTGACGTCGTAAGCTGTTCGTATTTCTTATTTGTAGGGAATCTGATTGAAGAGAACAATTGTTTCTGGCATTTAGAGAAATCTTAAAATATTCTTCCTTCATGTTTTAAGTTCTCATCTGGGAGATTTAAAATTTTTTTTATTCAAATCTTTAAAACAGCTTTAAAAACTTATTATTTTTCTCTTTTCTTAATAATTTAAACTGTTTATGATGAACTATGTCACCCATGTCAAAAGTTTATAAAATGAATATGTAAGATTTTAAGAATAATAAGATGGTTATTCGGGTAGTCAAACCCAGTTTAATAAAAAGAATATCACCAGGCTTAGAGACCATCAGAGTGGCCCCCACTGATTGCATACCACACCATTCCCCAGGGAACCACTGTTCTGGATTCTATGGTCATCACCCTCACACTTTTATTAAAGACAGTCCACCTCTATTCATGCACTTCTCAACATATATGGCAGGAATGCTTCTGTAATTTGTCTCTTTGTTGCAAAATCACACTTCAGTTTTTCATCCATGTGATTACAAGTCCCTGAGTAGTTGAAGCATAGTTCATATTTTTATTGTTGTAAGGATAGAATTTATTTTTACATTTTATCACGGACAGTAGGGTTTTTCCACTTTTTTGCCTTTATGGAAAATACTGATGTGAATATTCCTATCTGTGTGCCATGCTGCACGTGGCCCAGAATTTATCTGGTGTGTGTATGTACCTGGAAGTGGAAAGCCAGGATATGCACCTAATCAGCTTTGCCAGTGGCGTTAAACTGTTTTCTAAAGCGGTTTTCTCAATGGACAAAACCACAGCAGTAAGTGAGTGAGTTTGTTTTGCTTGAGAATTTCTCCAACATCTGGTACTCTTTGACTCTCTAATGCTTGCCAGTCAGGGTGTAGAATGGTACCTCATTTTGTTTTCTACCATATAGCGTTTTTAATTTAAGTGTTTCTCATTGTCAGTAAAGTATAGGCTATTTTCACATGTATATGGAATCATTTTTATTTTCTCTCCTCTTCTTGCCTTTATTCATGTTTCTGGGGGAAGGTTGGGATTTTGTTGTTGTTGTTGCCTTGAGGGAGTCTATTGAAAATGAATTTTAATAATTTATCTCCTATATGAGGCACAAGTATCTTTCCCAAGGTAAAGCTTCCCATGTACTCAATGTGTGATAACACAACTTCATGGATCTTTGATATTTTCTGTTAATGTTCAGACATTTTGCATGTTGCTTAAGAAATTTTTCTACCATGAGATCTTGAAAAAATTTGTTTCTGTTTTTTCCTAAATGTTTAATAATATTTTTCCATTACAGTTTTGATCCACTCAAAACTAATTTTTAAGGATGTGTGGGAGGGATCAAATTATTTTGCATGGATAACCAATTATTTAAACACAGTTAGATAGTTGATTCTTTCTCCACTGATCTGAAGGGCCAGCTCAGTTGTAAATCACATTTGCATATGTGGATGAATTTTTATGAATATAGTTTACAATAAATCTTGCTAACTGTTAATGCAAGTCATTCTATCTTGTTCTCTTTTAAGAGGACCTCACTCTTTAATCTCTGGTGTTTTCACATAACTTATAGAATTCCTTTGTCATTTCCATGAACAACTCTATATAGTTTTGGTTTGGAATTTCACTGAAGTTAAAAGTTTATAGAGAACATTTACATCCTTGTCATATTCAGTCTTCTTGTCCCACAATATATCACTTTATTTAGGTACTTTTTAATACCTTCAAAAGAGTTTGTAATTGTTTTCTTGAAGAAGTGATACAATTTCTGCTAGTATTACTTCTAAATAGGTTTTATTTTTCTTGCCTTTGTAAATAGCATACTTGCAGTGCCTGGCTGGCTCAGTTGGTTGAGTGTCCGACTTCATCTCAGGTCATGATCTCATGGTTCCTGGGTTCAAGCCCCGCGTCGGGCTCTGTTCGGACGGCTAGCTCAGAGACTGGGGACTGTTTCAGATTCTTTGCCTCCCTCTCTCTCTGACCCTCCCCTGCTCATGCTGTCTCTCTCTCAGAAATAAATAAAACATTTAAAAATATGTAAATAGCATTCTTGCAACTTTTAGTGCTCAAAGTCCTCCTGAAGTTTTACCTTCATCCTATTTCCCACCCAAAAATTACCACTATCTTCACTTGTAATAATATATATTAGTTTTGACAATTTTTGAATTTTATAATCATACTCATACTGTACACTCTTTCATGTCTGGCTTCTTTTGTTCAATAGTATACTGTTGATAGTAAGATTAATACTAAATAATGTATAAGGTATAAATATTATTCTATTCCAGCAATATATTCATCTTTACTGATAGACATTTGATTTCTTTCCAGTTTTGTGCACTAGGAAAAATAACACATACAATATTACATACTTGCAATAAATATACCTATATGTGATTTTTGATGTACATATGTATGTATTCCTGTTGGATTTATACCTATAAGTGAAGATATGATGTCACAGTTTATGCATATGTTGAGCTTTTATAGATATTATCAGTTTTTCAATGTGGTTAAAAATTTTTAATGCTTTCATAGTAATATATAAGTGTTTAAGTTTCTCATTCTTCCCTCTTGTAGGGTAATAGGCTTTTTACTTTCATTTTTATTTTTTCTGTTGAGTGCCTAGTAGCTATCTCTCATTATGGTTTTAGTGTGTATTTCTCTGATGTCTAATGAGGTTGAACACTTTTTCATTTCTATTGGCCATTTAATTTATTCTCTTGCAAAATGCCTGACTATGGATTTTGACCATTTTTAAAAACATAAATTGGATTGCCAGCCATTTTCTCATTGACATGTATGAGAATTGTTATACATATTTGATATGTCTTCTATCATATGCAATTTAAATACGATCTCCTGCTTGTTGGTTTGGTTTTCACATTGTTGATGGTATCTGTTGATAAACAGAAGTTTTTTTTTTTTTTTTTTCATCTTTGAGAGCGAGAAAGACAGACAGCACACGCAGGGAAGGGACAGAGAGAAAGAGAGAGAGGAACAGAGGATCCAAAGAAGGTTCCATGCTCATAGCAGAGGGCTCAATGCAGGGCTCAAACTCATGGACTGCAAGATCATGACTTGAGTCAAAGTCTAATGCTTAACTGACTGAGCCACCCAGGTGCCCCAGTGAACATAAGTTCTTAATTTTAATTTTTTTCTTCATATTTACTCTTTACCATTGTCTTCTAGAAGTTCTCACAGACATTCCGTATACCTTCTTATTCTGTACATAATGTTTTTCATATCAGCTTTATCAAGTTGCATGGCATATAACTTAATCAAATGTGTTTTTCATTTTACTGATTCTCTCTTCAGCTATACAAACTCACAGTTTTTCCATTGTCTTTTGTTTTCTTTTCTATTTTTGGCTTCTTGGTAAAGATTCTCCCTCTACATCTAACCTAAAAGCCTAAAATTTCCTTTCTCTTTCCTTATGTGTAGTTGGTTTAGATTTCACTTACACTTGTAATATAGGAGTGCCTGATGAACCCAGATTTATGTGAGACTTTCCTGACAGACATTCTATCTTAGATTCCCCTAAGACTTACTCTCTATCCCAGAAATTTGTGTAGCTATAAATTCGAAAGCTCAAGATCTCCAGGGGTCATTAACAATCTTAATGGTAAAATTCTTTCATAATACAACTTACAAACCAAAGTTCTGACATTCATTTTGATTTTGTCTTTGGCCTCTACAGGTATCTTCAATTTTTTCTAGATAAGCAATGTGTTCTTAATGATAGCTCTTATTTTAATCAGGATTTTTATTTTATTTTTTATTTAATTTGCAGTAAGAAATGCCATAGAGGGTATCTGGTCTACCATACAGGAGAAAGAGAAGTCTAGTTGTCTTGATAATAAAAACGTATGTGTATCAAAATAAGTGTATCTCATGCTTTATTTTGAGAAAGAATGAATTTTTTTGTTTTATCCTTTGCTTTAGTACAAGAGAGTTACCGAGGATTTGTCTTATCTGACAAAGTATAGTATTTTTAATGGATTTTTTTTACATTCATTTTTAACTATAATGCTATTGATAATAATTATTTTTTAATTTTCAATAAAACTTTAATACAATAATACCTGTGATATTAAATAATTTAACCTATTATATTTTAGTAACTTAAATGTTGTTTTTTTTATTTGGGTATTTTTGCATTTTTTTATATAAGGTCTCATAATCACATATTGTTTGTTTACTTACTTAGAATACTTGTTTAATCTTATAAAGTTTTATTTAGTATCTACTGAAGTGATGCCTTGGTTTTTCTCCCTATTAACATCCCCTAATGAGCCATATATAGAAGGTTACTCCTCAAGCACACAACTATACACTGGTGGTTCTTAAAATAAAGCAAGTGAGCAAACTAAAAGAGCTCTCAATGGCCAAAGTTGGAACAATTTGAACAGCAAAACCAATGCAGTAGCACTAGGTTGTTACCCAAAATGTAAAATAAATACTCATGAGTCCATATTGGCATAAATCAACGCTTGAATAAACTTATAAATGTAGGAGAAGAGACAAATCTCCCATACAGAAGTATTCCAAGTAAATTAAAAAGATACTCCACTCTCAAAATGAGTTAGCCTAACTCTCCTCCCTTTAAATTTAGGCTTTGGGTAGTGACTTCCTTCCAAAGAGCAGAGTGTGGGAATTGGAAGAAGAGTAACTTTGCAGTACAGAAAACTGACAAATATTACTTGAAGAAATAGATGTTCAAGGTCAACAATTAACCATCATAAATCATGTTGATACAATGTACACTTGATATGATGTGATGACAATGGCATTTTACCTCTATTATGTTCCTCCCTAAAACTCATAACCTCAGTCTCACCAGAAGAAAAACATCACACAAATATCTATAATGTGGCGTCCCACAGTATACCTCACCTGCTTTCCTCAAAACTGTCAAGGTCATTAAAAACAAGGAAACTTTGAGAAACTTTCATAATGAGGAGCCTAAAGAAACATGAAAACTAAAAGTAATGTGGATGGAATCCTAGAACAGAAAAAAGACATTATGTGAAAATGAAGGAAATCTGAATAAACTATGGACTTTAGTTAATAATAATGTGTCACAATTGGCTCATTAATTATAATGAATGTGACCTGCTTGTGGAAGATGTTAATTGTGGATGTGACAATATGTAGACAATCTGCACTACCTTCTTAATTTTTCTACAAATCTAAAATCTTTCAAAATAGAAAGTCTATTAATAAATATAAGTAAAGCCAAGAAAATGTGTAAAACTGATGTACTTTCAGGGAAGTTGGTGTCAATTCAATTCTGAATATTTTTTGATATGGATATATTACCATTCAATGCATTTTACATCTTGAATGCAGTGAGACTCTAAATTATCAATGATTGCCTACAAGTTACCCTGGAACCATTGCATCAAAATGAGTGAGCGTTGTCCAATTTGTAGTACAAGTGAACATCTTTTTCAAAAAAGGAGGTAGGTAAAATTGAAATAGTAATTATCCATCATCATTTATTATAGCCTGTGATGGGAGCTAGTGCTCCAACCTAGTATACTTAGCAGAAACATGAACTTTTATAAATATTGAATGATAATTAATCAAATTGAAATACTTTGCTCCAAGACATAAACCTTAATTCTTTAGAAAATTAATTGAATTTAAAGTAACATTTTTATAGGTTTGGGTAACTATTCATTAATACCAGGGGACATTTACAATTGCATAACTTTAAGAACATTTAATAGAAATACAGACTCATAGAACTAGAAGAGAGATCATCTGTTCTAGTCTTTACTCTACTGGGAAGAGGGATCAAAGGACCTGGCCATGATTGATTTGTCACAGCGAACCTAGAATTTATTTCAGTTTTCCATTGAAGCTTATAAATTGGGGCCGAGATTTGGATTTGGGCCCTGAATGTGTCCCTCATGGACTGTGTGAAAATATGCTGGTTCTTTAACTTATATGTTTCTAAGCATTACTTTTCCTCATTAAGAAATGAGGATGAGGATGATGATATAGTAATAATTTTTCAGGTATTTCATAATACTGTTTAAGGTTTCAAAGGCTAATGTATTGGAAGGAAAATGTAAAACTCTAAAGCAAAATAGAATTTGCTAATATTCTTCTTATTTGTATCAAATTTTATCTACTATCTCTCACCTCTGATTTTCCCCTTCTAGATGGATAAGTTAGTAACTAAGTCAGGAAGCCCAGTCTTGCAGAGCTGTTAAAATTTATTTTACATATACTTAGAGATGGATAGATTGTACACTTTTCCCTCAATTTCTGTGTCTTTTTCTCTTCCTTCCTCTCACTGTCTCTCTCTGTCTCTCTCTGCCTATAACTTCTTGGGTAATTTAATTTGGTTTGCTAGGCTTTATAGTCTTAAGAGTTGGAAAAAGTGTTCCTCTGCAGCCTTAGATTATCTTCACAGTTTTTCCTTATAGTTACTCTTTCTTCCTGTGGCTTCTACAATAATACTTCTTACTTCTTTGAATAGTCCTTTGCAGCCTTTCATTCCTCCTGTGCCTTAGACAGTAATGTCAACTCTGAGTTCTATATTTAGCATCCTTATCTTTTCATTACACGTTACACATGTTTGTCCTGGATAACTCCATTTAACTTTCGTGACCCCAAGTTTATAGTAGATATCAATGAACTTCATATTTCAGTCTCTAGCTCAAACCACTCTCTTGAGTTTCAGACTTACAAAGCTAACTACCTACAGATACTTTCTCAGAATATTTAAGTCACAAGTACAATTCCAAGTACCTTTGGAATTCAAAATATCCAAAGGTAAAGCCATGGTCTCATACTCCCTCTAATTAATTTCTATAACCTTCCTCTCAGCTTTCAACTAATATAGATCTATTGTATACTTCAGAATTCTGGAAGTTATTTGTAACATTGTCTTCTCTTAACATATTCATTTCTTTTTTAAAATTTTTAACGTTTTACTTATTCCTGAGAGAGAGAGGAAGAGAGACAGTGTGAGCAGGGGAGGGCCAGAGAGAGGAAGATATAGAACCTCAAGCAGGCCTCCGGCTCTGAGCTAGCTGTCAGCACAGAGCCCGACGCGGGCTTGAACCCACAAACTGTGAGATCATGGCATGAGCCGAAGTCGGACACTTAACCGACGGAGCCACCCAGGTGCCCCAACATTCTCATTTCTAATTGTTAAAAACATTCTATTGAGTTTATTTCCCAAATAATTATTAAATATGTCCCCTTTCCTACATTTCCACTTTCTCTGTTTTGGCTAAAGTTTCCATGATCTCTCCCCTGTACCTTCACAATAGTCTCTTAGTTCAGGTGCCTGGAATTCAGGTAACTAACTCCTCCACATAATTCACATGCCCCCAGATTTCTAAATTACATGTATGCTATGTGACTTCCCTGGTTATAACTGTTTAGTGGTTCCCTGTTTATAACATACAAATTAAAGACCAAGTTTTCTGGAAAGCACTCAAGGACCTTTATTCAAAAAGATCTGAGGATCTTTCTAACCTCATCTTTCTCAGTTCACCACCTTCTATACCTAACTTCCCAATTGGAATGTTCACTTTATGTAGGATGTGTTATATGTAGTTAATCTATTGTATTCAAGATTCAAGTCAAATGTTACTTCTTACAATTTCTTTGGACAAAGTATAGCATTCTACTTCTCTAACAATTTTTCATTGCAATGAAATTAGTTTTTACATATATACTTTCATCACTAGGCTACAGTGTACCATATTATTCTACAAAGTAGAAGAGTCATCTACTCCTGGGTATTCACTTGATAAAAGTTAAGTTCAAAGTGTAAAGTGGTAGAAGATTCCCTTTAGTATATACCACATGAATGATTTTAATGTAATTAATAACTATATAAATTGGTGGAAACTGTCATTTTTTAACACAAGTATGATCAACTGTCATTGCTTGTTAACACAGAAGTGAAAGGGATTGGTCAGTATAGGAATCCTTGGCCCAAATCCCTTCCAATAAAAAGTACTCTTTAATTTGATAATTCATTGACGTATTCTGTTCTAGCAACATTCATTTAAAAGTTGATACATTTTTCCTATGATATATTCTCAGGAAAACTTCTGGTCAGTAGTGTTACCACAAGAAAGTTGTTGTTAAGGTTGGGTCTGCTAATGAACTCTGTAAACACATTCAGCATCTGGCAGACATTCCAAGGAGAAAGCCAAGCAGATGGCTAATTTAATATAATCTAAGTGACTTTGGATCAGATAAAGCAATTGAATTAACAGCACTTCAACTCTGCATACATCAGTTTCCAGCCATTCCTACCATTTCATTCCAATAGGCACTTCTTCAGGATGAAAATCAATGCTAATTGAAAGCTCATATGGTGATGTTTATGCCTGTAAAATGTGTGGTTAAATAGCATATTAAAAACACGTGGGCATGAATATTAGGATTGGGAAATGGGTTTAATATAGAATAAATCATAATGCCCTTAGAGTTGCTTTATGGATTTTAAATCACAAATTGTATTTTATCCATTGTGCCTACTGTATTAATCTCAATTTCATTCAGACTCTTTCCATTAGTTCTACTGGGATTTATGGTTGATTCATAGTGACTTTCAACTTATTGTCATGTGGGGTAGGACTGTGTGAGTGTGTGTGTGTGTGTGTGTGTGTGTGTGTGTGTGTGTGTGTGAGTGATTTTATTTTCTTATTCTATACTTTGTTTTTAATACTTGCACTTGGCAAATTATATTTTAACCTTATTTTGTGAAGAGATTCATCTGCAACACAAAGTTATAAATAATTAGTCTCAAGTCACTTAGCCAGGAGGTAACAGAGTAAGCCTCCAATTGGTGACTTTTCACTGTAGTGGGAGAACATGGATATAGTAGTTAGAAAGACCAGGTTCAAATTCTGGTTCTCTAACTAACCACCTGGGTAACAGATTAGCACTGTGCCTGTTGAGAGGACTGCATGGCCTAATGCCTGTAATTCATGGAATACAGTATGTCAGGTACTTAATGAATATATATCATTATTGTCAATATATTCTTACCATCATCACATTCAGCATAATAGCCATCCTTTAATCAGTGTATTCAATAGGCATTCATTTACTCTGCAGAGAGCTATGCTGAGCACTAGTAATAGAAATGTAATATAAAGGAGGAGAGAATAACAGAGTGAAGCAGACTTTGAAGCCAAAGTGCCTGGGTACAGATTCCAGCATCACTACTTACTGGTTCTGTGCTCTTGAGCAAGGCACTTACACTCCCCTGCTTAGTGCTCCCATGTTAATATGGAACTAGTACCAGTACTTACTTCATATGTTGTTGCTTTAGCATACATATTAATATATGTCTAGAGCTTTGAGCATTGTTTA
The DNA here is from genome assembly GCF_003009895.1 of Hyaena hyaena. Lineage (NCBI taxonomy): Eukaryota > Metazoa > Chordata > Mammalia > Carnivora > Hyaenidae > Hyaena > Hyaena hyaena. The sequence goes on from NW_024081707.1 coordinate 173,914, forward strand.
GAATACAGTAAACATTGTAGGTGTGTTAGGAAAACACTAAAATATAGGCTACATGAGGAAGGAGATTATTTTGTTTACTCTTTTAGAAAATTACAAATATTTGTTTAATGAATGAAAAGTAAATTACATTTTTTCAAGGGACATGCAGTCTAGTAAAGACTTTTAGAATCACACAGATCACAATCAAAGTATCTTTTTTTGTGTGTATGCTAAATAGAGTTATGCTTACACATGACTCCTGCTCTCCTAGAGGGGTTTGTGAGAAGCAAGAAAAACATTAATGAAATATGTGTGATGACTTCACAATTAATTTTTGTGCTAGAGGCATAGACTTTTGTCTTTGGATAATTCAATGAGAAAAGAGAGAGTTCTGCCTTACAGAGTCTGATGAATCCTAACTGACACCATGATCTCTCCAGGCAACATGGCCATAGGTGATACCATTTTACACTCACAGTGCAAATGAATATATAGTTGATTTAAAATCATGCCTACCTCTGCATTTCCCAGTACCCTCCACTTCATCACATCTCTCACCACTGATGTCTCACATCAAAATGAGCCAAAGGACATATCATCAGGAAATATAGGAGAGCACCCACATGTAATGACCTCAACTATCAATTCACAGGTAATTTTATTATGTTTTTGTAGGACCTTGGCATTTTGTGATATGCAGTACTCAACTGAGCATTAATGTTCACATGGAAATTTTCCAAGATGAGGAACTGTTAACCATTGAACTACTTCTGATAATACTTTGACCGTGTACACACACACACACACACACACACACATACACGCAAGCAAACAGCATCTTTTAAGTATGCTTCAAGCAGGAGAGATGGTCACAGTAGAACTTGGCTGCCCCATATACCCCACTAGCATGTAAGCTGTGAGAAAGACTACTTTCCAATTTTCACCTGTAAATTCCAGATCAGTAGCTTCTAGCTATTGATTTCAAATGGCAGAATCTTGTACTTTCTTCTCCTTGTGTCTCTCTGGGCCTCTCCAAGGAAACACGGGGTGTAGTCTCTTCATTTGTACTTAGGTGTGGTATGTGCTCTTGCTGATGCCTTCTCTCCTGTAACTCTCCCTCACTGTAGCCATCTGTCTACAGAAGCATATTGACTTGCCCTCTAGCAAGTCACCCATGTGATGATTCCACTCCTGACTTCTAAGGCCTTTGGTTTATCTGCTTTATTTTCCAACTCTCTGTCTAATAGGGAATATGCCCTCCACAAATCTCTTGTTTTGAATAATGGATCTCGGGCACAATACATAGCCTCTAGATGACACAGTACTTTGCTCTTCATCATACCAGCCTCTCTTTTTTCCCCAAACTTTGGTATTTAATCTGTCAGGCTCTTGTTGTTTAAATTTGGGTTGTACCAACTTCTTTATTCATTTTCTATGTCTTTTCAAACTGCAGTTGAAAACAAATTTCAAATTTTTTTTCCTCCGCAGTAACTCCAAAACCATGTGACAGGACACCTGTGTTAATGCCACAGGCTATTTGACTATGGTTATCCACTGGAAGACATAAATGACTCTAAGGGGCAACACAGTACCTAAGTCCATGGTACACTGTACAGAGACATGTTACTACATTCACAAATAAAAGATAATGCACCACATCACTGCATGCTAAATTGGCCAATTGAAAAGCACTATTTCAAAAGAAAGAAAGAAGAACAGAACAGAAAAAGGAAGGAAGGAAGGAAGGAAGGAAGGAAGGAAGGAAGGAAGGAAGGAAGGAAGGAAGGAAGGAAGGAAGAAAGGAAGGTAGGAAGAAGAAAACAAGTTGGGAAGGAGAAAGCAAGGCAAGGGGTTTGAACCATCCACAGCAGAACCTTGGTTTTAAGCTGAATGTCCAATTTAGCTCATCCCAATTTTGTTTGAGCATTTACTTTTATAAGCATCCATAGAGTAAAAGATGTATTATCATGTATGAACAAATGAGTAAGAAAATAGTGTGAGCAAGTAACAGTGTGCTTGAGTCATGTGACTGAATCTAGCTTTAGATCCTATTTAGGTCGAGTTGACAACTTCCCCTTGCTGGTAACTTGACATGTCCTGAAAACTTCAGCATTGTCTGATCCCTCCCCACCTCTCCCAGCCCATCCTCCACAGTCTTACACCAACTCTCTCAGTTCTGTCCATGCTGACCTTCATTTCATTTCTCAGGCATGTGATGCTCTTTCCCATCCTACAGCCGTAACATATGCTATTCTTTTCAGATCTGAGCACCATCATTGTTTTCTTGGGGAAATGCAGCAAGACACACTGGCTATACCACATTCCTTCATCAAATGCTCTCATAGCACTAACACATCTCAGCTGTCATACGTCACCTTTGCCATTTCATATTTATCTTGCACTAATGTGATTAATATCTCTGTCCACCTGTAGCTCATGAGGTTCATCAAAGCAGGGACTCCATCCATTTTGCACACTATCTGATCCTTCAGCCCTGACTCAAGTATCTGACACATAGTAGGCCTCAGTGAATATTTGTTGAACAAATTACTAATGAGATTTTTTTTCTCTTCTTCATTTTGTAATATTTTTGAGCTTTAACTCTGGCCAATCACTTTTGTGTCCTATCACATGTAAGTTTTCATATACTTCTGTTATTACTTTGAGTTTTATTTCATTAATTAAAGCAGTGATAGTCTTAGAAGCTGTAATTTTGGAAATTCCTTAATTGGAGAATGGAGAGGACCTTGATGAACAAAGAAAGGATGATAAATTTTGCAAGGAGGTTTAGAATTGGTGATCTATGATAACTAGGAATGAGAAATGGCCATATGGTGAGCAAAGAGAGGAGAGAGAGAGACAGAGACAGAGACAGAGACAGAGATACAGAGAGGGAGGGAGAGGGTGGGAGGAATGTACACAACCCAGGGGGCTGTGGCCACTGCTCTGTATCCTAGGAGGAGTGGATGTAAGTATTTGGGATTGAATAAACTTGTTCTTGGCCCCAAACTTAAGGTATCTGTCACTGTAGCCGGCCATGATGAATTAAGTGGAACCTGTTCTAAACAGGCCACCCTACATATTAAACTTCTCAAATGCACTAACAAAGCACTTTTGGAAGTATTCTAACTAGGTCAGCAATACATTTGCCATATATCACACGAATAATTCTAATGTAATTCATAAGTATCTAGGCTTATGGAAATTGATGTTTTCTGTAAATATTGGAGTGTGAACAACTCTCACTGCCAGTCAAAACAGAATTAAATTTCAGGCTGGGCTATATCAAGGGAAATAATAGAGATTCATAGATTATAGGGTGAGAGGGGTCAAGTGCTATGTATTATCTGGCATAAACAGAAACTTCCAGACTTATAGCTTTTTTTTTTCCATAGAGTTATAGACAATCTGTTCTTCCTTTGAACTATGTTCCTGAAGGCACCTCAGTGAGATTTTCTGGAGTAAATGATTCTATTGCTTGCTAGGGCTTTTTTGAAAGAATTCATCCTAATGCATCCTCTGAGCTTCTCTTTCAAATCACAGTTCATTGCCTTTGCCTGACCCTCTTGACTGCCTTGATTAACTTTTCCAGACTTATATCACTATGATCTCTTCAGAAGCTACAGTATCTTTAATCAGAAATCATCCAAAAATTTTCACTGAAATGTTAACAGTGGTTAACTCAGGGTAGTAACATTACACACACGTACACATATCTATTTTCCAAACTTTCTGCAATTAGTATGTATTGATTTTATAATGTGTCACTCAATTATTTATTCAGCCAATATTGATTTAGTGCCTACTGTGTACCCTTCAGTCTTCTAGCTGATAGAGATACAGAGGAAATAATGATTGAAATAAACCACCAGAGTGTCATGTGGGAAGGTGTCAGTAAGAGCCATGCTTACTCCTGCCATTACATTCCACACAGTATCTTTCAGAACCAAAAGAGCAGAGTCTGTGGCAAGAGCTTCTGGCCTGAAATTTGGGGAAGGGAAATGTTTAGCTGAGAGGAGAAGAAGCTCTACTTTTTAGTCAATATGAAGTCCTGAGTTTTTATTTCAGAGTCAAGTTAAAATTACTTCCTGAAGGTGAACTAATTTTCTCTTTTATGTTTTTAGAGTTTCCTGTGGGGTGAAGCATTTAGTGACCTAATTCTTGGCAAGACTTTGTAATCTGGAGTGATGAAATTAAAAGAAGGGATTTGTGCTCAGGAAAGAAAGGAAGAAATAGTAAAAAAAAAAAAAAAAAAGAAGAAGAAGAAGAAGAAAGATGGTGGATCACAACAGACTCTTGTTTAAGAAAACCAAACAACAAAATATCTGTTAACTTGACACTGTGCTGATTTTGTGTCCACCTAGTTTTTGGGGAGTTGTTGATAAAAAAGTGGTTTGATAAAAATATTTGAATTTACTATCCCAGAGTCTCTAAATAACTAATAGGCAAGAATGGGATCTTTTAAATACTAGATTTAGTTAAATATTTATTTGGTGCCAACTGTGTGCTCATCAATAGATAAAATGCCTACCCTGCCCATAGAAACTATTTCATTGTTTAAATTGTTTTATATGTGACAGGTAGCTAAGGCATAACATATAGATGTCAGCTGCCATTCTCATGGCTTGCCCCAGGCATCTGTCACTTCAAGAAGCATTGAGAAGAGACCTAGATTCCCAGCCCAGGGCTTCAGAAGGAAAATATGGCTTCAGGAAGGTTGTCAGAGATGATTCCCTTGCTGACCCTATCCGTGATGGACAGCTCTGGGCTTTGAGCTGCCTGACTCAATAGTTGAGCTCTGGGTTGTGCCATAGGACATTTCCTATGACTTATCTTGGGTTAACCTGGTCCACAGAAGGATGCCACCCTCCCCCACACACATTCAGTTCTAGAATTCCCTAGACATGCTCTTTTGGCTATGTCAGGAAGTGGGACACATCTTGGGATCCCTGTGTATGCTTTTTGTCAACCACAGGTAGTCACAGTGGCTCATATTCAGGCTCTCACCTAACATGGATAGGCAATGGAGAGAAACCCGGGAAGATGTAGGAAGACTCTAATTAGGTGTGCATCTCGACTTTTTTTTAATCTCACCCTTTTCTTGATACACTCAACATAATGGAATTTATCATCACAGAAGTCAGATGAGCATGCAAGTACAGGTCCCACCTTGAGATCCTTTTCTCTGGGTCTTATTTCTATCAGGGCAGCTTCCTCATTGGTGGTCCAAACCTGTATTAAGCATATTCTATCCATTGTGTTAAAACAAAACAAATAAGGGAGACTTCTGTCTCTTCTGATATATTCTCCATACTCAAGGAAAGTGGGTTTTTTTTTTTAATGCAACTAAGATTATGGAAATAACATTTTTTTCTTAAATCTTTATTTTTAGGCTTTTAAGTGACTACCAATTACCCTCAGAATAAAATCTTCATTAAGACCTGGGCATCCTCTAACTTTCCAGCTTCATTGTATGCCCTCTGCCTTTGCATTCTTGGCTTTGTCCGCATCTGTTTTCCCTCAGGATCCCTAAAGCTGCCACTTGATTTATAGCTTCTCAGTATTTTTGCACATATCATTCAATTTGCCTAGAGAGAACCCTCTACCTGAGACTCACTGCCCCACCTTCCAACACATGGTCATGTCTCAGCTTGCACACCATTTCCTGCCTCCAAGACCGTGGTAAGTCTTCATGGTCTACATGCCCATACAACCTGGCACATCACCCACAAATTGCCCATGATGCTAACCAGCCTTGCCCAATGTGGATATTTTTTGCTGGTTTATAAATTCAGTGAAGAAAAGAACTCTTTCTTTATAGCTACATATTTGACAATAAATAATTATGGGTTGAATGAATTGGAAGCCTAGATTTTTCTCTTGTCTTGAGTCTTTATCTTTCTGAGAAAGAAAGCAAACACAAACATCTTTAATGTATGTCCTACCTGACAGGAAGAAATTCTGGTTGCAGACCTAAATCTTGTATTTCCATTATGACTGAACTGTGTAACTTTTAGTACCACCTTTGTGGCCTTTTTTTTTGTCCTCTAAATGGTTCCATCTCCAATTAATATCACAGAGGTTAGAAGGGAGGTATGGTTTATGAAATGGAATCCTGTCTCATGTATTCTTCACCAGAAAACTTAATTCATACTGGCCTTTAATATTTGACCAAAACCACTAGCCATTAATAATGTAAACTAAAACAAATAATAATAATAATATAATAATAAAATAACTAAAATTCACAGGTTTTTGCAAGGGACTTTTGATCCTGCCCACTTAGGACAAAAAGGCAATGAAAAAGTACTTCATCAGCAATCTACCATTAAATGTCTTGCAACTTTCCCAGATACTCTCCATCTGAGCAATCAGGAGTATAATTGAACACAATGAGGTGTTGAAACCTTCTTCAAAATAATACAGAAGAAGATTAACTATTCAATTATCCTCTATAAACCTAGAATATCACATCTCTTGTTTCATAACCTCATCTAATGGAAGATTGTTTTGACTTTTTATTAACTCTTTATTAGTTTACTACCCCATCATTACTGTCTGTCATTCCACCCATTTATCAGATGGGAAGACTAAAATATAGGACAATTTATCCTTCACATGGCAGCAACAGTGTAAACTATCAGTATGTGAAAAATAACAGTTCAACAGTCACATATTTACATCATTTTCATATAAAACACAGAATCACTATGACAAATATTTTCACTGTATATATATCGAAGAAACATCAGATGGTGGTACAGAAGACCCAAAATCACATAAAGCAGATATAGTAATTTAAAAACATAGCAGGCTGGGTTATTTATTATGGGGGAAAATATGTCCTTTATGACTCACTAGTTTCTAGGTCATTGCTGAGTGACAGTCCAGGATGGTTTGTGTATTTAGCATAATGACCCAGAGTCATCTAATCAATTTGAGTTATTTTTATATCCTCAGGTTCAGGAGTCGGAGAATTGTGTCATGCATTTTTTAAAGATTTCAAGCTTAGAATTGAGGTATAAAAGTTTATTATGGATACTTTGTGCAGTCAATAAACAAGATGATTTCAGTGGTAAAATTCAGGCTGGTTTGACTCAGAAGCCCTGACATGAGGAGCAGCTCCCCTGGGAGCTGCCGGCATCCTGCAAACACTTGTCAGATTCTACTGTAATTGCTTGTACATCTGTCTTCTCAATTAGGCTCTTAGCCCCAAAGAGGAAGAATTGAATTTTCTTCTGTATAACACACAGCACCTGGAGCATAGTAGGCAATCCATAAGTGTTTCCTGGAGGAAGGATACCCATTTGGAATAGTTTCTGTCAGTCTGCATTGGCTGATTGGACAGAGGCCAAAAACTCTGAACTTCTGGATTCTTCAAATCTAGTCTGGGATGAAAACTCCACTCTTTTTGTACCCACATTGGGGGTATGTAAAGCATTGATAATCATTCAGAAATTCAGATTGTTAAGGAAAATGAACCAAAACATAGAAAGGATTACAGAAAGTCTTTTCATTGTCCTGCTAGACATTATCTAACAGCCCTGCCTAACAATTACCCAGTCCTCTTGTTTTGTATATTCTGGGCTTTTTTGTATATTCCCTGTTTGTATATTTACTATCATTTAAAATAGTTTGCAATTTTGCAAGGATACATGTTACCCTGAAAAAAAAATGGATAGCAATGTAATTGATTCCAATCTTCTAGCAATGGGAATTAATTTTGTGTGCAAATTGCAAATGGTTCTTGACCAACGATTACAGAATTAGGTGCCCTTGATGAGGTTTAACTAGTTTTACACCTACTGGCAATCTTTCTAAAACATTTTTTTAGCCACTATAAATATCTCCATATCTCAGTACTTTTGAACAGCTTCAGTATCCTGGTGATTTCTTCATCAGTAAGCTCAACAGTCTTTGACATGTGTTCACTTTATATTTGCATATAATTTATTGTTTTAGCTTTTGAAAATTATATTTTGACAATGTAAAATTCCTCTATAGTTGGTATAATCATGTTTTCAAAGTATTGAAAAACACAGAAAAAATCATCCAGATCCCACCACCATAAATATTGATGTGAGAAGCCAAATGTGTGTGTGTGTGTGTGTTGGGGGGGGGTTAAACTATAGAGCACATGTTGGATTTTGCATGCAATTACTTTTTTTTTTTACAAAATCACAATGAGAATGCCAGTGGGGAAGTGATACATTTGTCAATGAGGAGTGCAGGAAACAAAAATACCAGCAGTCCGGAAATATGCCAGTAAGGGAGGCGTTAACAAAGATGAGGTGTTGTGTGGGAAATTGACATTGTTAATGTTAAGGCAATCGACTCTCAGTATCCCTAGAGTATAAAACTTTAATAATAATAATAACAATAACAATAACGACAACAACATAGTTATATAAGCATTTTTCCATGAAACATTTGGTCCAAACTCCACCTTAAAATAGGTTATTTGGAGGGAAATTCAGAGACTGATTTTAAAAATATCAATACTCGTTAAAGAATGACGTTTTTGATGTAATACAATATAGATAGATATATAGCAAGTATTTTTTTAAAAAGTCATGGGCCTTTTCTTCCACAACGTGAAATTTATTGGGAATGCAAGGCATGTCAAAACAAAACAGGAAGAGAGAGAAGAAAGTAGCTAGGGATATCAGTGGTAGGAGGGGAAGCAGACTATGGGGACAGCTACTTCTTGAATAACAGATAGTTATGGCCATTCCTAAATCCTTTTTGATATGTGTCTTCTTGATATTTGTCATCAGCTTAGGGAAATTTTATGAACAGAAAAAATAGCTGAGTAGTTGATTAATATCATCTAATTAGGAAACAGGACCCTTTCAATAGAGGTGTCCGTCTATACTCCTACATTGTGCTATCGATCTGATGTACACAGTGCTTGGCTCATATATGCCTGTGGGCAGTGCCTCCCTGTCTGGACATCTCAGGAAGGAAGCTGAGGAATAAGACTTTATGTAGCTCAATTCTTTATTCCTCCTCTCAGCCCTCTGAGGGAATAAAGGGGTAGATCATGCACAACAAGCCTTAGCTGCTTTCTTTAGATCTCTGAATTTGCTACATTTTCCTTTATTGCACAAATACACTTTGAACAAAATTTGGTTGGGGAGGCAGTTATGAAAAAAAGTGGAATCTCCTCTAGCCTTGTTATTGGGAATACTTAAAGTGCTCTTTAAGTTTCCCCCTATAATGGGCCACCTGGGTGTCTCAGTAGGTTAAATGTCCAACTCTCAATTTCAGTCCACGTCATCATCTCACAGTTTGTGAGTTTGAGCCCTGCATTAGGCTCCACACTGAAACTAGGGAAATAGGTTTTTTTTTTAAATTTTCCTATTCATTTAATGTTCTTTCATAAATATTCTCCTTATAATTATATGTTCATAATTATTTTATATTGCTCCATTAGATTTAGAGTGGATATGCTTCACTTAGATCTTTATCTAGTTGTAGGCATTTATTTAAATATTAGTTTACTATTTTAAATAATTCCGCCTTAAATATGTTTGTGAATGTCTCTATGTTTTCATCATATGAATGACTATAAACCCTAATTCCTAAAATAAATATTTTTAATATCCTAACTACTCTAAAATCAGGGCAAGTATTACAATCTATGTGTATTTAACATGGTTATTAAATATTATTAACAAGCTGTATTAAATTGGTGGCATATCCGAGAGTCATTATTAGTTTGAAATCTAAAAGTTTAAGTGTTTCCTTAGTGTAAATTCCTAAATTGGTGATAATAATCATATATGAAGATATAAGTGTGATAAGAAGTAATTACTCTATATCATATAAGCAATACAAAAGAAGAAAAATAACGTTTCAAATGTTCAGTATTGTATATGTACAAACACACTTAACAAAAATTAAATATCAATTACTTACAAAATTTATAAATATTAGGTTTATACAAGTTGTACATTTAATTGTTTTTTATTTTAGAGAGAAATAAAGAGTGAGTCGGGGAGAGGAAGAAAGAGAGAGAATCTCAAATAGTCCCCACACTCAGTGAGGAGCCAGACACAACCCCACAACCCTAAGATCATGACCTAATCTGAAATCAAGAATGAGATGTTCAACTGACGGGCCCACCTTAGGAGCCCCTAGGTTTATAGAAGTAAATGCCATTGCCACTTACAACAGAAATACAAAAATAGATATTAAGAATGAAAATAGAAACAAAAGTAGGAAAACTGTCACAGATAATTTTGTAAAATGTATTTTTAAATGTCTCACATTTCGCTAGAAAAATCAAGAACAAAGATCAGGAAATTACCAATAACATTCAGAAACAGTAAAAAGAGAAATACTAACAGCTATAGAAAATTACACATGTATCTATGTCTTACACAAATAATTTGGAAAATCTAGATCAAATACAGATTTCTAGAAAGATGTTTTTGTTTTACAAATAGTTTATTGTCAAATTGGTTTCCATATAACACCCATTGCTCATCCCAACAAGTGCCCTCCTCCATGCCCATCTCCCCCCTCCCCCCCACATCCATCAGTCCTCAGTTTGCTTCTCAGCATTCAAGAGTCTCTCATGGTTTGCCTCTCTCCCTTTCCCCCACCATTTCCCCCCTTCTTCTCCCCCATGGTCCTCAGTTAAGTTCCTCCTAATCCTCCTATACGTGCAAACATATGATATTTGTCCTTCTCTGCCTGACTTAATTCGCTCAGCATAACATCCTCAAGGTCCATCCATGTTGCTACACGTGGCCAGATTTCATTGTTTCTCATTGCCATGTAGTATTCCATGGTATAGATAAACCACATCTTCTTGATCTATTCATCTGTTGATGGACACTTAGGCTCTTTCCATATTTTAGCTATTGTGGAGAGTGCTGCTATGAACATTGGGGTCCATGTGCTCCTATGCATCAGCATTTCTGTATCCCTTGGGTAAATTCCTAGCAGTGCTGTTTTGGGTCATAGGGGGGATCCTAGTGTGAATTTTTTGAGGAACCTCCACACTGTTTCCAGAGGGGCTGTACCAGTTTGCATTCCCACCAACAGTGTAGGAGAGTGCCCGTTTCTCCACATCCTCGTCAGCATCTAGAGTTCTCTGATTTGCTCATTTTAGCCAGTCTGACCAGTGTGAAGTGGTACTTCAGTGTGGTTTTGATTTGTATTTCCCTGACGAGGAGGGATGCTGCTGAGCATCGTTTCATGTGTCTGTTGGCCATCTGGATGTCCTCTTTGGAGAAGTGTCTGTTCATATCTTCTGCCCATTTCTTCACTGGGTTGTTTGTTTTTTCGGGTGTGGAGTTTGGTGAGTTCCTTATAGATTTTGGATATTAACCCTTTGTCTGATAATGTCATTTGCAACTATCTTTTCCCATTCCGTTGGTTGCCTATTAGTTTTGTGGGTTGTTTCCTTAGCTGTGCAGAAGCTTTTAATCTTGATGAGGTCCCAGTCATTTATTTTTGCTCTTGATTCCCTTGCTTTGGGGGATGTGTCCAGTAAGAAGTTGCTGCGGTGGAGGTCAAGGAGGTTGTTTCCTGCTTTCTCCTCTAGGGTGTTGATAGTTTCCTGTCTCACATTCAGGTCCTTTATCCATTTTGAGTTTATTTTTGTGCATGGTGTGAGAAAATGATCTACTTTCATTCTTCTGCATGTTGCTGTGCAGTTCTCCCAATACCATCTGTTAAAGAGCCTGTCTTTTTTCCATTGGATATTCTTTCCTGCTTTGTCAAAGATCAGTTGGCTGTATACTTTTGGGTCCACTTCTGAGTTCTCGATTCTGTTCCATTGGTCTATGGGTCTGTTTTTGTGCCAATACCATACTGTCTTGATGACGACAGCTTTGTAGTAGAGGCTAAAGTCTGGGATGGTGATACCTCCCGTTTTGGTTTTATTTTTCAGTATTACTTTGGCTATTCGGGGTCTTTTGTGGTTCCATACAAATTTTTGGATAGTTTGTTCTAGTTTTGAGAAGTATGCTGGTGCAATTTGATTGGAATTGCATTGAATGTGTAGAGTGCTTTAGGTAGTAATGACATCTTAACTATATTTATTCTTCCGATCCATAAGCATGGAATGTTCTTCCATTTCTTTGTGTCTTCTTCAATTTCCTTCATAAGTTTTCTATAGTTTTCATCATACAGATCTCTTGTATCCTTGGTTAGGTTTATTCCGAGGTATTTTATGGTTTTTTGTGCAATTGTGAATGGGATCAGTTTCTTGATTTCTCTTTCTGTTGCTTCATTATTGGTGTATAAAAATGCAACCGATTTCTGTACGTTGATTTTGTACCCTGCAACTTGGCTGAATTCTTGGATCAGTTCTAGTAGGCTTCTGGTGGAGTCTGTCGGGTTTTCGATGTAGAGTATCATGTCATCTGCGAAGAGTGAAAGTTTGACTTCCTCTTTGCCAATTCTGATGCCTTTGATTTTCTTTTGTTGTCTGGTGGCTGATGCTAGGACTTCCAGCACTATGTTAAACAGCAGTGGTGAGAGTGGACATCCCTGTCATGTTCCTGATCTCAGGGGGAAAGCTCTCAGTTTTTCCCTGTTGAGGATGATGTTAGCTGAAGGCTTCTCATAGATGGCTTTGATGATGTGTAAGAATCCCGACTTTCTCTAGAGTCTTTAATAAGAAGGGATGCTGTATTTTGTCAAATGCTTTTTCTGCATCTATTGACAGGATCATATGGTTTTTATCTTTTCTTTTGTTGATGTGATGTATCACATTGATTGATTTGCGAGTGTTGAACCAGCCCTGTAACCCAGGAATGAATCCCACTTGATCTTGGTGGATGATTCTTTTTATGTGCTGCTGGATTCAATTTGCAAGTATCTTGTTGAGGATTTTTGTATCCGTATTCATCAAGGATATAGGCCTGTAGTTCTCTTTTTTTGTAGAAAGAAATACGTTAATAAAAACTACTGAGAAAACACATAAAATAACACATAAAAACTAAGCAGACTTTTAATCCATATAAAATTTTGAGAAGGTTATTAAAAAGCAATCTCTAGTCCAAATTGAAGGGCTCAAATATTTTTAAGTAAATTACATTAAATATTTAAACACCAAGTTTTATACATTGAGAAAAACTATATATGTATATATTATATATATTTAATATCATTTTTATTTTTATTTTTATATATATTTTTACAAATAGTTTATTGTCAAATTGGTTTCCATATAACACCCAGTGCTCATCCCCACAAGTGCCCTCCTCCATGCCCATGTCCCTCCTCCCCCCCAACATCCATCAGTCCTCAGTTTGTTTCTCAGCATTCAGGAGTCTCTCATTAATATCATTTTTTAAATGTCATTTTACGAAATTGAAAAATAAGCATGTACTGAAAACTATAAGCCAGTTAGTTTAGAAATGGCAATGCAACTATAGGCCAATTCATTTAGGAATGCCAGTGCAAATTCCAAATAAAATAAATATTAGTAATTAAACCTGTAAGTAAATTTAAAATACATTGCTTTTTGATTCAGTAAATTACTGGAGTATTTACTGTGCATTAATTGCTGCTCTAAAACTCCTAAAAACTGTAAATATGAAGTAGACACATAGTTGACAAAGTCGTTGCAGAGCTAACACTCCTAGGGAGAAATAGACAGTAGACAAATAAATAAATTTACCCATCACTTAGAGACTTTTGACCTATGATGTAGAGTAACTATAAAGAAAGATAAGATAGAAAGTATTTGGGGCTATCACTTCAGATAACGCGGTAATGGGTGCCTCTCTAAGTAGATGACATTTGTCCTCAAGAGTTTTATTCTAACCACCTCATGCAGGTCAGAGTAGCTAATATTAACAAATCAGGAGACTATAGATGCTGGCGAGGTTGTGGAGAAATGGGCACTTTTGGTGGGAATGTGTAAACTGGTGCAGCCACTCTGGAAAACAGTGTGGAGTTTCCTCAAAAAATTAACAGTAGAACTCCCCTATGACCCAGCAATAGCATTGCTAGGAATTTACCCAAGGCATACAGGAGTGCTGATGCATAGGAGCACATGTACCCCAATGTTCACAGCAGCACTTTCAATAATAGCCAAATCATGGAAAGAGCCTAAATGTCTGTCAGCTGATGAATGGATCAAGAAGATGTGGTTTATCTATACAATCGAATACTATATGGCAATGAGAAAGAATGAAACTGGCCATTTGTAGCAACATGGATGGAACTAGAGGGTGTTACGCTGAGCAAAATAAGTCAGTCAGAGAAGGACAAATACCATATGTTTTCACTGATATGTGGAACAGGAGAAACTTAACAGAGGACCATAGGGGAGGGGAATGGGAAAAATAGTTAAGGAGAGGGAAAGAGGCAAACCATAAGAGAGTCTTAAATACTGAGAACAAATCTGAGGGCTGCTGGAGGTGGAGCAGAGGTGAAGGGGGTGGTGGGCATGGAGGAGGGCACATGTTGGGATAAGCACTGGATGTTATATGGAAACCAACTTGACAATAAACTATAATTAAGAAAAGAGTTTCATTCTAGAATAAAATTCTTTGATAAAAATCAACATTCATGTCTTGTAAAAAGTGTTAGCAAAATAGAACTCAGTGTATAGTTCCTTGACTCTCTCTCATCATCCTCCTCTTTCTTTCACCACCCCTATAAAAACAACATTTCTTCCCACCTAATAAACAATATAAGTAATCCCATTAAACCAAGAAGAAGATAAAGGACTCATTATTACTAGTGTTATTTAAATGTGTTTGGTAATACTAAAAAATGTAATTAGATCAAGTTACAATGTAAGATGTACAAATGCTGCTAAAGAGGTAAAGTTGTCATAGTTGTATATTGCATATTATATGGTTATTTATAAAGAAACCCCAAGGAAATGAGCTTTAAAAACTTAGAAATAATAAGGTAATAATACAGCAAAACAGGTGAAGGCAAAAAATCAATTTAAAACAATCATTAGCTTACCAATGTACATTGTATGATAAAATTTAATTACATAGTACAATAAACAGGAAAAAAATCCCTCCACAGTAAAAATAAAACCAACCTTCTAGAGACATATTTATCAAAAATAAATAGGTTTTTATATAAAATAAATCCTAAAAATTCTTCTGGGGATATAAAAGAATAATAAAAGTAACCAACAATACTGGAGATTATCAAGAAAGTAAAGATAGTAATTTTTAAAAAAATAAGTAAATTCAATGCGATCCATTTAAAGTACCAACAGTATACTTCTAATATAGTAACATGATATGGAATGTTCAAGGAAGCAAATGAAAATGAAAACGTGACAGCCCAAACCCTTTGGAATGCAGCAAAGGCAGTCCTAATAGGAAACTACATTGCAATTCAGGCCTATCTCCAGAAGCAAGATAGGTCTCAAAGGTACAACCTAACCTTACACCTAAAGGAGCTAGAAAAGGAGCAGCAAATAAAGTTCAAATCCAGCAGAAGAAGAGAAATAATAAATATTAGAGCAGGAATAAATGATATAAAAACAAACAAAAAAACAGAACAGATCAATGAAACTAAATGCTATTTTTTGAAAGAATAAGCAAAATTGATAAACCCCTAATAAGACTTATCAAAAAGAAAAGTGAGAGGACCTAAAGAGATAAAATCACAGATGAAAGACCAGAGATCACAACCAACACCACAGAAATTCATACAATTATAAAAGAATACTATGTAAAATTATATGCCAACAATCTGGAAAATCTGGAAGAAATGGACAAATTCCTAGACACTTGTCCATTTCGAAAACTTGAAAAGGAAGAAATAGAAATTTTAAACAGATCCATAATCAGAAAAGAAATTGAATCAGTTATCAAAACTGTCCCGATAAATAAGTCCTGGGCCAGATGGCTTGCCACAGGAATTCTACCAGACATTTGAAGAAGAGTTAATACCTATTTTTCTCAAACTGTTCCCCAAAAATGGAAGAAATCTTCCAAACTCATTCTATGAAGCCAGCATTATCTTGATTCCAAAGCCAAAGACCCTACTAAAAAGGAGAATCACAGACCAATCTCCCTGATGAACATGGATGCAAAAACTCTCAACATGATACTAACAAATGGAATTCAACAATACATTAAAAGAATTCTTCACAGTGATCAAGTGGGATTTATTTTGGGCTGCAGGGCTGGTTTAGTATTCTCAAATCTATCAATGTGATACACCACATTAATAAAAGAAAGGATAAGACCATATGATCCTTTCAACAGATGCAGAAAGAGCATTTGACAAAATACACCGTCTTTCTTGATAAAAACCCTCAAGAAAGTAGGGATAGATGTAACATAGCTCAACATCATAAAAGCCAAGTATGAAAGATTCACAGCTAATATCATCCTTAGTGGGGAAATACAGAGCTTTCACCTTAAGGTCAGGAACAAGACAGGGGATGTCCACTCTCACCACTGTTGTTCAACATAGTACTGGAAGCCCAGACTCAGAAATCAGACAACAAAAAGAAATAAAAGGCATCCAAGTTGGCAAAGAAGAAGTCAAACTTTCACTCATCACATATGGCACGATTCTCCACATGAAATCTCAAAAGACCTGCTAGAACTGATTGAGCAAAGGTGCAGGATAATCAATGTACAGAAATTGATTGTGTTTCTATCCACCGATAATGAAGCAGCAGAAAGAGAAATCAAGGAATTGATACCATTCATTTAAAATTGCATCAAAATCCATAAGATATCTAGGAATAAACCTAACCAAAAACGTAAAAGATCTATACACTGAAGACTATAGAAAACTTATGAAAGAAATTGAGGAAGACCCAAAGAAATGGAAAAACATTCCATGCTCATGGGTTGGAAGAATAAATATTGTTAAAATGTTTATACTACCCAAAGAAAGCTACACATTCAATGCAATCCCTATCAAAATAACACCAGCATTCTTCACAGAGCCAGAACAAACAATCCTGAAATTAGTGTGGAACCAGAAAAGACCACAAATAGCTAAAGTAATGTTGAAAAAGAAAACCAAAGTTGGAGGCATCACAATCCCAGATTTTAAGCTGTATTACAAAGCTGTAATCATCAAGACAGAATGGTACTGGCACAAAAGCAGACACACAGATCAGTGAAACAGAATAGAGAACCCAGAAACGGACCCAGAAATGTATGGCCAACTAATCTTTGACAAAGTAGGAAAGAGTATCTAATGGAAAAAAGACCACTTCTTCAGCAAATGGTGCTGGGATAACTGGACAACAATATGCAGAAGAATGAACCTGGACACTTTTTATACCATACACAAAAATAAATTGAATATGGATGAAAGACCTAAATGTGAGACAGGAGACCATCAACATCCTAAAGGAGAAAACAGGCAACAACCTCTTTGACCTTGGCTGCAGCAACTTCTTACTTGACATGTCTACAGAGGCAAGGGAAATAAAAGCAAAAATGAACTATTGGGACCTCATTAAGATAAAAACCTTCTGCAAAACAAAGGAAACAATTAGCAAAACTGAAAGGTAACTGATGAAATGGAAGAAGATATTTGCAAATGGCATATTGGGTAAAGGGTTAGTATCCAAAATCTATAAAGAACTTATCAAACTCAACACCCAAAATACAATTAATCTAGTGAAAAAATGGGCAAAATACATGAATAGACACTTCTCTAAAGAAGACATCCAGGTGGCTAACAGGCCAATGAAAAGATGCTCAATGAAAAGATCACTCATCATCAGGGAAATACAATCCAAAACCATAATGAGATACTATCTCACATCTGTCAGAATGGCTAAAATTAAAAACTCAAGAAACAACAGATGTTGTAAAGATGTGGAGAAGGAGGAACACTTTTGCACAGTTGGTGGGAATGCAAACTGGTGCAGCCACTCTGGAAAAACAGTATGGAGGTTCCTCAGAAAATTAAAAATAGAACTACCCTATGACCTAGCAATTGTATTACAAGGTATTTCTCCAAAGGATACAAAAATGCTGATCCAAAGGGGCACATACACCCCAATGTTTATAGCAGCACTATCAATAATAGTCAAATTATGGGAAGAGCCAAAATGTCCATGAGCTGAAGAAGGGTAAAGAAGCTGTGTTGTACGTAGAAATACACACAATGGAATACTACTCAGTGATCAAAAAGAATGAAATCCTGCCGTATGCAACAACATGGATGGAACTAGGGTGCATTATGCTGAACAAGTTAGTCAGAGAAAGACAAATATCATATGATTTCACTCACATGTGGAATTTAAGAAACACAACAGATGATCATAGGGGAAGTGAAGGCAAAATAAGATAAAAAGAGATAGGGAGTCAAACCGTAAGAGACTCTTAAATACAGAGAACAAACTAAGGATTGCTGGAGGGAAGCTGGGTGGGGGATGATCTAAATGGGTGATGGGCATTAAGGAGGGCATTTGGGATAAGCATTGGATGTCATAAGTAAGAGATGAATCACTGGGTTCTATTCCTGAAACCAGTACAACAATGTATGTTAACTAACTTGAATTTAAATACAACATACATACATACATAAGAAAGTTCTTCTGGGGGAAAAAGTACTTAACACAAATTTTTAACTGTATTGTAAAATTTACCATGACTTTACAATACATTTTGATGACTTGCAGCATTAATCTCCTCACCCTCTGCTTCCATTTCACATCTTTCTGGATTTGTCCTGGCTAGCCTCACCTACTTCTTCTTCTTATTCTAGATGAATTTCAGTATCAGGTCGTTGGTACTAGACCAGACATACTCAAATTACTGAGCAGAAATTAGTGTTTATTGACACCCTGTAGCAACTTAACATATATTAAAATTTACATTATAGGTAAGTGAATAGCAATCTTTACTTAATTAATGCTATAGGGATAACTGGCTAAATATTTTTCAAACCTAAAATGTAAATAAACATAGATCATCATGAGAAAAAAATTGAAGTTATATGAAATACTTAAGTGTAAAGAATAAAACTCTAAAAGTACTAAAAGGAAATATACATGCATTATTTTTTAAAAATATATATATTTTACTGTGGAAAACCTTTGTATGAAATTACAAAAGAAGGCTTAAAATGTTTCATTGTTCTAAGTAAATATTAGACAGGTCAAACATATCCTAGCTGAGGTTAAAAGACCAACAGTAAATTGATAACAACCATGTGTAATTCATGATAGAAAATGGCTAATTTTCTTCACATGAATTAGTCTAATGAATGCTTCGACAAAGTAGTTCAAAGGAATACAAGTGACCAGCAAGTAAACAAAAACACACATAACTTTAGTATTGATTGAAGAAATGAAAATGAAATATTAATTTTACCTATCATCATGACCCACCCTCTACCTGTTGTTTTTTTTTTTAATTTTTTAATTTATTTTTTTAGAGAAAGACAGAGACAGAGAGGAAGCAGGGGAGGTGCAGAGAGGGAAGGAGACACAGATTCCAAAGCAGCTTCCAGGCTCTGACCTGTCAGCACAGAGTCTGCTGCAGAGCGCGAATTCATGAACCACGAGGTCATGACCTGAGCTGAAGGTGACACTTAACCAACTGAGCCTCCCAGGTGCCCCTCCCTGCTTTTTAAAAAAGTATGACAAGAGTATTTGTGTACCAAGGCAAAGCAAAACAGGAAATAGCACATGCTGCTGCTGTGTTTCTGTGCAGAAAGGATTAACATAGCCAAACTGAGCCTGATATTCTTAGGCCGCTTGTAAAGATGGCAGTAATTCCCACAGGGTTTCCCACTTTTTCCTAATTGATAAGAGTGACTCACTGGGCCTGTACTGTTTATACAATAATATGGCTTCTGCTGAACACTTACTTTCTTTCTGGAATTTTGATAAATGTCAGATAGAAGGTGCCTACATGAACAACCTCCAATGAAGACCTTGGGCGTTGCATCTCTAATGCACTGGGGAGAGATATCACACACTTATTGTTGCCTTTTCATTGCTGGAGGAAGAGTGTTCTGTGTGGCGCCTCATGAGTTGGAGAGTGCCTGCGGAAGTTTACGCAGGGACAGCTCCAGATTCTATAGACTGTTTCACCCTTGTGATCTAGTTGTGTGCCCTTTCTACATCATTGTAATACATCTCAGCCATGAGTAAAATTGTATGCTGGGTCTTTTGAGTCTTTCTAGTGACTCTCTGAACATGGTCTTCAGTTTTCCATTTGTGCACCCTTAATGGAGAACGTTTGGCAAGTACTGTCAAATATGCATAATCTGTCTCGGTAGTTCCAATCAAATATGCACTTTCATAGGTGAAACGATTGAGAAGACAGGGTAGGGTAAATTCAGCCATGAGAGCATGTTGTATTAAATATGGTAGTCCTGCAATTGTAATTGAAGGTATATCCTTGTAGCCATGGCTCTTGATTCCAAGTGCCAGATTTGTTTTCTAGGAGGGTTGCATCTTAATGTACACAGATGCTACATTTATTACCATGTTAGCTTTTTATAACATTTCCTTCATTGCCTTTCATCATATATATGTTTCTGCTTTAACAAAAATGTAAGGTTCTTTATTTAAATGTATGTTTCTTTACTGAGTTGAATATGTTTTTATTTGTTGAAATTTGACTTTTCTGAGTTGCCTAATTCTGTCCTGTGTCTACAACATTTTTTTTACCAGTTTATTAGATGCGGAGTACATATTTTTTTTTCTGAGCATGTTTTACATTTACATTTAACTGTATAAGTGTTTCTAAAAGTGTAAAATTGATTTCCAATTATAAAAACAAATATTTAAGCACTATATGTCAATATTAACCTTAATGATTTTAATTATCATTGAATTATATTTGATTTATTATAATATTTACCTTGATGAATTTAATTATCATTGAAAATTTTTCATTGAAAAATTTTAAATTAGCAATTTTGAATGATATAAAAATTATGACATTTATGTGTTTGCATATAATTCTCACTAGTTTAGAGATTTTTCTGTAGTTTACTTTTCACTTTTAAAATATCTAAATATATTCTAATTTGATATACTACATATAATTTTCCTATCTATATGTGTTCTGATGCCTTGTCACAAGTTTAAGTATCATATATAATCATATAAACTTTTTGGAAATCTGTTGGGAGGTATAAGTATATATGTGTATATATGTACACAGAGAAGGAGAGATAAGTACATAATACATATTTTTATATCACATAGTATATATTTTTTTCTTCTGCACTCTTAATTACTGTTGCTTAATTTTTTTAAAAAAACTTTTTTAAAACATTTAAACATTTTTTTAATGTTTATCCTATTTTTGAGAGAGAGACAGAGTGTGAGCAGGGGAGGGGCAGAGAGAGAGGGAGATCAAGAACCCAAAGTGGGCTCCAGGCTCCAAGCTATCAGCACAGAACCTCACATGGGCTCGAACTCACAAACTGTGAGATCATGACCTGAGGCCAAGTCGGACGCTTATTAACTGACTTAGCCACCCAGGTGCCCTAGCTTAATGATTTTTAATTTAAATTTTATTCATCTGAAGTGATCTGTGCATATTATGGACTAATTAAAAATAAAGAAAAGAAAAAGGAATTAAATATCATCCTTAATTTAACAGTTGAGAGTTAATCATCAGTCATACTCTGTGTATATCTTCTAGAAAGTTTCCTATTCTAATATGTATTCATACCATGTATAATGATTTTTACCCTGTTGTTCATTGGTTAGTTCTGCTTGCTAATCCACCATGACCTTATTTCCATGTTATTATTTTTCCTTTACCTAACCTTTAATTGCTAAATAGATTTCCATAAAAAGATTTGGCATGATTATTTAACCACTTCCATGTTTTAGGAAATATATGTTGTTTTCAATTTTTTACCCACTGTGATCAGATGACTATTCTTGTAAATTAACATTTTCACACATGCTTAATGACTTCCTTGGGTTAAATTCCTAGTTGCAGAATTGTTGGATCCAACGTTATGATTATTACAATAATCTTTCATACATATCATAATACGGCCTCTCAGAGAGATTTTACATTTGGCAATCCTACCAGCAATGTATGTGGGGCTGGATACATGTGTGTCTATGTGTTTGTCAATATTAGATATTAAGATACTAGCTCACCTTTTAAAGGAAAGCAGAGTCTTCGCATTAATTAGCATATTTATTACGTGTGAACTTTCCATAGGTGTATTGGCTATTTGTGTTTTTTCACTTTTAAGTTTTGGAGTTGGTTATGATGACTCCTCTGAGGATATTCATTTTTTTCATTTATATTTTTAAATTTTTTAAGTTTATATATTTATTTTGAGGGAGGGGTGGGAGGGAGAGACTCCCAAGCTAGCTCCACACTGTCAGTGCAGAGCCAGACGTGGGGCTTGAATCCACAAACCGTGAGATCATGACCTGAGAAGAGGTCAAGAGTCGGAAACTTAACCAACTGAGCCAAGTGCCCTTTTTAATAAAATGTATAATAGTTATGAAATTAGCTTATTTTTCTTTCAGATGACAGTACATGAATCAATAAGGAATAAAACAGACCCCTATTTGGCTGACTGAATAATGGAATTAAATATCTATTTCTCTATTACCTATGTATGGTAGAAATATGACAAAATCAGGCTTATTTTAACTTTGCACTCTTGAAGCTTAGTGATTCTTGTTTTTATTTCAGTCTCCATTATGTGTTTTTTGTTCTGTTTTTATCCTTTGCAGTTGTGTTCTCTGTGTAATTGATCCTGATACTGTTTACTAGATGTGACACTAGTTTTTTGGAGAAAGCTTAAAATTGTTTTCCATTTGGGCTCAGACTAAAAAAAAAATCCATTCATTTGTTGCTGACTTTGCTTATTTGATCTTCACTCTAGCTTTCTGATCTCTCAATGAACCAATAAAAACATGTTTCTTCAACAAAAGAACTTTTTATTAGTCAGCATAAATTTAGTTATTGTGCAGTGAAAACAACCCCAGAGTCTCAGTGGCTTTCACATAGTAAAGGTTTATTTCTCACCCATGCTGATAAATACTGTGGATTAGTTGCAGCTCTATTCCATGTTACCTTTACTAAGAGTTCAGGCTGTCAGAACAACCTTTAAGACATTGCCAGTCTCCTTCCAGATGGAAAAAGTGCATGGCAAGTCATGCATTGGATTTTAAAGCTTCTTCCTGGAGGTGAAGCACATTATTCAGTTCACAGTTCATTGGGCAAAGAAGTTATATGGCCAGACCTGATGTTAAAGGAGCCAGAAAATATAATTCTCCTCCCAGAAAGATACAGCAAATATTTTGAACAAAAATACTATCACCTTATCTGTTCAAGTAGTTTGCTAATATTTGGCTCTAGAATTATAAAGCCATGCCAATGTAGAGCCCCTTACGCACTAATTAGCCTAAGAAATTTGACCCCAAAGCAGTCCTAACTGATTTAAAGCTAGAGCCTACAAACTTTTCTGTAAAGAGCCAGATAATAAATATTTTTATTTTTGTAGCCCATACAGTCTGTTGCAACACTTGGAGCTTCTGCATCTGCTGATATAGCCAGGAAAGAGCAATAGTTATTGCAGAAACAAATATGACTGTGATTTAATAAACCTTTATTCCATAAAATAGGTCGCAGGCTGGATTTGTCTTGATGATTATTATTTGTCAATCCCTCAGGTAAACTAGTCCTTATCTGGTGAGAGTAGAATTTTAGAACATCTTGTTGGATTCTAGAGTTTTATCTGTTCTTATTGAAAGAAGTTTTACTAACAGTAGAAACTGTGAAACCTCTTTTATGATAGGCCCTGCTCTGGCTTAAGGCAGGGCTTATTTTATATTTTTAATTTTTAATTTTTCTTTAATTTTATTTATTTATTTAATTTGTGAGAGAGAGAGTGAGTGAGCACAAGTGGAGGAGGGGCAGAGAAATGAGGAGAGAGAGACAGAGGGAGAGAGAGAGAAAATTCCAAGCAGGCTCTGTGCTGTCAGTGCAGAGTCGTGCAAGGGACTCTATCACATGAGCTGTGAAATTATGATCTATGCTGAAACCAAGAGTCAGATGCTTGACCAAATGAGCCACCCAAGTGCTCTAAATAGCTGTTGATTCTCTGAAAAATATTCCAAAATACAGAGACATAATTTGAAATATCATTTTCAATATATTGCTCTCTTAAAACAGGCTTAAAAAGGAAAGCTCTATGAAATTTGCTTGGCTAATAGGAATATGCAGAGAACTGAGAAAATAGTGTAAGGGATATGGGTTAAGAAAAGGATGAGAAATCCTTATATAATTGTTATAAGAGAAATAAAGACAATAGTTTCTTGGAAAGGGTACTTATTTCACCATCTTCTTGGAAGGCACATTACTACTTAACATCTAAATAGATACAATATAGATGTAATCACAGTCTAGCCATGCAGTGTCTGCACACACACACACACACACACACAGAGTTCATAATATATATAATGAAACTATAGTCACAAAAATAATGAAAGCATAAAATCTAGGAAAGGATGGCCATTTCTATGTCTTTTAAACCTTCAGAGGAGTTATTATAGGTAACTATAAAAATAGAACTGTCTAATAGAGTTGAAAAATTAAAACATTATCATTCTATTGGATTGAGACTTGCTGAAAATATTTAACAAAATTATATTGCTCAATTTTGTTTTAAGAATCAGAACAAAGATTCAAATTTCTTTCCCCAAAAATGCAGGCTTAAGTACAAAGAAATGTTAATTGATTCATTGAACTTTTGAAGCAACTATTTAACATTTTCAATAAAAAGAAGCCTACCTCTAATCCCAGGTGGTAGATTTACTAAAGACATACATTATAATTATGCTTCTGTTTTCATTGTCTCCTAATAACGGAGACTGGGAAAGCCTGTTTTCTACATCTGGATTTCAAACCATCGTTCAGACAAAGCTTCATTAAACCCCACCAAACACTAAAGGTCACTGCGGTTTCATATGTTTGTGTTGTAGCAACCAAATGTTGCAAAAACTCTATCAGCACCCAGCAAAATTCCGAAATACCAGAAAATGGCAAGAGTAAGATGAGGACATAGGTGATAAGTTCATCTGTTCAACAAATAGAAACACGAATGAATCGAATATAGTTCTTTTCCTCAAGGAAATCATTCTGCATAGAAGACTAAAACTAAATTGACAATTAGGATATTTCATGTAAATGCAAAGTCGATTTCCATTAAATAGCTGGACTGAGATGACCCTGAAAATCTTCTTTCCTATTTCAAATATATAGAAGTGCCATTTAAAATATAGCAACTGCAAATGTAAATATTTGGCTCAGTTCAGGATACAAACAAGGAAAAAAAAATCTTCAGATACAGAGGGAATTCAAAATTAGAGCAGTGAATGGAACCTATAGCCCAGGGCACACAGGCCTTACTGGCTAGTAGTGACTAAAAGAAAAGAAAGAGTATGTACACACGTTCCAACAGGTAGAGGAAACAAAAATAAAACATGAGGGTATTATATTTGGTGAAATAAGTCAGACTGAGAAAGACACATGTTTTCATTCATATGTGGCATCTAAAACAAATAAAAATACACAAATATAATTAAACAAATGTAAAGTAGAATCAGACATCTAAATACAGAGAACAAATTGATGGTTTCCAGAGGGAGAGTGGGCAGATGGGCAAAATGGATGAAGGGGAGTGGAAGATACAGTCTTCCAGTTATGGAATGAATAAGGCAGGGGAATAAAAGGCACAACATAAGAAATATAGTCAACAATAATTTAATGGTGACAGATGGTGGCTACACTTTTGGTGAACATAGCATAATGTATAAACTTGTGGAATCACTAAGTTGTACACCTACAACTAATGTAACATTATGTGTCAACTACAATTTAAAAACAAAACAAAACAAAACAACAACATACCAAACACTTGGCCAATACAATAAAGGACAAGAAAAACATAGTGTTAAAGGAAGTTATACATACAATAAGATGATATAGACAGCCATAATGTGCCTAATGTACAATAGAATGTAATTATTAAATTCATCTGTTTTATCAAGATCTGAAGAATTGGGGAAATAAAATAAATTCAGCCATGTGCTAGTCAAAAGAACTATGCATACAGTAAAACTAACTTTGAAAGATTATTATAAAATGATGAAAATAAGAACATGTACTATTAGCTGAGTTCAAATACGTTCATTACATTACTGTTTGAAATAAAAATTTCTGTGAAGTGTGTTTCAGTGGGGGAACTGATAAATATTTATAGGTAGTGTATGGTTTTGTTTTAATTTTTATTTTCTCGTTACATTTTTCTAACCAATTATTTCTGATACATATGAATATAATTACTTTTAGATATTTATTTTACAATTATTTTTATGCTTAAACCTTGTTAATCATCTAATCTATACATAATTGTACATTAGCTTCTTTTTTCCCAGTGATGGAAAAAAAAGAATTTTATCATATTACAATGGCTAGACTTACAGAGAAATACTAAATCACATGGTGACTGCTAGTATATGTGTTTTGCTCCTGAGCTCAATGGGTATTCTTAATACTTCATTAGTAGATATGACATTATTATACCAACCTAGAGGTATAAATGATTTTTATCTTGTTAGGGTAGGTTCTTATTTCTTATTCTACATAGGTTTTTTGTTAAGTGAAGAAATTTATGAAAATTCATCATATCTAATGAGATGGTCAGATAGGTTTTCCTTTTTTGCCCTACTAATAAGAATATTAACAGTTCCTTTTTATCAACCATTCTTTCATTTTTAGAATAAGCCATAATTTGTTATAAAGTGGATTGTTTTGTTATAGTGATTTTTTTTGGTTGGTATTTCATTTTGAATTATTGGATCCAAGTCTTTAAGTGATATTATTCCATAGTTTTCCTGAAATTTGTATTTTTTCTTGAAAAATTCTCTAACATCTCTTAGTTCAATTAAATCAGGAACCAGGTTTATTTAAGTTCTCATTCCCTTAACATTTAACATTTATGTTTAGCACAGTGCTGGGCTTTCTTCTAATAGTCCATGTGCCATTGTCCCTTTTCTCTCCCTATTCCTCCTCACCATCACACGACCAATGTCTCTGACTTTTGCAGATATTTTTGCTGTTATGTGAAAATTTTTGAACCAGAAAATAGAAGTTACTGAATCTCTCTAAACTTTAGCTTCTCCAGCTATAAACTGTAAGTGAAAATACCTAACTCAGTAGGTTGCTGTGGGAGTTAAGAGTGTTCAGTCTTATGAAGAATGCCCAATGGCTCCTAGTATACAGTAGGGTCTAAAAAAGAGATAGGGGCACCTGGGTGGCTTAGTCGGTTAAGCGTCCGACTTTCGCTTAGGTCATGATCTCGCGGTTCGTGGGTTCGAGCCCCGCATCAGGCTCTGTGCCGACTGCCAGCTCAGAGCCTGGAGCCTGTTTCAGTCTGTGACTCCCTCTCTCTCTGACCCTCCCCTGCTCACGCTGTCTCTCTCTCTCTCTCTCATAGAAATAAATAAAAAAAATATATTAAAAAAATAAAAATTAAAAAAAAATAATAAAAAAGAGATAAATGCTTGTTTACCCATCAGAGTCTCAGGGTTATATGATTCTTCAAACTTTGTCCCCCTTTTATTCTTTATTTCTAATAATACAAAAATCCTCATATTGTATGTTGGGAAAGACAGTCTTCTGTGTTCAGTCTTTCAGCCCCACCTAGCTGACTAAGAATGAACCTGGGACCTGACACAATCCATTACCAGGAGACAAAGAGCCCCCACAGCCTGTACTAGGCTTATCACCTTGGATGGGACTATCTTGCCCTGTTTCAGACCCAATGTATACCCCTTTGTTCTATTTATGTGTGTATGTCATTAAGCATCTGACCAACCCCATTACTATTTCTGTCTTCTGTGGGGAGAGGAGGAGATCATTCTGAGGTGCAAGAGGGTAGCATGCAAGCCAATGGCCTTGTGTTGGCTTCCAGGAGCGACTGCTGGCTTCCAGGGTCCAATACCCACTGCTAAAGCTGAGATTTCCTTGTCCCTGCTCCATGTGAGCAAAACATTGTTCCATTCAGTACTTGACTGCAGTGTGTTTCCTTGATGACTCCACTACCAAGATGTAGTGGACAGAAGTGTGTACTCCTTGTGTTACTCCTGGTGGTAAGCAACAGATGCCACTTGCTCAATAGTTTATAACAATTTCAGAGAATTGTTATAAATGTAGAATAAGATATGACAGTCTTGTGGCTAATCTCCACTTTTTCCTCTTCTGTCTTATCCAGAGGTAACCACTGTCAAAGACTTAGTGTGCATTACACTAGTCTTTTTTACTGATTTTAATTTTTATGTATACATATGTATATATGCACGTGTATGGTATCATCAAATCACATATCATGTCTTTTGTGACTTAGTTTTTAACAGTATATTTTTAAAGATCTTTCTTACTGTTCTTTCTTTATAAAGCTTCATAGAATACCATGGTATGGATATATTATAATCATTTTTCCTTCATCCTTTGAGGAATATTTTAATTTTACCCTTTTAATTCCTTTTTTTAAATTTTTTAACGTTTATTCATTCTTATGAGAGAGAGAGAGAGCATTTGTGGGGGAGGGGCAGAGAGAGGGAGAGAATCTGAAGCAGGCTCCAGGCTCTGAGCTGTCAGCACAGAGCCCAATGCTGGGCTCAAACCACAAAACGTGAGATCATGACTTGTGCCGAAGTGTCTGTTTTGTGAATGAACAAATGATTTATTTCACTTAGTATAATGCCCTCCCTATTCATCTATGTTGCCTTAAATGATAGGATTTCTTTCCTTTTTACATTTACAATAATATCCCATTGTTTACATATATACCACATTGTTTTCATCCATTCATCTCTCAAAGGACATTTAGGTTGTTTCCATATCTTGGCTATTGTAAATGTTGCAAGGAACATGGGTGTGCAGATATCTCTTCAGGATAGTGATTTTAATTCCTTCAGATGTATACCCAGGAGTGGGGTTACTGTATCATATGGTAGTTCAGTTTTTAATTTTGAGGAATCATCCCTATGTTTTCCATAATGGCTGTGCCATTTTACAGTCCCATTAACAGTGTCTAAGAGTTTTGTTTCATGCACATCCTCACCAACATTTGTCTTTTGATAATAGTCATCCTAACAGATTTGCATTTTGAAAGGATGCTCTCCTGCTGTGTGAGGAATCTAGAGGTATAAGAATGGAAGTATAAAGATAAAATCTTTGTTTACCTCAAAGAGATGACCAGTTCTCTCAAAAAAACATATTAAATTATCTTTCTCTCACAAAGTTAATGAAGTAAAATGTTATTAGATCTGAAGCTGATTCTAATAATACACCATTTCTATTCATGTGTAGGACTATTCAAGTTACCATATGGTTTGAATTAGGACAAGTTTTACCTCATTATTCTCTCTATACTTCTTTACTATTGTGCATTTTCTTTATCAACTGTAGTATCAGCATGGAAACATGTATTTTCAAAATATATTGGTTTTATTCATAAAGGAGTACAGAAGAAATTTACATATTTGCAATATTGAGTCTTTCTAACCAATACTCTCTAGATCTTTTTAAAATGTCTATATCACTTTTTTTAAAGTTTATTTATTTATTTATGAGAATGACAGAGGGCATGAGCAGGGGAAATGCAGAGAGAGAGAGAGAGAGAGAGAGAGAGAGAATCCCAGTTCTGTACTGTCAGCACAGAACACAAATGGGGCTTGAACTTCCTAACCACAAGAACAAGACCTGAGCCAAAATAAAAAATAGGACATTTAACTGACAGAGCTACCCAGGCATCCCAGTCTATATCACTTTTAACAGAGATCTTGCACACTTCTTGTTAATGTGTTCTTAGGAATTAATTGGCTTTTGGGGCATTTGTGAATGGATTTTTTAAATTACACTTTTAAAAATTTTACCAGTTTAACTATGCCAATATTTAATGCAAATGTTTATCTTGTATTCAGACACTTAATTCTAATGCATTATTTTTAATAGTTTATTAGCCAATTGTTTAGAATTTTCTATGTAAATAATTTTATTGCCTTTAATGACTATTTTGAATATTATTTACCAATATTTCTGCCTTCCATCTATTCTATTTTAACATATTTGTTAGGACCCTCAATAAAATGTTAACAATTGTTTAAAAAAGAGTTGGCCTGGAACGTCTTAAGATGCCTTCATCACTAATATAGTGAGAAACATGTTTTATAATCAAAGGCATTTCTAAGCTATAATTTAGGGAATACTTACTTACCACTTTTTTAATTTAATCTTTCTAATAAACTAATGACACTGTATCCTTAGTATACCACTTTTTGTATGAGCAAACTGAGGCCCAGAATAAAGAAGCAACTTGCATAGGGCACATAATAGATAATGGAATGCAGAACTTGGAGGGCTGAATTCAAAGTGTATATACTTGGAAAGTCATCTCAGGTTAAGAAAGTTTTCTTCTCCTAGTGTACTGAGGGTTTTTATCAAGTATGAATGTTGAGTTCTATCAACACTCTACTGAGATAATCATATAGTTGTTCACCTTTAATCTTTTAATATACTGAATTATATTAATAGATTTCCTGATGTTAATCCATTCATGTATTGCATTCCTGGGATACACCCTCACTGGTAATGACATACTGGTGTATTTGATTTGCTAATATTTTATCTAGAATATTTCATCTAAATTGATAAGTGAAATTGACATTTTTATTTCATTTTACTAGCCAAGATAAATATTAAGATTAGGCTAGGCTTTTAAAATTAAGTAGAAAGATTTCCATGTTTTCTAATGATGAAATAATAATATTAATTATCAAAAACATAGCTAAAAATTTTGGGACTATGTTAAAGATTTGCAGGTATAGCCTTACTGAATTCTTACAATAAGCCCTATGAAATAATAATATAATTATCTACTTATTAAGAGATAATAACAGGTAGGATGTTGAGTAAGTTGAGAAAGGATACACAATTAGAAAAAGCAGCTGAATTTTTATGTCTACAATGTCTTTATTTCTACTTCATGCTTTCAAATGGTAGTTTAGCTGATTAAAGAATTTAAATTCACAGTTTCTCCCTCAGCACATTGACGATATTCCTGTAATAGCATCTACTATGCTGATAGTAAGTCAGTCTGATGTCAATCTGACTGTTGGCCTTTGAAGATCTATTTTCTCTCTCTTGAAACTACTAAATGTTTCTACTTATCAGTGACTTTTTTTACAATTTATACAATAGGCCCGTGGTGTGGACTGGGATGGGTATTTGGGTGGTTTAATCAGAGGATTTGTTTTTTAATATTTTCATTTATTCATTTAACAACTATTTATTGGACACCTCCTATGTTCTAGGTACTGTTCTAGCTGTGGGGCATACATTAGTGAACAAAGAAGAGAGAAAATTCTTCCCTCATTGAGCTCATTATCTAATCTGGGGAGTTAGACAAAGGATAAAGTAAATCAGTAAATTATGGAGCATGTTACACAGTGATAACTCTATGAGGGAAAATAAGGCTGGATGGGTGATATGGAAATTCAGGATTTGGAGTGAAAATTTTAATAGATGTGGTCTTCACTGAGAAGGTGGTATTTGAGAGAGTGAGCAATGTGTATATGATGTATGGAAGAGGTTCCATGCAGAGAGAATGGCAAATGCAAAAGCTATGTTGTAGAAGTGTACCTGGAATTCTTGAATGATAGAAGAGGCTACCATGGCTGTAGAGAAGTAAATAAGTGGGATAGAGGTAGGAGATACAGTCAGATAGATATCATAAGTCTAATGGTGTAGAACTCTCTAGGCCATTTAAAGAGGTCTCTATTTTAATCTGCCCAAGATGACCAATGACTGACATTCTTAGCAGAAGAGATTCTCAACTGGGTTTATGTTTTCACCAGATCATCCTGACTACCCTATAGTAAATAAATTATAAAAGGGCAAGAGTAGAAATAGGGAAACCAGTAATCAAGCTATTGAGTTATTTTAATGATTATAAGACAAGAACAGGGGGTAGCAGTGGAGGTTATCAGAAGTAGTAAGATTTTGTACATATTTTGAAGGTAGAGCCAAGTGACTTTGCAGATTGATTAGATGTGGGTTGAAGAAGAAAGGAGAAATCAAGGAAAATTTTGATCTTAGTCACAGTAGTTATTGAGATGCTATAAGGGGTTTAGAAAAGACTTTGGGAGAAGCAGGCTTGAGGGGAAATAACAGGAGACTAGTTTGGGATCTATCACATTTGTGATGGTTATTAGATCTCCACATAGAGTAGGCAGTTGGAAATTTGAGTCTGCAGTTCAAGAGAGAAGTCTATCCTGAGATACAATTCCTAGACTATCCAACTTAATAAAATCTCCAAGAGAGAGACTGGAT
The DNA here is from genome assembly GCF_003009895.1 of Hyaena hyaena. Lineage (NCBI taxonomy): Eukaryota > Metazoa > Chordata > Mammalia > Carnivora > Hyaenidae > Hyaena > Hyaena hyaena. The sequence goes on from NW_024081707.1 coordinate 206,214, forward strand.
ATAAACAGAGACGAGAATAGAAGGAAGGTATCTTTTAAATGCCATCTTTTAAATGGCATCTTTTAAATGCCAAAAAAACAAAGACTGGGACCCATGGCACTTCAACACAAATGGTTAAAGTATTAACAGTTTCCTTCAGCAAAGGAGACTGAAAAAGATGAGTCAATAAGTTAGGAGGAAACTTAGAAGTTTATGATATCTGAGAAATTAATTGAAATCATTTCAGAAGCATAATTCAAATGCTACTACTATATCAAAACATACTGGAGCTTTAGGGAAGGTCTAGTCTGAAATGGTTTAAGAGAATTAGAAGGACAGGTCTGGCAGACAGGAAAATAGACATATAGACAGTGGTTTTAAGGATTTTCCTGTAAAATAAAGAAGAAATATCTACTGCCAGCTGGAGGTAGAATTGAAGACAGCAGTGGGTATTCTTTTTAAGACAGGAGAAATGAAAAGAACAATTTCATATGTTGATGGGAATAATCCAGTAAAGATTGGGAGGCTGATGATACAAAAAAGGAGAAAGTGCTGGTGTGATGTCCTTGATTACCCCTCGAGGGGCTGAAAGCTAGTACGCAGGAGGAAGGCTTGATCTCAGCCAGAAGCATGGAGGGAGTTCATTTGTAGTTGCAGGAAAGAAGGCAGCACATATGGCTGCAGATGTTGGTGAATGCATCTGTGACAACTTGTGAGAGTTCTTTTCTAATTGCTTCAGGTTTTCAATGAAGCAAGGAAAAAGGTCATTAAGTAAAATTAAGGATGGTATTGCATATTTGATAAAACAGAAAATGACTAAAGTAACCACCTAGGAGAGCCACCTAAGAGTGGCTAATGAATATTAATAATATTCATATATAAAGAGCTCTTCCAGATGAACAAGAAACAGATGAACATGCTGATAAAAATATAAGAATGTGTATCTATGATTCACACATTATGTACAAATACATATGGCTAATAATCAAAGGAAGTAATCATTAACATCAATCTTGATATAAGAAAGGAAAACCAACAGATTAGTCGGTGTCACTGAAGAACATTCTTTCTAGAGAGCAATTGGTAAAAGAAACCATTAGTTTCAACAAAACGCCTATCCTTTCACTCGCCTTAAGGAATTTTTCCTCCAAGGAAATAATTGATTATGCTTGAAAACTTTTAATTATATATTGTTTATCTCTACTATTTCTGAACATTGGGGGGAAAGTAAATGTTGAAAGAAGGAAAGTGGATAAGTAAATGCTGTGAAAGGCAATTAAATTATATTCAACTAGTACAATATCATTAATTGTAGATGAATATTTAATTAAAAAGTTTATGAGACATAAATGAATTCATGATGCTAATTATGGTTTTGTCTTCTTTTGAAAATGTAATACATATATTTATATTATATAGAAATGAGATTATTCACAGCATATAATTTTGGCATTGGTTTGTGTCTATTCATTAGTTTAACATCATGAAAGTTTGTCTTGATTTTTTGTTTTTCATGGTAATTTCTAAATCAGTGATTCCACTGCCATCTTTCTGGGAAGCTCAATTCACTGTTTCTGCTAGATCTGTGGCCTGATCTGATTTTCATTTAAGAAAGATTATTCAAATACCCAAAATGGTGTGGTTTGTACAAGATAAATTAGATGCACAGACTTAGAGCTATCTTTAGGAATCCCTGAGGGAGGTAATGAGGATCAGGGATATGAGCAATGGAAGCAGAAAATAGGGGAAAGCGTGGAGCTTCCAGACAGGATGTATGAAGGGGAAAGCCCCTGATATTCACATAGAAAACCACATACCAAAAAGAACATTTGGGGAAATCTACAAATGCAGGCATAAGCATGAAGCAGAACCGATTATTTCCCTACTAAAAAAGCCAATCTCTCTGCTTGTACCTCAGCTTTACTATTACAGTTTAAAATTATAGGATTATTTTTGTCTTCAGTTACTCTCTGTCTGTGTTTAATTACACACCACTGTGATGATAGCAGCTATTTTGAGGACACTGTACCTTTTGAGGCTCTGTATCCCCTCTCCATGTGATACTGGAGTTAAAAAGAGGAAAGCGAAATGGAAGAGGCGCAGGTGGTTGTGTTTATGGGCTTCAGGGAGATATGATTACCTCACTCGGCTGATTGCTACCTGAAGGAAGTCAGATTACAATTAAGACTGTCAGGTAAAGCACACAATTAAAGTTCATTGCAAATGCTGTCGACAAACTGGTATTAGCTGGGAAATGCACTCTAGCAAACAGATGTACCCTGGAAAATAGAAAGGGAATGTTTCCTTCTAGAACAAATCTACTTTATCAAATCTGACAACTTTCACTTGAGCTCTGGGCCCTGTGCTAAAAAGAGCTTCTTGTTTGATTTAAGCAATTGGCACATAACATGCAGGTTGGAAATGAGTTGACTCATTAACTTATTTTGCTTAGTAGAAAAGGTGAAGGTGAGAGAAAACATGCTTGCATCACCACATTTTGCTCTTTGCCTTCCAGATTTGCTTAAGATCTAGAAATGTTGTATTATACTATGTTTATTAAGAGGCGAGGTTGTGGTACTAGAATTGGAATATTCTTATTGCAAAATGTCAGAAAAAAGTCATACCTATCTGTTTTTAAAATTGGCTTTTAGTCATTCTAATGGTGTGGCTCTACCTGGCCCATGTGTTATCAATCTCTTTAAGTATCTACTTGCATTTATATGACACTAATAAGAAAGAGTTCCCATAGACAAATAGCAATTCTGTTATTTGATTTTACTCCATAAGTAATGGTATATATCATTTCCTCTTAATAAAGTGGAGTATTCCCTCAGCTCGCACACATCAAAGACATTACTGCTAATGGAAGTTATGCATGGGATTGAGTAGAAACTACATCTGCTACTCCCAAGCTTCCACTCTGTGTTTTCCTCTACTAATGGTATTTTTCATCTGGTCAGTAATGGAGGCAGTTGATCTGGGGAATGGATATCACAGAGAAATTCTAATCGAGGGGAAGTTTGCTTTTCTCCATAATACTGGGAGCAAATGGTCTAGAGTAGACCTCTTTGCATGAGAGAAACTGGTTCACCAACAGCAGAATTGCAGGAAAACACCAGATTAGAAAAAAAAAGAAAGTAAGGGAACACATAGTGTTCTGGTTAAGGATGAAAAGAGTTTTATGATGTAGCCATTGTCTTCTCTTTCTCATGGCACATCACTCTCTTGGGAAAATTAATGCCTCCAAGTTCCTTTTAATTACTTTATCCATTAAAAAGATTTAGGGTTAATTGAGATAAAGTGTATAAAGCTTGGGGTAAGCCCTCAAAGAATGCTGGTTTTCACTATCCTTTCCTCAGAATCTTTGGTGTCCAGAGTGCACAACTATTGGTCCCATGTCATTTAGCATGTGACAAGCTCACTCCTTCTAGAAGTCCCCTTCACTGTCAACATAAGCTTAGAATAGTCAGTGCACAGCATGAGTCATGTCCAGCTCTGCTACTGATCACTAGTGGCAGTAATCCAGTGTGTTCTGAGGAATTCATAAAGTGCACTGATCTACTACTACATTCTTTCTAGTACATGCAATAAGGTATGAAAAATGCATAAAGTTTAAATGAACATCTTGATATATTTTGATATATTTCTAGATAAGTGTCCATTCTTGTAACCATCACCTAATTTTAACAAACTTTATTTTCACTTCTTTTAGTAAAATTTCCAAGAGAACCTCAAACTCCACTTCCTTCAGTATATAAGAACATTACATTCCTACCTGCTCTCTTTTGAGGTGCTTTGAAGTCATTATTGTCCTTCTTAACCAAGATGTCCCAGGCTTTTAGACTTCTGCTACCTGACAGAGAAGCATGGCTGTGGAAATGAAAACACAAAACAAAATAAAACAAAAATATCTCTTTCTAATCACTGAGCATTTGTACAACAGTAGTGAAGACATTTTGAAACTCTCCAAAACGTGAGAGATGACATCTGATTGTAATTTATTTGTGGCAGTGAAGGCAAGGGAAAATACAATGAAACTAACATTGAATCAGTGCCTATTCTTGGCCAAGGATTATGCTAAGTGGTTTACAGAGTTGTAGCCTTTAATCTTCCAAGCATTCTCTGTAGAAAGCCATACTTAATACTCTTCTGAATCTCCATCATTTTCTTACTCTCTTCTTCTACACACCTTTGTAGTGACTATCTTGCCACAGAGTTATTCTTTGTAGGTATTGCCTTGTCTCTAAGCTCTTATTTCTCTGTCTCTATTTCTCTTTTCCTTTCTCTCTCTTCTTCTCAGTCTCTCTCTCACTCCCTCTCTTTCTCTCTCCCAGCCTGACATTCATGAGCATCCTTTCTTGATTTCTTGTCTTAATCTCTCTCCTCTCCAATGTACACTGATAGTTCAGATTGATGAAAATCCATTTGTAATCGGTTCCTGAGAACACTAGTCCTTAATATTGGGTGTTAGGCCATCTCATAAACTGTCTTCTTCAGTCATCTGCCACTGGCACAGAGAGACTCAGAGGTTCCAAAAGTGACAGCTATCTCCTGGAAGGGAGCATATGCTACTTCACAGATTTGGCTACTGGTATTAGTTGAGTCATTTGCCACCTTTTTTAGAAGACTTATTTCTTCACTTGATTCCAGTTTCTTTTCTTTTTCCTTTTCTTTTTTCTTTCTTTTTTTCTTTCTTTCTTTCTTTCTTTCTTTCTTTCTTTCTTTCTTTCTCTTTCTTTCTTCTACCAGTTGTAGTCATCCTTCATCATTCTGAGCCAATATCCACATTAATCTCTTCTATTATGTTAATTACTGTAATTCTTTAAAATCCTGTTCAAAGCAATTTAAAACAATGAAATAACATATTACTTGAATAGAATTACTAATTTTTCTCAGGAGCTTTTCCATTTGTTTCTCACCCTACACTGTGAAGTAGGCAATTTGGTCATTATTATCTTCATGTTTCTGAATATGGAGGAAAGGGACACGATAGGATGTTATGGGTCACTTATCCCACTCTGCAATTGTCTCTGTGTTGTGTTTTGCAGTTTCTCTGTCCTCCACTACAAGATAAACTCAAGACCCAGGACCACATATGTGTAGTTCACTTTTTTATTTGCAGCATTTATCCCATACCAAGCCCTGAGAAATCAACAGTGGGCTGTGGATTTGAACTGGAGCTCCAGTCCAAAACCGTGTCATATGGGGGACTGCCCTTCCGTGAGGCCTCAGTTGCTATTTCCCTTGTTTTGAATTTATCCCTTGTGACCCGCAAGCCCTTTGTCTATGTGCGGCTTTTCCACGTGGTAGCTGTCTCTTCTTCAGTAATACTTCTGGGGTTGTTGATACTTAACCTGTCTTGCTGCTGAGACCCCTAGACATTCTATCTCTTAACCATATTCTCTTTAACTAATCTTCATAAGCCCAGGGAAACCCAGTACTCTGGCCTGAATATGGCCCATGAGGCAGAGCCTCCTTTCATCATATGCTCAACAATTATGGCTCCTGAGATGCGGAGACTTGGGAGCCTATCTCTAGAGTCCTTTCTGATTCCTTTTATTCCTGGTTCTCCTACTGTATCTCTCCTCCTGGTCTTTGAGACCACATGGGTCTTAACTCTCCAGGGCTGTCATTCCCTCCCCCATATTCAATACACATAACAACAGTAATGGAAACAATGACCCCAAGATTCTTGCTTCCTTTATTGCCTTTCCCGATTAGAATGTGACTATACAAACATCAGTTCTTTTCTGATAAGGTCATTCATTTATTTACTTGTTTATTTATTTAGACAGCATGAGTGGGGGGTGGGCAGAGAGAGAGAGAGAGAGAGAGAGAGAGAGCGAGAATCCCAAGCAGGCTCCACACTGACAGGGCTCCAATTCAGGGATCAAACCCACGAACTGTGAGAACATGACCTGAGCCAAAACCAAGAGTCACATGCTTAACTGACTGAGCCACCCAGATCCCCCTGAAAACGGCTTTTAAATGGACTATATTGCTCTTTCTTTCTTCTTCCAGGCTCTCACTTGGGATTCATGAAAGTAATTGTCAACCAGATTAAATTCATCCATAATGTCAGTAGAGTTTTATTATATTCCAGAATTTCCAACATCTGCAATTATTAAGCATCTAAGAAACAAATCAGCACTTTGAAGACTCCCATTTTTACATGGCGTTCAGCTAATAGTCCTGTTATCAAATAGGCCAAGGATCATTGGCTTTAGGCTAAAACTCAGGCTTCCCACCAGAGCGAACTTGGCAGAGCATGGCACACAACTCTGGTTAGACTCTGATTTACAATATGATTGTAAAATGAGACTCAGAATGAATTTTTTGATGAACAATCATTTTGAAGGAGTAAAGCACCTGTTTTGATTTTCAGCACTGGAAGTGCCTCTGCCCCTCCCCTCTGGGCATACAGGCTTGGACTCCTGGAGGTGTTTCTCCATAGTGGTTTTATTAGCACAGTTGTATCATGAACTTGTCAACACACCCAAGGAAAGACTTGGTAGTGAGAAAACTAGGAATTCAAAAATTGTAATGTGTTTTATGGTCTTTAATTTAAAAAAATAGGTGGAGAAAGAAAGGATTATGGAATCTATGTTTAGTTTGATTTGAGTTTAGCTCTAGGTTTGGGGTCTCTGGTTAGTCCCTTCACATGCTGAATATCTCACCCCGCTTGTACCACTGGTTTGGTTTCAGGCAGAGGTCCCTGGGAACATTGGTTCTTCTGATTGCTGGCTGTGTAAATTGTTTCTGTTTCTCACTCTTTCTGAACCTTTGTTTTCTTGTCCATGCAATAGGGATAGGCACACCCCCCTTGCCCTGCTCTGAGGATTAACTGGAATAATATATATGTGGCACCTATACACTACTTGCATAGAATAAAATATAGTGAAATCATTAGTTACTTCTTGTTCTTGTTGGTACTACTTTTGTTGTTCTAGGCACCATGTAAGATGCTATGAATATAAATACAAATAATAACTAACTAGTGCCCTTAGTGTGCTCACACTCTGGCAGGAAACACAGAGAAGGAAATCCTGCAGTTTTAGTTCAATAAGCGAAGTGCCACAATGGAGGAGAAGATAGAAACTTTAACTGCCACATCCCCATAATGGTGCACTTACTGCAGGAAGGAAACTTTTCCCTCCATTTAGCACCATGCCAGGAACACAGAGTGGTTGCTTTCACCTGCACCTGCTCAGCCCAAGGTGTAGTTGAACTGCAACAGTAGAGGGCTGGCAATGGAGCCTCCACACATTTCTGCTGGGCACAGATCAGGTGTTCCTCTCAGAATAGAGATTTTCTCTCTGTGCCTACTTCCTAACCAATTGTGAGGAAGCACCAGTCCCCTGGGAAACTTGCATCAGTACTCTCATGGTGTCCATCTCAGAAACCGAAAAGGGCTTCTCTGAACATGTGTACGGTTCTTTTATCCCTGTAGATAATCCGAGTCTAACCATAACCCTTTTAAGAAACTAAGACTCAGAGGAGAAAGCTATTAGCCTTAGAGGAGACAGTTAGGTTGGGACAGACCCAAGATTAGGACCTGGGCCTCCTGACGCCTGGTACACAGCTCCTTCTGTCTGATAAATCTGTCAGAGCAGTGTGACAGAGCAGCAATGTGGATGAGGAATCACAAAAATCAGTATCATAGCAAATTTTTTAAAGAAATTTTAATGTTTATTTATTTTTGAGAGAGAGACAGAGTGTGAGCAAGGGGGTGCAGAGAGACATACACACAGAATCCAAAGGAGGCTCCAGACTCTCAGCTGTCAGCACAGAGCCTGATGTATGGCTCGAACTCATAGACCACAAGATCACGATCTGAGCTAAAGTCAGACGCTCAACCGACTAAGCCACCCAGGCATACCTCATAGAGACTCTTAATAAGAGCATCTAACAATTACCAAGTGGCTATTTTGTATCAGGTATTGTTTAAAGATTTTGCATAGTACTAGTTTATTTGGGACTTGGATCAACAATAAGACCTAGATCCTTTTATTCCTATTTCATAAATAGAGTCATAGAGCTATTGAGTTGTTGTCCAAGAACACATACTAGTAGCTGGCAGGGAAAGACTTTGAGCAGCCTGCATCTCTGAATGCATCACTGTGCTATCCTCCCTTGATAACATTTCCTAATGACCACCCCCAGCCCAATCTTGTGCTGGGCATACCAGGGTTAGGAGCAGCAGTATGACTACTGATCACAGCGTTTAATCATCACTTTCATAGAAGGAAGGTGTTAACAGATTAAAATCAGAGCAGATTCCTATAAGACCTTGAGTTATAAGAGCTGGTCTTCAAAAACATCAACCTTCTGTTAAAAATAAGGAAATGGACCGTAAGCCTTGATTGGTGAGCTGACTAGACCCTGATTGCTTTCATTCTTTCAGGCATTTATTTACTCAGTATATATGTGAGTGTGTCCTATGAAGCAGACACCGTCCAATGTTCTGGGAGATTGAGAGGACCAGACATATCCTGGGACGGTGAATAAAGAAAAGTTTTCTAAGAACTATAGGGTTTTGCCTTTCCAAAATGTAAGGAATTCTGATATCTGCACTTGCCAGCACTTATGTTTTTCTTCCTCAAACGTACATCTTCCTCTTCTGGAAAATTCCAATTTGTCCTTCAAGGCCAAAAGAAAATATTACCCTGACATTTTAGCTTTCCCTTCATTTATGGGAAAATTATTCACCATTACCTCTGTGTTCTCATAGCATTTTCTCTGTACAAATCTTATAGCACCTATTGCAATGTATTATAATGATGCATTTACCACACTTCCCTATATCCTGACTGAAACCTTATATTGTCATCATCATGTCTCTAATACCCAAAATAGAGCTTGAATCATAATAGAGATTTATTGAATATTTGGATTCTATGTATTATCCTACAATCTCTTTATTTCTTATTATTCTCAGTATTCCTTCTTTGTCTCTGGGTTCTGACTGTAGATCCCTTGATATCAGGGTCAATGTTTATTCCTTGTTTTTTGTTACTGATACTAAGTACTGTGCTGGGAAAATGGTACACATGCTCTGTCTCCAAGAGGTAGGTAGGGGGTGATAAGTATCTTTTCAAGTTTAATTTCTCAGATTCTTGGGTCTTTAGAAAGTGGTAGTACTATTATGCCCTCAGCTTGGTTCAAAGTTTGTGTCAACAAAAATCCCAATGGGAATCCCATACTAGAGAAGATTCTGACATCCAGTCTTAGAGACCATGTGTCTGTGCTCATTTGCATATCCTCGGGTAGTTCTGTGTCCTTAGAGGTCTCTTGACAGTGGCTCTAGTTGCTCTATCTCTAGGTGAACCATTCTTGACATACTCAGGGTTTGTTAAGGATATATTGTTCATTCATTCTTTTTTATTCTATTCTATCACATTTCATTCTGTAAAAACAATTTATTGAGTACCTGCTAAATTCTTCGTATTATCCTGTGTGCTTGGAATGCATCAGTGAACAAAAGTGATAAAAAATTTCCAACCACAGAGTTTACATAGTGAGCGGACATGTGCTAAATCCTATAAGGAATATATAAATATGTTTTATAAGGTATTAGTAAAGGGGGCAGGATAATGAGGCAGGAAAGAGTTCAGGGAGAACTACCAAGGTGAAGCAATAACAGTCTTCATTCTGGTGGTTAGGGTGGGTCTCCTTGTGAAGTAACATTTGAGAAAAGGCTTGAAGGAGGTGAGGAGTTTAGCCTATGCGCATTTGGGATGGGGGGAAATATTCAAAGCAGAAGAAATTGTTAATGAAAGGTGATAATCTATCGATCTATATATCTACCTTCCAATGGCATAACAGATTTTTATAATTGTGTGCCTGCCCCTGTTTCTCCGTCAGATTTCTCCAACACTGAAATGTAAGTTATATGAACAGGCTTGAAATGGTAGAGTCTGTCACCATTAATAGTAAGACCCCACAAGAATGGACACTACTTCCACAGAGGAGGCTGAGTCCACTTGATGGTTACTGATTTGAACACATCAGAAGTCAGAAATTGCCACAGCTATTAACACATTCCAGCCTCAGGGAAAGAGGCTTCAGGGCAGAGATCTGTTCAGGTTTGCCACCTGCCACCTGCCACCTACCACCTGCCTTGGGCAAAAGCCCTTTAGACACCAGATGTGTGAGGGAATAGGGAGGTCAAAGGGCAGGCACTTCTGCTGGTGAGTCCCTGAGACTGATTTATTCCTTTCACCACCCATGAGGGAACCTGATCTCAGTTAGGAATAAGTTTCACAGTAAGAGCTTCCCAAAAGGTTTCGGTTAACCTTGTGTTGCACATTCTTGTGTCTGTGTCTACTCTGTTTGCGATGTCTCTGAGTCTTTGCCCATTGTGTGGGGTGAGGTAGGGGAAAGGTGCCAGTGTTATAGCAACGAACAAGGACAATTTCTGTTCACAGTGAGTTGAAAAGATACTAGGGAAATAAGAATCAGTCATAAAAATAGTCAACAACTGAGATTCCAAATGAAGTTTTCTATAAGTCATGGATGTAAGAGCTCAGAAAAGAAATTCCCATGGATCTAAAACACCAAGGAGGGCTTTCTGGAGGAGGTGAGGATCTGAATAACATATGAAGGGTATGAGGCTGGTGAAGAAAGACCCTTCCAGGCTAGATCAAGTGACTGGCAGAGTAAGAAATGTGTGAGAATTAGAGACTGGCAAGGGAAGAAGCTATGAGATCATTTTATTTTATTCTTTTAAGTTTATTTATTTATTTTCGGTGAGAGAGAAAGAGCACACACACATGAGCAGGGGAAGGGCAACGAGGAGAAGAGACAGAGAATCCCAAGCAGACTCCACACTGCCACTCCAAAGCCTGAAATAGGGCTCAAACTCATGAACCATGAGATCATGACCTGAACCAAAATCAAGAGTCAGATGCTTAATCAACTGAGCCACCCAGGCGCTTCTATGAGATCATTTTAAAGGCTCCAGAGTGCCTCACAGGTATCCTCATCCCACTTTGCATCTCCTGTGCAATTGACTGTTGTAATCATAATCATTACTGACAAAAACCGAGGTGCAATCTGGTGACAGAGATTAGAATTGTCTTCAGAGGACCTGGTTATGTCCTGGCATCATCAATTCAACATCAGCTAACAGTAAGGACCTAGAATTCAGTATCTATGCTTGTGTAATTAAGATTACTTACAGAATTTTCAGAGTCAGTTGAAGCAATTGTCATGGATCCTTTTAAAATATGAATGAGGGACATAGGCCCACTTCAAATCCTTAGCATTATCTTGTTTATGCTACATGGGTTGTTGTCTTCCAGAAGCTTCTAATTTAACCTTGAAATAGCTGCTAAATGGATAACGCAAATAGACAACAATAATAAAAATATAAACAAGATCAAATATGAAGAGAGAATGAAACCAGATTAAATTGAAACAGATTAAATAATAGCTTATTTGCAAAGCATGGGAAGGCTTTATGCCTATGGTACAGTTTCTTTTTTTTTACCTTAATTTTTTTATTTATTTATTTTTTATTTATTTATTTTTTTTTACAAATAGTTTTATTATATGATTTTAAAAACATTGGCCTCTAATAGAATTTCTCTTCACATTTTAAAAATAAATTTATAGTTTTAAGACAAAAACTGACAATGCGGTATGAAGCTTACGTTTAAACAAAGTTTTCAAGAAAACCGAATACATGCCCAGAAAGAGTTTATGATGGATTTATAGATGCAGGTCTAGACAGTGTCAAGAACTGATGGATCTTATGATTGAAGACAACATTTTAGGTATCAGGTAATTCTTAGGATTCGAAAAATCTTGTATTGTGTTTTAAAGTGAACCGCTGTGTCCCAGCATGAAAGTTTAATGTCCTGAGACCAGGGCTTTTTTTTTTTTTTTTTTTTTACAAATAGTTTATTGTCAAATTAGTTTCCACATAACACTCAGTGCTCATCCCCACAAGTGTCCTCCTCCATGCCCATCCCCCCCTCCCCCCCACATCCATCAGTCCTCAGTTTTGTGTTTTTTCTTTTTTTCAGCATTCAAGAGTCTCTCATGGTTTGCCTCTCTCCCTTTCCCCCACCATTTCCGCCCTTCTTCTCCCCCTTGTTCCTCCGTCAAGTTCCTCCTAATCCTCCTATACGTGCAAACATATGATATTTGTCCTTCTCTGCCTGACTTATTTCGCTCAGCATAACACCCTCAAGGTCCATCCATGTTGCTACACATGGCCAGATTTCATTGTTTCTCATTGCCATGTAGTATTCCATGGTATAGATAAACCACATCTTCTTGATCCATTCATCTGTTGATGGACACTTAGGCTCTTTCCATGTTTTAGCTATTGTGGAGAGTGCTGCTATGAACATTGGGGTACATGTGCTCCTATGCCTCAGCATTTCTGTATCCCTTGGGTAAATTCCTAGCAGTGCTATTGCTGGGTCATAAGGGAGTTCTATTGTTAGTTTCCTGAGGAACCTCCACACTGTTTTCCAGAGGGGCTGTACCAGTTTACATTCCCACCAACAGTGTAGGAGGGTGCCCGTTTCTCCACATCCTCGCCAGCATCTAGAGTTCTCTGATTTGCTCATTTTAGCCACTCTGACTGGCGTGAGGTGGTATCTCAGTGTGGTTTTGATTTGTATTTCCCTGATGAGGAGGGATGCTGAGCATCGTTTCATGTGTCTGTTGGCCATCTGGATGTCCTCTTTGGAGAAGTGTCTGTTCATGTCTTCTGCCCATTTCTTCACTGGGTTGTTTGTTTTTCGGGCGTGTAGTTTGGTGAGTTCCTTATAGATTCTGGATATTAACCCTTTATCTGATATGTCATTTGCAACTATCTTTTCCCATTCCGTTGGTTGCCTATTAATTTTCTGGGTTGTTTCCTTGGCTGTGCAGAAGCTTTTAATCTTGATGAGGTCCCAACAGTTTATTTTTGCTCTTGATTCCCTTGCTTTTGGGGATGTGTCAAGTAAGAAGTTGCTGCGGTGGAGGTCAAGGAGGTTGTTTCCTGCTTTCTCCTCTAGGGTGTTGATAGTTTCCTGTCTCACGTTCAGGTCCTTTATCCATTTTGAGTTGATTTTTGTGCATGGTGTGAGAAAATGATCTAGTTTCATTCTTCTGCATGTTGCTGTCCAGTTCTCCCAACACCATCTGTTAAAAAGGCTGTCTTTTTTCCATTGGATATTCTTTCCTGCTTTGTCAAAGATCAGTTGGCTGTATACTTTTGGGTCCACTTCTGAGTTCTCAATTCTGTTCCATTGGTCTATGTGTCTGTTTTTGTGCCAATACCATACTGTCTTGAGGATGACAGCTTTGTAGTAGAGGCTGAAGTCTGGGATGGTGATACCTCCCGTTTTGGTTTTATTTTTCAGTATTACTTTGGCTATTCGGGGTCTTTTGTGGTTCCATACAAATTTTTGGATAGTTTGTTCTAGTTTTGAGAAGTATGCTGGTGCAATTTTGATTGGAATTGCATTGAATGTGTAGAGTGCTTTAGGTAGTAATGACATCTTAACTATATTTATTCTTCCTATCCATGAGCATGGAATGTTTTTCCATTTCTTTGTGTCTTCTTCAATTTCCTTCATAAGTTTTCTATAGTTTTCATCATACAGATCTCTTGTATCCTTGGTTAGGTTTATTCCGAGGTATTTTATGGTTTTTTGTGCAATTGTGAATGGGATCAGTTTCTTGATTTCTCTTTCTGTTGCTTCATTATTGGTGTATAAAAATGCAACCGATTTCTGTACGTTGATTTTGTACCCTGCAACTTGGCTGAATTCTTGGATCAGTTCTAGTAGGCTTCTGGTGGAGTCTGTCGGGTTTTCTATGTAGAGTATCATGTCATCTGCGAAGAGTGAAAGTTTGACTTCCTCTTTGCCAATTCTGATGCCTTTGATTTCCTTTTGTTGTCTGATGGCTGATGCTAGGACTTCCAGCACTATGTTAAACAACAGTGGTGAGAGTGGACATCCCTGTCGTGTTCCTGATCTCAGGGGGAAAGCTCTCAGTTTTTCCCCGTTGAGGATGATGTTAGCTGAAGGCTTCTCATAGATGGCTTTGATGATGTTTAAGTAGGTTCCTTCTATCCCAACTTTCTCGAGAGTCTTTATTAAGAAGGGATGCTGTATTTTGTCAAATGCTTTTTCTGCATCTATTGACAGGATCATATGGTTTTTATCTTTTCTTTTATTGATATGATGGATCACATTGATTGATTTGCGAATGTTGAACCAGCCCTGTAACCCAGGAATGAATCCCACTTGATCTTGGTGGATGATTCTTTTGATATGCTGCTGGATTCGATTTGCAAGGATCTTGTTGAGAATTTTTGCATCCGTATTCATCAAGGATATTGGCCTATAGTTCTCTTTTTTTGCTGGATCTCTGTCTGGCTTGGGAATCAGAGTGATGCTGGCTTCATAAAATGAGTCCGGGAGTTTTCCTTCGACTTCTATTTTTTGGAATAGCTTGAGAAGAATTGGGATTAATTCTGTTTTAAATGTCTGGTAGAATTCCCCAGGGAAACCATCAGGTCCAGGGCTCTTATTTGTTGGGAGATTTTTGATCACTGATTCGATTTCTTCACTCGTTATGGGTCTGTTCAGGTTTTCTATTTCTTCCCGTGTGAATTTTGGTAGTGAGTGTGTGTTTAGGAATTTGTCCATTTCTTCTAAGTTGTCCAATTTGTTGGCATATAATTTTTCATAGTATTCCCTGATAATTGCTTGTATTTCTGAGGGGTTGGTTGTAATAAGTCCATTTTCATTCATAATTTTGTCTATTTGGGTGCTCTCTCTTTTCTTTTTGATAAGCCTGGCTAGAGGTTTGTCAATTTTGTTTACTTTTTCAAAAAACCAACTCTTGGTTTCATTGATCTGTTCAATTGTTTCTTTGGTCTCTATGTTGTTTATTTCTGCTCTAATTTTTACTATTTCTCTTCTTCTACTGGGTTTAGGGCGTTCTTGTTGCTCTGCCTCTAGCTCCTTTAGGTGAGCTGTTAGATTTTGGACTTGTGCTTTTTCTAATCTCTTGAAATAGGCCTGGAGAGCAATGTACTTTCCTCTTAGGACTGCCTTGGCCGCATCCCATAGATTTTGAATTGTTGTGTTTTCATTTTCATTTGTTTCCATATATTTTTTAATTTCCTCTCTAATTGCCTGATTGGCCCATTCATTCTTTAGAAGGGTGTTCTTTAACCTCCATGTTTTTGGCGGTTTTCCAGACTTCTTCCTGTAATTGATTTCAAGTTTCAAAGCATTGTGATCTGACAGTGTGCATGGTATGATCTCTATTCTTTTATATTTATTGAGGGCTGCTTTATGTCCCAGTATGTGATCTATCTTGGAGAATGTGCCATGCGCACTTGAGAAGAAAGTAAATTCCCTGGCCTCAGGATGTAAAGTTCTAAATATATCCGTCAGATCCATCTGGTCCAATGTGTCTTTCAAGTCCATTATTTCTTTAGTGATTTTCTGTCTGGTTGACCTATCCATTGCTGTAAGCGGAGTATTAAAGTCCCCTGCTATTAGCACATTCTTATCTATAAGCTTGTTTCTGTTTGTGATTAATTGTTTTAGATATTTAGGTGCTCCCATATTCGGTGCGTAGACATTTATGATTGTTAGTTCTTCCTGATGGATGGACCCTGTAATTATTATGTAGTGCCCTTCTTCATCTCTTGTGATTGTCTTTAATTTAAAGTCCAGTTTGTCTGATATAAGTATCGCTACTCCGGCTTTCTTTTGATTTCCTGTAGCATGATATATATTTCTCCATCCCCTTACTTTTAATCTGAAGGTATCTTCCCGTCTAAAATGAGTTTCTTGTAGACAGCATATTGATGGATTTTGTTTCTTAATCCATTCTGCTACCCTATGTCTTTTGATTGGAGCATTCAGCCCATTTACATTCAGTGTTATTATTGAAATATGTGGGTTTAGAGTCTTTGTATCTTTTGTAGGGTTCATGTTTGTGGTGGTGTCTCTGGTATCTTTGTTCCTTGCAACCTTTCCTTCAGAGCATCCCCCTCAGGATTTCTTGTAGGGCTGGCTTCGTGGTGACAAATTCTTTCAATTTCTGTTTATTTGGAAAGGTTTTTATCTCTCCTTCTATTTTGAATGACAGGCTTGCTGGATAGAGGATTCTTGGCTGCATATTTTTACCGTTCATCACATTGAAGATTTCCTGCCATTCCTTTCTAGCCTGCCAAGTTTCAGTAGATAGGTCTGTCACCACTCTGATAGGTTTCCCTTTGTATGTTAGGGCCCTTTTCTCCCTAGCTGCTTTCAAAATTCTCTCTTTGTCCTTGTATTTGGCCATTTTCACTATGATATGTCGTGCAGAAGATCGATTCAGGTTACGTCTGAGGGGAGTCCTCTGAGCCTCTTGTACTTCCACATTTACTTCCTTCCCCAGGTCGGGGAAGTTCTCTGCTATAATTTGTTCCAGGACTCCTTCAGCACCTTTCCCTCTCTCTTCCTCTTCTGGGATTCCTATGATACGGATATTGTTGCGTTTGACCGTATCGCTGAGCTCTCGAATTCTTCTTTCCTGTTCCTGGATCAGTTTGTCTCTTTTTTGGTCAGCTTCTTGTTTTTCTATAATGGTGTCTTCTAAATCACTTATTCTCCTTTCTGCCTCTTCAATCCGTGCATTGGAGGCCTCTAATTTATTATGTATCTCATTTATCGCATTTTTTAATTCTTCATGCCTATTTTTATTTTCCATTCTGTCTGTAGCCATAGTTTCTTTGATGTCCCCTATGTTTTTTTCAAGCCCAGCTATTAATTTTACCATTATTATTCTAAAATCTTGTTCAGTGATGCTGCTGATATCTGTTTTGAGCAGTTCATTAGCTGTCATTTCTTCTTGGAGTTTCTTTGGAGGAGAGGTCTTTCGTTTCATCATTTTAGTTAGCTTTCCGGCTCTTGTTGGTTTTAAAGACCTGTTATGCTCTCTGTTTCTATGAGCACTGCTATATCCAAGAAGACTCTTTGACTTTCCGGGGCCTATCCTTTCAGAGAGTGTTTTTTGAATGGTATCCCCTGGTCTCTCTTGTTGGGACCTTGGTTATTTTATTTTCCTATTCGTAGTGATATTTGGGACTCTCCACCTTGTGTACTCTAGCTTGTTTCTTGAGGTAGCCGTTAGAAGGCTCTCTCAGTGGATTCTGCGTCTTTTTTCTCCCAATCTCTCAGGTTTTGTAAGGTTTCCAATGGCTTCAGATCTTTTCTGTGTGATGTATGGGCGCGAGTGCAAGTACGGAGCTCCTTACTTCTCCGCCATCTTGCCCTTTCTTTTACCTTAATTTTTTTAAGTTTATTTATTTTTGAGAGAGGGAGAGACAGAGCACAAGTGGAATAGGGGCAGAGAGACAAAGAGACACAGACTGTGAAGCAGGTTCCATGCTCTGAGCTGTCAGCACAAAGTTCGATGCAGGGCTCGAACTCTTGAACCATGAGATCATGACCTGAGCCGAAGTTGGACAGTTAACTGACTGAGCCACCCAGATGCCCTTCCTATGATACAGTTTCTAAACAGTCATTCTGTTCTTCACCAGTATACCTCACGCTATCCTCATGGCTCTGCTCAGATGTCTGCTGCAGGAAATTGGCTGTCTGTGACCCACCTCTACATAATCCCTGGAAAGCAAGGAATAGTTATGGTTCCCATAAAATTACTCATCTAAACAGAGATATTTTTGAGAGTGAAAGAGAGTATTAATAACCAGATTATTCTAGGAAAACTGGGTAATTTGGTCACCTGTCAAACAGCTCCATTGCTTTGATGGGTATAGTAAACTTAAAGACTCTGAGATGCATCCCAAAATTACAGAGGATTCTGGTTACAGAATTGTTGCCTGTGGTCATAACTACCGATACTCTGGCTCTGATGAAGCCATCTCTGGGGAGAGATAGGGAAGGCACATGGTGTATTCCAAGATTAGGGCTATAATCAAATACCTCTCTGTTTAGTCTTCATGAACAGGTAAAGACCCAAGAACTTCTAAAATAATTCTCTGGATGATTTATCTTTTCAGTCTCTAGTACATTTGGTTGCTCATCACTGTGTGTACTTTGTGTTATGTAAAGACTTTCTGCTTCATTGGGATGTAAACTTCCTTTGAATCTTGTAGATTGCCACTTTCTTTTTTTTTTTAAGTTTATTCTTTTTTTTTTTTTTTTTTTTTGTGATGGAGAAAGAGGAAGTGCAAGTGGTGAGGGGCGGAGAGAGAGGGAGAGAGGATATCAAGCAGGTTCCACACACACTCAGCCCAGAGCCCAATGCAGGGCTCGATCTCAGAGTTTGTGAGGTCATGACCTGAGCTGAAATCAAGAGTTGGGCACTTATTAACCCGTTGAGCCAACCAGATGCCCCGCTCCTTTCTTAATCTACCTCCCATCATATTCATGGAATCACTGTGTGAGATTAAAAAGAAAAAAAAAAGAAAAAGAAGAAGATGGATCTGTATACATTTTAAAAGTAGAGAAGCTGAAGTTTCAACTTCACACAAAGGTTCAGATTCCTGTTAGCAGTCATGACTTCCAAATGCCATCTCCCCCTTGAAGACTCCCTCATCTGTACCAATGACTTCTTTTTGTTGTTGCTGTTTTGTTTTGTTTTCTTTTGAAGATCCATTACACATTGGGTATGCCTTCCTTTTGGTACTTAACATTTGCTATTGTGAATTCTCCTAGATAATTAACCTCTAGAAGGCAGAGACCGTCTGTAAATTAGATTGTACTAACTCACTCTGCCTACTCCAGTGTTTGGTATTTGTTTAATGAGTATGTGTTGACAAGCATTGTGCCTGGAATTGCTTTAGTCTCACTGCTTTTATAATACTCCAAGCTCTGAGGTCTCTTTGGAGAGAAGGCTCTGCAGAGCTGAAGAATATCAAGAACCTTGTGCAGAAGAGTAGATGTAGATTTAGACAGGAAGAGTTGCCAAATGCTAATGCAGTTGAACAAAATAATTAGCTAAAACTCATAAGAGTGGATGGATGTGTAACTCCTTCTGTCATAATGCCAAGAAAAAATCCCGGTATGCAGGAGGCACTTAATCAGTGACTTTGAATAAAAGAATGGATACAGCAAGAGAAGAGAAATGAAATGCTGTGCAGTTTACAGCCATGTCTGCTGTATCTCCTTATTGAGGGTCAATTCTCTCCTCAGTGGAAAGTACCCTGACTAAGGCATGGTGATAACTTAGCAAGGATGGTTGGGAGAACATGAAACCTCATGACCAATGAGGTTCCCTCTAGACATGAACATGTATGATTAGGTACTATTTTTATTTTTCCCATTTTTGGTTTTTAAAACTTTGTCTTGTGAAGACAATTAAAGTAGTTTTTTTTTTTTTTTTTTTTACAAATAGTTTATTGTCAAGTTGGTTTCCATATAACACCCAGTGCTCATCCCCACACGTGCCCTCTTCCATGCCCATCTCTCCCCTCACCTCCACATCCATCAGTCCTCAGTTTGTTCTCAGCACTCAAGAGTCTCTCACTATTTCACCCACTATTTTCCCCCTTCTTCTCTGCCACAGTCCTCCATTAAGTTCCTCCTAATCCTCCTACACGTGCAAACATATGGCATTTGTCCTTCTCTGCCTGACTTATTTCGCTCAGCATAACACCCTCAAGGTCTATCCATTTTGCTACACATGGCCAGATTTCATCTTTCTCATTGCCATGTAATATTCCATCCTATAGATAAACCACATCTTCTTGATCCATTCGTCCGCTGATGGACACTTAGGTTCTTTCCATGTTTTGGCTATTGTTGAGAGTGCTGCTTCAACATTGGGCAGAAGATATGATCAGACACGACTAAAGTAGTTTGACTCAGAGACATTTACCCAGAGATTTTGCATTTTCTGTAACCTCCCAGTTCATCTTGTTGCTTATATTATGCTGTCAAACCTGGAGTGTAAGTACTGAACCATGATGTGCGGGAACAGTTGAGAGGAAGCCTGTCAATGGAGGCAAAATGGATTGGACTTTTTCTCTTCTGAGAAGTCTTTGTCCTCCCCAAAACTACCTTCTTGGAGTGGTGGGAGGGGTATAATATCTTGAGATTACCAGTAGTCTGTTCCAGATCATTTGCGAATTAATAACAAATATAGAAAAACTATCATAAATGAATAAAATTTGATATTCTAGATGGAATGAATAAAATTTGATATACTAGGTGGAAGGAAAGATACATGATTTACCCATTTCTATTTCATCCTTGTTAAAACTATTGTGACTATTCCCAAAGTCTGAGAGCTTGTTTTCTTCAAAGGTAAACATTAACACAATGACTTCAATGGGAGAGAGAAGAGAGAATCATGATCCACGTCTCCCCATTCAAAACAGGAGTCTAGAACTGACTAGAATGAACCGTTAGCAGCTTCCCTCCAAGTTTACTCACTTGAGGATTGTACCTTTGTGTCATTGCTATTATTGTCGTCTTAATCTCTGCCAACAGGATCCAGAGTTTCTCTTCCTGCTATACACTGGATAGTCAATGAACTAGAAGCTTTTGCCTCATTCTTTAGAACTAAAGAGCATGTCAAAATGTGCAAAACCACAAGTATGTGAGGAGTAATATCTGAAGGCAGTGTCTCTTATAAATAATCATTTCAATAAATCTAAATTAATCAGATCTATAAAAGAACAGAACCTTAGACTCTTCGTCAAATTATAACCATGTCATTGACTCAGAGTGTATGCTACAGAGGAAATTCTGGGAGCAGCCTAAGAGTACCAGAGAGTTGGACAGGGGCTTAAGGAAGGGAGGAGGGGCAGAAAGTAGGACAGAAGGTGTTTCGTTTTATCTGGGCGAATTCTGTATCATTTCTGCACCCAGGGTTCCCCACCACTTATAGAAAATCAGTCCCCATCAGGGAAGGGCAGAGATTTCTGGAGTTCAGTAGCCACTGAGATTATAACCTCCATTCACTAAGAGAGTCTTCATTTCCCCAACCTCTGAAAAATGCAGCAAGTTTTAGCCCTGATTGCATTTTCTTTTATTCACTTTGTCTTCTTGGGATAGTACATTTTTAAATGTACTTTATTTTTTTCTTTTTTAAAAATAGTTTGTCAAGTTGGTTTCCATATAACACCCAGTGCTCATCCCAACAAGTGCCCTCCCCCGTGCCCATTACCCCCCTTCCCCTCTCTCCCACCCCTATCAGCCCTCAGTTTGTTCTCAGCATTCAAGAGTCTCTCATGGTTTGCCTCCCTCTCTCTCCTCAACCATTTTTCCCCTTCTTCTCCCAGTTCGTCCTCCATTAACTTCCTCCTAATCCACCTATATGTGCAAACATATGGTATCTGTCCTTCTCTGCCTGACTTAGTTCACTCAGCATAACACCCTCTAGTTCCATCCATGTTGCTACACATGGCCAGATTTCATTCCTTCTCATTGCCATGTAGTATTCCATTGTGTAAATATACTACATTTTCTTGATCCATTCATCGATTGATGGACACTTAGGTTCTTTCCATGTTTTGGCTATTGTTGAGAGTACTGCTATGGACATTGGGGTCCATGTGTCCCTATGCATCAGCACTCTGTATCCCTTGGGTAAATTCCTAGCAGTGCTACTGCTGAGTCATAGGGGAGTTCTACTGTGAATTTTTTGAGGAACCTCCATACTGTTTTCCAGAGTTACATTCCAGAATGTAAGCTGGTGCAACCCACCAACAGTGTAGGAGGGTGCCCGTTTCTCCACATCCTCACCAGTATCTAGAGTCTTCTGATTTGTTCATTTTAGCCACTCTGACCAGCATGAGGTGGTATCTCAGTGTGCTTTTTATTTGTATTTCCCTGATGATGAGGGACGCTGAGCATCATTTCATGTGTCTGTTGGCCATCTGGCTGCCCTCTTTGGAGAAGTGTCTGTTCATGTCTTCTGCCCATTTCTTCACTGGATTATTTGTTTTTCGAGTGTGAAGTTTGATGAGTTCCTTATAGATTTTGGATACTAGTCCTTTATCTGATATGTCATTTGCAACTATCTTTTCCCATTCCATCAGTTGCCTATTAGTTTTATGGATTGTTTCCTTTGCCGTGCAGAAGCTTTTTATCTTGATGAGGTCCCAGTAGTTCATTTTTGCTCTTGATTCCCTACCCTTTGGGGATGTGTCAAGTAAGAAATCGCTGCAGTTGAGGTCAAGGAGGTTGTTTCCTGCTTTCTCTTCTAGTGTTTTGACGGTTCCCTGTCTCACATTCAGGTCCTTTATCCATTTTGAGTTTATTTTTGTGTATGGTGTGAGGACATGGTCTAGTTTCATTCTTCTGCATGTTGTTGTCCAGTTCTCCCAGCACCATCTGTTAAAGAAGTGTCTTTTTTTTCCATTGGATACTCTTTCCTGCTTTGTCAAAGATTAGTTAGCCATACATTTGTGAGTCCAATCCTGAGTTCTCTTTTCTATTCCATTGGTCTATGTGTCTGTTTTTGTGCCAATACCATACTGTCTTGATGATTACAGCTTTGTAGTAGAGGCTAAAGTCTGGGATGGTGATGCCTCCCATTTTGGTTTTCTTCTTCAGTATTACTTTGGCTATTCAGGGTCTTTTGTGGTTCCATACATATTTTAGAATAGTTTGTTCTAGTTTTGAGTAGAATGCCGGTGCAATTTTGATTGGGATTACATTGAATGTGTAGATTGCTTTGGGTAATAATGACATTTTAACAATATTCTTCTGACCCATGAGCATGCAATGTTTTTCCATTTCTTTGTGTCTTCTTCAATTTCCTTCATCAGTTTTCTATAGTTTTCATCATACAGATCTCCTGTATGTTTGGTTAGGTTTGTTCCTAGATATTTTATGTTTTTCTGTGCAATTGTGAATGGGATCAGTTTATTGATTTCTCTTTCTGTTCCTTCATTATTGGTGTATAAAAATGCAACTGATTACTTTACATTGATTTTGTACCCTGCAACATTGCTGAATTCATGGATCAGTTCTAGTAGGTTTCTGGTGGAGTCTGTCAGGTATCCTATGTAGAGTATCATGTCATCTGCAGAAAGTGAAAATTCACTTCTTAACAATTCCAATGCCTTTTATTTCCTTTTGTTGTCTGATGGCTGATGCTAGGACTTCCAGCACTATGTTAAACAACCGTGGTGAGAGTGGACATCCCTGTCATGTTCCTGATCTCAGAAACTTTATTTTATGTTTATTGTAACTTTATGTTTATTGTAACTTTATGTTTATTGTAACTTTATGTTTATTGTAACTTTATGTTTATTGTAACTTTAATGGGCTTACAGAGAGAAGGGAAATAAACAATAGTAAAATAAAAGTAAAATTATTTGAGCTTTCTTATTTTGAATATATTCCTCTCAACATCGAGGCAAAGATTAGCAAGTTAAAGTATTTATCATGGTGTTGGCACGTAGTTAATACTCAATTTATATTATCGTCATAATTATCCCCATTACCAGTATACACCTTGTATTGTGTATTCATTGTGTCTCTGATTTTTACCCTGTGGCCTCATACCTTTGTGCCCCGATTCTATAGGCAGTTCCATTGGATCATAATGCTTACTTCTAAATCCTGGCTTACCCTTAGAATGTATGTTTTGGCTTTTCCCTTTTAAAACACTCATAACCTCATCATTGATAACTCTCCCGCATTCCTAGAACCCATTCCTAGAACCAGTGCACTGGTTACCACTTGCTTGGGAGTAGATGTCTTTTCCAAAGAGCCCAATAATCTACTGTAAAGAAAGATTTGAGCAAATAAATAGCAATAAATCCCAATGCAAACTCTACCAAAAAAAAAAAAAAAAGAAAAGAAAAGTAAAAGAAAAGAAAGCATGCACATATTATAGTGAAAATCCAGAGAAGGTAGCAATTAACCACATGGACAATTTATCCTAGAGAACAGTATTTCTTGAACTGTAAGAAAGTGTCTTTCCCTAAGGTTTTCCTTGTTTTTAACCCCACAGTCTAATATTATTCTAAATTTACCCATCTGATTTTTCTGACATACTATCTCTTATTGCCCACCTCTCCCTGTTAACACTGTCCTTATCCCAGGGCTGACCTTCATACCATGCCTAGAGCATGGTACTATTTGCAAAATGAGACTGTTTATAATTATTATTCCCTAGTCTAATATATCCTACATACTGTTGTCAGGTTAAGCAACCTTCAGTACTATCTTGATCATGAAACCCTATGATCAGAGAGAGAGAATTTTCCCAATACCATTTACATGAAAGAGACTTCTTCTGTGTTTCTAATATCTTCCCCCACTTGACTTGCTCTGACTTGCTACCAAATATCCATTCCTGTTTTCATTTATTAATTTTTATTAAGTCAGTTAATTAGCAGTCAACATATATGTAATAGTTGACTTCTTGTGAGACAGGCAGTGTAACCAGAATTTCGACACCCTTGGCCATATAGCTCCCTCCCTTCCTGCCTCCTCTTTTCAACTCTCTCCTTTCCTCCCTCTCTCTGTCTCTCTCTTGTATGTGTTTATTTTTCTCTCTTCCTCCGTGTGTCTGTCTCTTTATCTCTGTCTGGTGGATGTGCTTCCTTTCCATCCAGCCACACACACTGCTCAGACACTGACATCCATATCTAGGTGTTCCCGGGTCTCTTCTGGCTGCCACAAAGGCAGTAAGCAGGTGGGTGTGTGAAATATGATGAGCCAAAAGATTCATTCCTTTATTTTCTCCTAACTGCTTCAGCCTTCATAAAATCCAGTCCTATAGGTTATTGATTTTCACAAAAAGAAGAAAAAACGAGTGGGAGTGGAAAATTATGATGTTATGTCCTAAATGAATTTTTCACAGAAAAAGAAGAAGAAGAAAAACAACAACTATTCTCCGTCTTGGGCAGTTGGTCAGAAATGAGGTTTGGGGTATGGAATAGGAAAGGCAGGAGTGCGTCTGTCCCCAGGGGCGAACAAGCATTGATCTCTTGGGTGATTGCCCTGACTACCTCTGAAGCTGAGAATTAGGTTCAATATGTTAGTGCTAACATTTAAGTCCTTTCAAATCTCCAGGGGCAGAATCTGCTTTCTCTCCCTCTACCTCATTTATGGTTAGGTGAAAACTGACTTAACTCTTTAGCTTCCAGCTTTGCTCCTTGTACAGAAACCTAGTCCTCAGGAAATCCATGAAAGCATTGATGAGATGTTTTAACTATTGTTTCACAAGCAATGTTGAAAATTAAGATAAAGCCAACTCTCTATGTCTGTAATAATTTACTTTCTAGCTAAGATAGCAGTAACATACCATTCCTTTTGCTCATCATCTATGAAGAACACTCACCAGCATGGTGTTGCAAAAAACGTAGTCAGACATTAGAGTCACTTAGGGAGCTTTTAAAATGTGCATTTGCAGGTGCAGCCTCAGATCTGCAAGCTGCACCTCCCAGGGTGAGCCCTGGGAATCTGTATTTTAACTTTCTTATAGTTTACATTGATTAGCTACTAGATGTAAAAGGACAAAGGCAACACAAGCAGGGATGAGGCACAAAACTCCATGGATAAAACTGCTACAGATCAAAAATTTAAAGCTGCTTTGCCTAATTTCATGAATATGGCACCAAAGAAAAGAGCATAATAAGAGAAAAGTTTGAACTGCAGACTTCTGGCAGCATAAAGATGTCCCCAGAAAGCATGTCTAATGATCTATTGATCAGTGTTATGAGATGGGGTCAGGCAAGGGGTAAGGAAGAGGTGGAAAACAGTCCTATGGAAAAATTGCTCAACATTCCTCAGTCGTCATAAAGGGAGGCTTAATGAGAAGGAAACCTACCAGATATTTATATAACCTAAAAATTCAACCTGTTCTCTTAGAAGAAAATTTGGTAAGGAAGGCTGTTGGTCAGAGATTTTGTAAGCTAAAGGACTTTGATTTGAGCCACACCAAGCTAGTGAATATAGGAACCTGAGTAATGTGTGCCCTTGAGGCAAAAGATAAATTAGATTTGGCCTGAGGATGTTTGGAACAACAAGGTCATGTAGAGGCTGATAAATACACCAAATTGCTCCCCTCCAGCCTTCTGCACAGGATGTTCCAGCAATAGCCAGAGTCACTCAGGAAAGAATAATTTCAAGAAGAATAATTGGAAATAAGCCAAGAGGAAACCTATGAATGAAGAACAGTAAGCCATATTTCAGTCAAGTTAATGAATTCTAAGGAAAAAAGAATCACAAGTCATTGACACAGTGATGCGTAGGGTGGAAACATCAGACTTCTGTATAGTGAACAAAAGGGTCAAAGGAACAAATCTTCAACCTCCATATCCATAAAGTAGAAAGGGAATTAATCTATTCAGTCATGAATTTATTCAACTACTATTAGTTGAATATGTACTATGTGCCAGTCACTACTGGAAGATCTGGAGATATAGTGCTTCACCACAGCAACAGGTCCCAGCTCTCAGAGAGCCAATATTCTAATGAAGGGAAGAAGCAGTATAAAAAATAAGTAAGAAAAAGTGTTTTGGAGTCAGAATAACCTGGTTTCAAATCTCAGCTGTGCCACTTAACCATCTGTATTGTACTTAACCTTGTTGTGACTATTTTCTTCTCTGCAAAATTGATAGGAATGCTAACCTTGAAAGGTTGTGATGAGGATACGAGAAAATTTGTGCTGCTGAATAGTATCTTGAATATAATGAGCATTTTATAAATATGTGTTGAATGAAAAATTGGCAACATGCAGGAGCCATTTAAAAGGGAGAGGATGAAATTTAAAGCACAGTAGAAGAATGTACTCCTATAGAAGTAGAAAAATGGTTGGGGCGCCTGGGTGGCTTAGTCGGTTAAGCGTCTGACTTTCGCTCAGGTCATGATCTCGTGGTTCGTGGGTTCGAGCCCCGCGTCGGGCTCTGTGCTGACTGCCAGCTCAGAGCCTGGAACCTGTTTCAGTCTGTGACTCCCTCTCTCTCTGACCCTGCCCTGCTCACGCTGTCTCTCTGTCTCCTAGAAATAAATAAAACATTAAAAATTTAAAAAAAAAGAAGTAGAAAAATGGTTGATACACATGCACACACACACAAGTATGTATTAATGTATCTATAGCTATATGAAATACAGAGAGCCACAAAAAGACAGAGAGAAGCAGAGAGTGAAGACACATGGTTGAAGATATAGATGAGGTGATTTTGGTGAGATTGGAACAGAGAGAAGATGAGGAAGCCTTAGCTAGTTGTTTCTATTTCCTCTATAATACAGAAGGTAAGGAAGGAAGAGCTGAAATGTTCAAGGAGGGTAATGATATTGAGGAGGAGAGTAGTTGTGTAAAATAATTCAGAATAGAATGGCATAGTGTGTTGGGGCACCTGGGTGGTTCAGTTGGTTATGTGTCTGACTTCAGCTCAGGTCATGATCTTACAGTTCATGAGTTCAAGCCCTGCATCAGGTTATGTGCTGACAAGCTCACAACCTGGAGCCTGCCTCAGATTCTGTGTCTCCTCCATCTCTCTCTGCCCCTCTCCCACTGGCACTCTGTCTCTGTCTCTCTCTCAAAAATAAATAAACATTTAAAAAAAAAAAAAAAAGAATGCATAGTGTGTTGAACAGAGTGACCATCATTTTACAGGCTCAGAATCCAGATTTTATCATCATATGGGAAGATTTCTATCTTTCAGAGATCTCTGTAAGAAGCTGTTAGAGACATAATAAACAAAGACACCTATTAATATATAGCAAGAAAAAGTTGGTCACAGAAGAGTCCGAACTCATGAGCTTAACCAACTTCTTACAATCTGAAGGCCTGCATGGAAAGCCAGATGGCAGTCATGGAACTATCATAGTGTCTTACAGAATCTCAGAACATAGTCTATGACTAAGGTAGCTTGGGGAATACTTTGCACTATTAAGGAAGGTTTTGTCAGTGGGACTCAAACATTCTCCCCCCAACCTCACCTAAATAGACACTAGCAACATTGGTCTCTCTGACTGCCCTTCTCCCAAGTTTTCATAGGACCAACACTCTTTCTGGCCTAAATAGTGTTTCCTAGGTATGTTAATATATTCACTTACTCTATAGTAGATTTTAATTGGCCTGGAAACCTTTTTCTTCAAAGTAGATTTGCATATCTCTATGTTATTAATTATATATTGATTTATTATTTAACTTACAATCAAATACTACAGGAAGAGTTTTACTATTTCTCCAGAGTATTGGGATGACAGAGCCCCACTGGTCTTGAGTCTCAGAAAGAAGACAGATTTCTTCTCTAGGAAGCTTCTCTAGGAAGAATTTCTGGGCTGCATGATTAATAATTAGGAAAAAAGAAAAGGTGGGCACAAAATCTTGCAGAAAGTCTGTAATGTCTTAGTGCTTGGAAATCCTATGCTGAAGTAAGCAAGGGGAAAGCGAATGGCAAGTTAAGGCTGTATTCATTGAGAAAGACTAACTCTTCTGCTTAATGCTTTTGTGGTTAGGATTTAGCCTATTACCTAAGTAGGCTCCTCCCGCCACCTGTCAATCTGTAATGCAGTATCCTTTATCATTTTCTCTCTAGTAATAATTCTGAGGTTTTCCTGATAGCATGAATAAGGGCTTTCTGTGTTTTGTTTTGGTTTTGGTTTTTTTGGGGGGGTATTTTTTATTTTTTTAATGTTTATTTATTTATTTATTTACTTAGTTACTTATTTATTTTTCTTAAATAGTTTGTTGTCAAGTTGGTTTCCATATAACACTCAGTGCTCATCCCAACAAGTGCCCTTCCCCATACCCATTACCTCCCTTCCCCTCTCCCCCACCCTCATCAGGCCTCAGTTTGTTCTCAGCATTCAAGAATCTCCCATGGTTTGCCTCCCTCCCTCTCCCCAAATATTTTTCCCCTTCTTCTCCCACTTCGTCCTCCGTTAACTGCCTCCTAATCCACCTATATATGCAAACATATGGTATCTGCCCTTCTCTGCCTGACTTATTTCATTCAACATAACACCCTCAAGATCCATCCATGTTGCTACACATGGCCAGATTTCATTCTTCCTCATTGCCATGTATTATTCCATTGTATAGATGAACCACATCTTCTTGAACAATTCATCAGTTGATGGATGCTTAGGCTTTCTCCATGTTTTGCCTATTGTTGAGAGTGCTGCTATGGACATTGGGGTCCATGTGCCCCTGTGCATCAGCACTCCTGTATCAATAAGGACTTTTTCCATCCAAGGTTTGAGGGTAGGATTTTTGATTCCCTAGATGCACCAGTTTCTCAGTTTTATTTCCCATTCATGAACGTTCATTCTTCCTTTACTTTTCAGGTCATAATGTAATAAATAATCTATATGGCTATCACTAGTGATGCACAAGAATGCACTTGGGAGTAATCAGTGCTAAGCATGCTAATGGAGATATGAACTTATTCTACATAATTCTAGGTTCCAGTAATTGTTCCATCACACCAATCCCCATATACATTCACACAAAAGAGAAGAGAATCCAAAGGCACCTCTCTATTACAACTTCAGGAGGTCATCTATGGATCCTGGCTTCCTTAGAGAGCTGTGCTCCAATTTAAGAAGAATTACCTTAAAATATCAGAGAAGATAATTTTCTATTTGAAATTATATGTCCCAGAAGTGGCTAATAATTGTGTGTATTAAAAGAGAATCTCTGACTCACAACTAGATCCTACCCAGACCTTAACTCTTAGTAACACATGCTGTTTGCATGATGATCATGGGATTTCTAAAAGAAATGACACTCAGGACTACAGCTCACTCTTTCATTCCTTTCTTCTTGTATTTCTCTCTCTCTCTTTCTTCCCTCCCTGCCTGTCCCCTTCCCTCCTTCCTTCCTCCCTCCCTCCCTCCCTTCCTCTTCTTTTCCTTCTTAACTTTTCACACATGCCCTTCCTTCCTGCTCTTCTTCTGCTATGAAGTGCTTCCACCTGTATCCATCATGCTTCATGGGTAAAGTGACTAGTATAAAGAAGCCTGATTCATACTTTAGGATTCTGAACCCCCAGATTATCACCAGAGAGCTGCTTATCAAGCAAAACCAAACCTTTGTTAGGATTTACTGCATTAAGGAAGAACACAATCTTGACAGAATCTCATCAACACCTGAACTGAGGAAATCAGAATTTGAATATTTATAGGGCTTTGGGATCTGAATTTAAGTTTATGTTTAAGGCAGACCTTTAAAGATGGGAATTGGTTGGAATTGGGTACAATTTGTAAGGCAATTGATTAGAATAGCAGACACAGTAGAGTGAAGGTCTTAAAGTGAGTCTTGATAAGTAAACTGTGGTCAATAAGCTGTTTCCTAGCTGTCTCTTCTGGGTGAAGCTTTCTTGGAACAAACAACTAAATTGTTTTGGGGTCAGAGGTCTACAGTCTTATCTAAGTCATACTAACATAAATGGTCTCAATTCTCAATTCTCATGAGCTAGTTGAAAATTCAAGGCGTCACAGACAACGCATGATGGGTCTTTGAGGCTTAGACATAACTCACCAGTTCAGAAGGAAACATCTTTCAGAAAAAGTTAACAATAAATCATGATGCAACTTAACTAGGACTAGAATGTGTCTAGTGGAGAGTGGAGAGTATTTCCACTGGGGTTAATGATATCAGGAAGGATATGGAGGTGACAATTTTCTCCATGCATGCATGGAATTCTGAGGTGATTTATCTATACGAAGCAGAGGTAGGTTAAATTTGGGGAGCTATGCTAAATGAGGTCAAGCCATGATAAATCATTTTATGAAGGGCCCAGAATTCTAGATAAATTGGTCTGAATTGGTTAAGATTAGCATGGAGGAATTTGAATCAGGGGCTTCCTTGCAGTTTTTTTGGCCATTTGAGATCCTGGGGGTAATTTTAAAAAGAAGGCTAATCTGCAAACACTTATTGAAGATTTTAGGATCCACAGAAGACCAATGAATCCAGGAAGAAATAGACAATATAATATCCGAAACCTCCTTGAAACATGTATTCTTTCTATAATTGAGGTAAAATTCACATATTACAAAATTATCATTTTAATTATTTTAAGGTGTATAATTCAGTGGCATTTATTATACCTCCAATGTTTTAAAACCATGATCTCTGTCTAGTTTCAAAATATTTCATCACCTCAAAAGGAAACTTCTCTTCTCAATCTCCCCTTGCCTCAGCTCCTGGCAACCACTATTCTCTGCTTTGTCTCTCCATCTATTTGTCTATTTTGAAAATCACATATAAATGAAATCATGCAACATGTGACTTTTTGTGTGTTTTTTTTCATTTAGCATAATGATTTCAAGTTTCACCTGTGTTGTATGTACTGTACAGTATATTCTTTTAGAGATGAATAATATTCCATTGTATAGATAGATATACTACTTTTGTTTATCCACTCATCAGCTGATGAACATTTGGGTTGTTTCTACCTTTTGCTGTCTTGAATAGTGTGGATATGAAAACTTGTGAAAATATATACTTTCCCCCATGAATTCTACAGTTCATAAAAACTACACCTCTTCATAATTTTAAGATATTTCTAACCTAATATTATAACCATCTACATCAATTAACAAAGACACTGGATGAATGTGTTATCAGGATATCCACAAGAAAAATTAAGATGCACCTACCAATTTAACCTTGGTCCTAGAAGATCCTCTCCTGTTCTCCCCTGGAGAGTTCTTGGAATTTTTTTTATTATTAATATCTACTTTTAAACACTGAGTAATCTAGACATATTAATTTTTGGTACTTTCTTGCCCACAGAAGATTATCAAAATTATGAAAGCCTTACATGTCAGTTAGGGAAAAGATGAAAAAACATTCAACTGTATAATTAAAAGAGTATCCGAAAGTGACTCTGTTAACTAACGGTAGGTTAGAGTTTACATTTAATACAGAATGGTGCAAAGTTAGGATTTTCCTCACCTGGGAAGTTCTGACCCTGGAACAATGGTGGTGAATGGGAGCCTCTAGAAGAAAAGTATCTGAATCTATTCTGAGAGTACCATTGGAGCTGATGGAAGGTTTGAAGCATGAGAGTAATATGATAAGAATGATATTTTGGAAGATGACTAATAAGGCAACAGGATAGATTCATGAGCCAATTCTTATGAAGCATTTAAAAGACTACCTGACAGGGGTGCCTGGGTGGATAAGTAGGCTGAGTGTTGACCATTGATTTTGTCTCAGGTTACGATCCCCAGGTTGTGGAATTGAGCCCTACTTTGGGCTCTCTGTGGAACCTGTTTAAGATTTTTTCTCTTTCTTGGGATACCTGGGTGGCTTAGTTGGTTAAGCATCCGACTTCGGCTCAGGTCATGATCCCACGGTTCCTAGGTTCAAGCCCCGCGTCAAGCTCTGTGCTGACAGTCAACTCTGAGCCTGGAGCCTGTTTCAGATTCTGTGTCTCCCTCTCTCTCTGACCCTCCCCTGCTCACACTGTCTCTCTGTCTCTCTCAGAAATAAATAAAACATTAATTTTTTTTTAATTTTTTCTCTTTCTTTTCTCTCTCTCCCTTTGCTCCTCTCCCTTGCTCATGCTCTCTCTTTCTCTCTTAAAAAAAGAATAGAAATAATAATAATAATATTGATAATTTGGAGAAGGAAGACAGATAGGAGGTAGGGAGAACAATCAAGAGGCCATGTCAATAACACAAAGGAACTGGTGCTTGCTGGAGGGTATAGGTAACAAGGAAAAGTCAACTAAGCACCCAAAGCAAAATAATTTAGTGAGTCAGATAAGACACAATGCCACCTTTTCTTTGTTTACCACAGCATCTGTTAGCCTTAGCCTGGTTATTCAACATGTGACAGATAAGCAGCAAGGGCTTCATCTGGGAGCTTCTTAGAAATGTAGAATCCAGGGCTCCAACCCAGAAGTTCATTGAATCTGAATCTGCATTTTAATAACTTAGCTAGATGATTCTGTGTCTCTGATTAATGAAGGACCTATTTTCAAATGCAAATGGCTCCTGGGTAGAAAATGTATTTTCGTTTATAGAAAGCTTATTGGCTTTGTTTGGGCTATTGCATGCATAGGGACACAACGCTTGATGTTTCCCACCTTCAGAAAAAAATAATCTCTTCATTCGCTCTTTCTTCTATTAATATGAGCATTTAAAGTCAAATTACAACTCTACTTAATATACTTCAAACTCTAAACTTCTTGTACCTATTTACTCATTTATTCTATTATTTTAATCATTCAGAACAATTTGCAGAAAGATCAGTTGTTCAATGTTCTTACTCTCAAGACTTTGTGAGAATTTGATAACATCTATGGGACTCCTTCACAGAAAAATGTCCATAAACACATGCAAGCATTTTCCCCCACACAACTTACTTTTGCATTGTAAATGTATTGCCTTCACATGTATTGACTGTAAAAATCTTCATAAATATTATGCCTCTTGTTTTTCATGCAAAAATAAATATACCTTCTTCCTAGAAAGGGGCGAATAAACCCAAACCATACAAAATAAACAGAATATAAAACATTTTATTACTGAGAAGTAAATTCCAATGAGATGCCAACTTTGACATTCAACTGATTCTAACTTTTTGTTTTGATTCTAAGAGCTGAAATCTCTTGACGTACAAAGGTAAGAATAAGCAGAGTATCAGAGTTCCCATGGCTCACATTGCAGATGAAAGTAGGCTCTCTTCAAGGAACAAGAGAATTCTTTAAAACCCTTCAGGTTGAATCTATGTCCCAGTATTTTCTTTTCTTTGTCCTCCAGTCAATTGGGCAATCTTAGGCAAAGTCTGAATCATTGATATTACCTAAGTGAGCATGAGACAGTTTATGAATTTATTACCTCTCAAATCTACCTAAATTTTGAAATTATTGAACAGAACCGATCTCCAAAAATAAATTCTCTAGTTTCTTTTAAAGTATAACTGACTTCAAATTGCTGGAAAATGTGCATGTGTGTACACATGTGCACACACACACATGCACAAACACACACACAAAGACTTTTCTTGACTGTAGCCAATGGAAGAGCTTTCATAAATATTTGAAGTTTTATAGCAGCACAATCTTTTCTTTTAGAGTGGAAACTTATGTTATCCAAGAAAGGACATAGTTTTGTTTTGGATTTTACTTTTCATGCCCCTTCACCAGTAGGGGTCGTAACAATGATTTCTAGGTTATATATTGAAGTTTTTGCTTCATTGATAAGACCAAATACATGCAGCAAGTAAGTCAATGAATAAAGAAATTCTTCCCAAATCGCCTTAAGAAATGGATTTTTTCTCTCTCTTCACACACCGCCCCCCCCACACACACACACAGCAGAGAGAGAGAGAGGAGAGAGAGAGAGAGAAATGAAGTTTATTTAAGTGTTTGTAACAATTCCCCCTGGTAAGCCAAATTGATTTCTGTACACATTTTACTTTAATTTCTTGAAAGTTGTCTTAAACAGTGATGTTTCAAGGTCTGAGGCTGGTAAAGATAACAGTTTGCATGGCAATAAGCCAAGATTTCTTTAAATAAAATTATGTGACTCTAGTAAGCAATGAATAACAGTAACTCTTATTTATCAAAACACCAAAATCATATATTTTTCACACAGAAATTATTGCTTTTCCTGAAAATATGTGGCCATCTAGTGTATCCCAGCCTAATACAGAAGAATCCACTTGGTAGGAAGAAATGTAACATGTTATTTCACAGGCCGCTAGAGGAAGTCAGAAAGAGCCCCCTCTTACTTAACTCAGAGTTAAGGGCCTCCTTCCACACCTATGAATTATCACATTCCCCATAATGCCCTCTATGTCCTCCTATTCACCCCATTTCCAAACTCTTGTCTTGTTGAATGAATAAAGGAGAGGGTTTATTTTCTATTTGGCTCCTTTTCTTGATGTTTATTTCATTTATCTTGAGAAAGAGACAGAGACATAGAGAAGGGGGAAGGGGAGGGGGAAAGTGAAGGAGAGACATAATCCCAAGCAGCCATCATACTCTCAGCACAGAGCCCGACCTCACGCTCTATCTCATAAACCACAAGATCTTGACCTGAGCTAAAATCAAGAGCCGGATGCTTAACCGACTGAGCCACCCAGGTACCCCTATTTTGTGTGGTTCCTTTATTTTACACTTCAATAATTCAAATTTTACCTTGAGATTTGAAGTAATAAATTAGCTAAAGTTTACATATAGGTGGGGCTGTGTCTCTCATCAAAATAATAATATAAGAGGCACATTAAAGCAACTTCATGAAATGAATAAAGAAAAGAAAAGTAAAAGGAAGGTCACATGGAACTGTCATTTATCACCTTGAAAAACCTAGGGAGACAAAGTGTAAATGTGAGAATTCTTTGTTGAGTTCTTGGGTGTTCTTATAATAAGAGCAGCTGCAACAACCTATTCCTCATGGAGTAATAGGACTATATTCATGAAATGTTCCTTGTCAAAGAAACCTTTACTCACTATCAGTCACTGTAAATCTCTAACGTGATTACTAATAGAAAGTCATCCATGACTTTTTGAGTCTATTCAATTAATTTTATTTTACTGTATGCTTTTTGAGTGATTATCCTATGCCAGAAGCTACACTAATCAAAGAACAAACATTATTTAATACTAATGAAAATTATCAACATAGGTGTCTCCATTTCATAAATGAAGTAAATGGAGTTCAGAAAAATTAAGTAGTATGGGCACCTGGATGGCTCAGTCAGTTAAGTGACTAACTCTTGGTTTCAGCTCATGTCATAATCTCACATTTCATGGGTTCAAGCCCTTCATCAGTCTCTGTACTGACCTTATGGAGCCTGCTTGAAATTCTCTCTCTCTCTCTCTCTCTCTCTCTCTCTCTCATTTTCTCTCTTTCTCTCTCTCTTTCTCTCTCCCCCTCCCGTGTTTGCTCTCTCTCTCTTTCTCTATCTCTCTCTTTCAAAATAAATGGATAAACATTTTTTAAAAAGAAAATTAAGTAGTATACAGGCAGAATAAGAATTGTGTTCTAGATTTATTTTACTTCATAATCATCAGTCCTAACTGCTGCAATTCACTCTCCCATGAAAACATCTGTGTTCATCTGGCAGACAAAAATCAGGAGCTAGTTGCCTATCCCAGAGAAATCTGCGTATATGTTTTTGAAAAAAATCTCTACAGTCATTCCAAAATAAATGCGGTCCCTAAGATATTCTTGGACTTTTAAATATTGTTTAAAACCTGAGGAAACTTGCAGCCATTCATGCTAGAGTTGCCCATGTGAGAAGCCACTAAGTCACACATCACTTCCTATGATTTAAAATATGTCTGTGACTTTCAGTTTAGAGTTAACACTGTTTGTTTTTCCTGTACATCGTATGTTATTATGTATGATTCCTCCCTCCTGGTTGACAATTGCAGAGACCGCTCAGTAAGCCTCACTTTTAGCTGATCTGAAGGTAAGGGTTATTTATGAGATCCTCCAGAACATTCTCCCCAAAACTGAATTTCATGAATGCTGCATACTCTATAGTAAGCCAAATGCACAATCCATATATGGTGCCAATTTATCCAGTTTTGGGGGTTGAAATGGTATTAGACAAAAAATAATTCTATGTACATTTTACTAAGCACTCTCTATGTATTTAAAAACAGCAGTTGTAAGTACCAAAATACCACTATCCTGCACTCCTCACAAAACAGTCCAGGCTCTTTGTGGGTTTCTGCTCTGTAAGACTCGTTATCCAAATAATGCCCTCTTACTGTTCAATAGGCAGAATTCAAAAAGTATGAAAGTAATTTTAGAAAATGAATCTTCTTATACAGAGGGAAATTTACTTCCCCTCTTATAGCATAAATATCTCATTAAGGGACATGTCTTGTGCCAAATTGAGATAATCCAGGGAGAAAAAAAATGTGTCAACCAAAAGAGGCTTCCTTCAGTATTTAGTCTCAAACCTTCCCAACAAGGAGACTCAGGTAGTACAATGCTTTTGGAGTACATATTTGACATGTTTATTTTCTAACCTGAATCACAGAAACTTGCCTTGATGAAGAATGTTTTTTTCCAAAAGGTTTGTCTGTCAAAACTGTTTTACCACTTTATAATTTTTCATTGCTTCAATAAGTTCCTCATGCCCCTTAGGGAAAGTTCAGCCAAGCATGTTTGCTGACGTCAGAGACTTCAATTCAAATGTTCCCTTTTGTCTGTGGGAAAAATAATGGACATGGGGTGCCAGGGCTACATCCAGGCATTAAGT
Source organism: Hyaena hyaena (assembly GCF_003009895.1). Taxonomy (NCBI): domain Eukaryota; kingdom Metazoa; phylum Chordata; class Mammalia; order Carnivora; family Hyaenidae; genus Hyaena; species Hyaena hyaena. The sequence continues at coordinate 243,321 of NW_024081707.1, forward strand.
CTGTTTACCAAAGACGGTCATTATTCTGTAATTCTCTCTGCTAATTTTGTGTGGGAACAAAGCCTTTTGGCTCCCTGATGCTAATAAGCTTAGGGCATTTCTCTTGTTTCAGGTCCAAGGCAGGGATTTTTCTTATTTTCCTTTCCTGTCACCTTCAGGTGAGCTAATCAACAATGAGCAGCCACTGCTTTTGGAGCCAGAGAGTTTTCAGCATCCCTCCTTCATGCTTCCATCTTTAGCCAGGTCCCTTTTCTTTCCCAAGTCATTTTTGGCTCATATATCCTTTGTGTTTGGCCTCCCATGTGGATGCCTGATAGCTTTCCTCCTGGAAACCGCTCTGTGGGGATTTCTTTTTGTTTTCTGAACATGACTTTTAATTACACTTGGATTATTTGGCCATCAGCTGCTATGTAAAGCCTGAGTTACTGCCATCTAACAACATTAGGGTAGAGAGTGGCTACTGGCCAGAAAAGTGGCCTTTGCTCTTTACTCTGAAATGGGCCATCTGTAATAAAACAGGGGCCATGGTGACAATCCCTTATATACCCAATCCAAGCTCTGCACATAGCATATGATTCCTACCCTCTAGGCTTGGCAAGGAAAGACTTTAAAATATTAAAATTCTTGGAGCGCCTGGGTGGCTCAGTCAGTTAAGCATCCGACTTCAGCTCAGGTCATAATCTCATGATTCATGAGTTCAAGCCTCATGTTGGGCTCTGTGCTGACAGCTCAGAGCCTGCAGCCTGCTTCAGATTCTATGTCTCCCTCTCTCTCTGCCCCTCTCCTGCACATGTGTGCGTGCGCTCTCTCTCTCTAAAATAAGTAAACACTAAAAAATAACTTAATTTTTTAAAAAGAAGTTTAAAATATTAAAATTCTTTAGTGTGTTCTTATTCCTCACTATACCATCTACACTTTTTAAACATTTCAATGGAAATATGGACCTGTGGTTATAAATGACATCTTACATTCTGGACACATTTGATTAATGGAGAAATTGTTCTTTACTCATTGATATCCGGGTATGGTATGGCCTTAAACAAGTTTCCCAAATTGGTTATGTGATTTCATCAATTATGTGCAGTAGGAGCTTGCCCTACTCTTAGAAGAGTCTTTGAATTTTCATGTCTTCTTAGAGTTCTTACATTCTAGCACATTAACTTTATAACAAGAGACATTTAGAAAATGTTTGTTAACAAATCAATGATAAAGTTCTTTAAGGGCAGTGCAAGATTAAGAATGTTTGTAGGAAACTCACTTTTTAAGTTTAGGATCAGTCTTCAGAAGATACTTCTCTTAAAAAGGAATGTTATAGTATAGAAATATTTACAATAAATTTTTCACTGCATTTCTCACTTGGAAAAACTAAGAGTGGCCATGTTCTTTGGTAGGGAACTACAAAAGAAATGATCAAACTATCAAAATCTGCCACTTCATGTAGCTTTTAAAATTATAGTTTAAACATATTTTATTTGATAAGACATATTTTGGGTTTTGTTGTTGTTGTTATTGTTGTTTTTCAAATACCTCTCCATCATTTAGAACTGGGACTTAATGCGTCACTTACTTGTTTTGTAGAAACATTTATTTCTAGTTCCTGTTAAAACAAATTGTATAAGAGGAAAATATATGCAAATGTAGCCAGATTTTGAAACTCCCTTAGCATTCATTTTGCAAGTTTAACATAAATTCTTATCCGTTCAATTGTATAAGATGACAATTTATTTCTCTGATAGTTCAAAAGATACTTCAGGGCCCCTTAGGAAATCCATACTCACCAAACAAAAGCAGTACGGTGTCACAATCCTGGAACAGATAACACATATAACAAGGAGAAGTAAAGGCAAATACATTTCTTTGATTTCCCTGTGGACACTTCTGGTCATGGTATTTAAAAGGAACAACCCAATGGAAAATGATTTTCTTGCAAAACTCAAATATCTAATACTAACATTTACCTGGACCTGGATTCACCTTTGCAAGCTGTAACTGACTGGTCTTATAAACTTGAAACATACCCAATAAGTTCAAGGTAATGTTTGTCTGCATACTCCTTCCCTCTCTGTCTCTCTAGGTAGTCTGTGTCAAGATCTTTTGTTATGTGAAAACTAACATGCCAAAGAGCCAAGAAATTTGTTCCCTTAGCACAAGTATTTTGGCTAGAACAGAAAAGAGGCTTTAGATTAAATTTTAAAATATTCGTTTGATCACTGGCATTAATACAACTAAAATGAGGCTGAACTTATCATTATAACTCTTTCATGCACAATGAGCTAAGCTGTTCTTTTATTGCTAGTTTATTCTACAAACTAGCATTTAGTGCCCAACATGTATTAGGACATGGGGGCAAACAAACAAATGAATAAACAAACAACAAAACAAAACAGAAACACAAAACAAACAAACAATCCAAAACAAAACAGATAAAATATACTCTTTGCCCTCAAGGTCTACACTGTCTGCTGAGGGGGACAAACACAAAGATTCTCAAAACATTGTGAAAATGAATGGATAGCTGTATGTTGGAAGCACCATACGAATGGAGAGAATAGCAGAAATGCAATGAAACCAGATGTCAATATCAATCAAGAATGATTTTCTAATTATTCCCTAAAAAATAAACATGCTCATTTTAATTTCAAAGAAAAGTAAGAAGAATAAGCCATGTGCAATTTGCTTAATACAGTGGGGAAGGGAATGGTCAAAGAATCAGAAAAGAGACAAAACCTGAAACAACATGATGCATTTAACAACAAACCAACAGATTGATGTTGCTGGAGCACAAACTATATATTATTAAGTTCTGAAAGGTGTTGCTAGATAGCTAGGGTCAGCAGTGGAGAGTTTTGGACATTTAGCACTATCAGTGTTATCATGTAGGTGATGTAGAGGAAGAAAAAGCCTTCAAGGAGGGGGTGATTAGATTTGTGTTTTAGGATTAACTTTTCACTGGTTATGAGGGGACTGGTTTGGCTGGTGCAGCAAGATCAGGGCAGATGAGGCCACTTAGAAGGTCCCCAAATCCAGACATGATAAAGAGGGTGGACCTAAATTGGAGTCAAGTAGAGGGAAGAAGAGAGGAAATGAAGGACTATTTAGAAATAAAAAACAACAGAAAATGGTGCTTTGATAAAGGGATAAAGGAGAAGGCAGAGGGAAGTTTTGGTCTCCTGTGTCTAGCTTGAGAACTGAAAAGATCTCAGTGATACAAACCATCGAGTGTTTATTAAAGTCAGGTGTCTCATTTTTATACCTCTGCCCAAACAACTGGGATGTAGTAGATGAAACACTTTATTAAAAGATAATAGTGAGGCTAGACCTTCAAAGGTGAATCTGATGTTCATTGATGGAGGCCAGAAATTATTTAGACTAGTGTAATTAGACCAGGTAAACTGGAGATTAGAACCTGTGAGTAGTCATGGTGAGAGAAGATTGGAGTGCTGATATTGACGAAAGACCCAATCATGGCAACTGATTTGTAATCTATAAATAAGAAAGTGGTTTGTTATTTATTTAGGTTTTCATTATTTTTCCCAATCAGCAGAGGCAAGATATCGTGAGAGAAGTAGTTTAGGGAAGTTGTCTTGTGCAGCGTCTAAGATGGGAGGGATGGGGAAGATGGAGGCAGAACCCTCAGAAGGCTGCTGCAAGCAATCAAAATATGATATATTGAGACAGTGGGGCAAATGGGGGCTTAAATATGGGGGGAAGTAATAGAAATAGAAATGATGAGAATTGAGAACTCAGAAGTGGACCCAAAAGTATACAGCCAACTAATCTTTGACAAAGCAGGAAAGAATATCCAATGGAAAAAAGACAGCCTTTTTAACAGATGGTGTTGGGAGAACTGGACAGCAACATGCAGAAGAATGAAACTAGATCATTTTCTCACACCATGCACAAAAATCAACTCAAAATGGATAAAGGACCTGAACGTGAGACAGGAAACTATCAACACCCTAGAGGAGAAAGCAGGAAACAACCTCCTTGACCTCCACCGCAGCAACTTCTTACTTGACACATCCCCAAAAGCAAGGGAATCAAGAGCAAAAATAAACTGTTGGGACCTCATCAAGATTAAAAGCTTCTGCACAGCCAAGGAAACAACCCAGAAAATTAATAGGCAACCAACGGAATGGGAAAAGATAGTTGCAAATGACATATCAGATAAAGGGTTAATATCAAGAATCTATAAGGAACTCACCAAACTACATGCCCGAAAAACAAACAACCCAGTGAAGAAATGGGCAGAAGATATGAACAGACACTTCTCCAAAGAGGACATCCACATGGCCAACAGACACATGAAACGATGCTCAGCATCCCTCCTCATCAGGGAAATACAAATCAAAACCACACTGAGATACCACCTCACGCCAGTCAGAGTGGCTAACATGAGCAAATCAGAGGACTCTAGATGCTGGCGAGGATGTGGAGAAACGGGCACCCTCCTACACTGTTGGTGGGAATGTAAACGGGTACAGCCCCTCTGGAAAACAGTGTGGAGGTTCATCAGGAAACTAACAATAGAACTCCCCTATGACCCAGCAATAGCACTGCTAGGAATTTACCCAAGGGATACAGAAATGCTGAGGCATAGGAGCACATGTACCCCAATGTTCATAGCAGCACTCTCCACAATAGCTAAAACATGGAAAGAGACTAAGTGTCCATCCACAGATGAATGGATCAAGAAGATGTGGTTTATCTATACCATGGAATACTCCATGGCAATGAGAAAAAATGAAATCTGGCCATGTGTAGCAACATGGATGGACCTTGAGGGTGTTATGCTGAGTGAAATAAGTCAGGCAGAGAAGGACAAATATCATATGTGTGCACGTATAGGAGGACTAGGAGGAACTTAACAGAGGACCAACCAGGAGAAGAAGGGGGGAAATGGTGGGGGAAAGGGAGAGAGGCAAACCATGAGAGACTCTTGAATGCTGACAAAAACTGAGGACTGATGGATGTGGGGGGGGAGGAGGGATGGGCATGGAGGAGGGCACTTGTGGGGATGAGCACTGGGTGTTATGTGGAAACTAATTTGACAATAAACTATTTGAAAAAAAAAAAGAAATAGAAATGATGGGTAGACAGAGTTTGTGTAAGAACCTGTGCCACTTGTTTTGTGATTGCAATTGAATTGATTTCTTAGAGACGGCAGAGTCTGAGAGAGGGGGAGAGAGAGAGAGAGAGAAAGAGAGAGAGAGAGACTTCTTCATTTTGGTAGTGTTGTGCAGGCTTTAGCAATCCCATCGTGAGGCCCAAGGGTGAACCATATGTTAACTGCATTCCTGCAACAGAAACATGGATTGCTCCCTGGCAGTGATGACTGGCTATCCAGGTTTGCAAGATGCTTGAACACTCTTAATGGGACATCACCTAGAAGATGCAGAGCTAGCCAAAACACCTTTCTATACCAGTTTCATCTTTTTACTCTAGTTGCCTTAAATGTGAAAACAATACTATAATACCACTAAGGGGGTTTTGAAGAAGGAAAACAATTCTTCCAAATTTTACTTCCCTTCTAAAAACTATTATCTTTCACGTTTTTTTTTCTGTTCAAATACACTTTTTTGCAAAGTTCTACATGTACTGTACATACAATTCTTCTATTTTTCCACTGATATGTGTATTCTACATATTGGTGTTTCTATCATCTGCATATTATTGAGTCACATATCTACATTGTAATGTTTGTAGCCATTTTTTCACTAAAATATATTTCAGTTGCACACTAAAATGCCTGCATCGTAGGCCATGAAACACATAGAAACATCTTTCTATGCATACAGCCCCTCTTTTTTTTATTTTTAGGACATTTATCCAATAGAAATAAAATGTAAAACAGAAAAGCAAGCCACACTCATAATTTCAAATTTTCTAACAGCCACATTAAAAAGGTAAAAAGAGAAAAGAGATATTAACTTGAATAATATATATATATATTTTTATTTGACCAACTAAAGCATTTCATTTACACATATGATCAAATTAAAATTATTAAGGAGATATCTTATATTCTTTTTTAAAAATTGTCTTCAGAATATAGTGTGTATATCACTTACATATAGTAGCACATCTCAGTCAGACTAGTCAAATATCAAGTACTCAATGTGGCTTATGGCTACTGTCTTGAACATAATGATTTTTTAACATATTCCCTAAAGACAAATTCATAGTCATGGGACCACCAGGTCAAAGAGTTGAACAATTTCAAGACTTTGCTTCATATAGTTATTCACTTTCCCCAATCAATCTATCAACTTAAGCTGTATGCTTATTTTAATTAGCTAATTAATTCAGTACTTCCTATATATAGATCCTGAGCTAGATGTTACAGAAAAAGTCCTATAATACAAAATATTGCCATTCGACCCCAATAAAATCACACAGGAAGGAAGGTTGAGACGTCATAGCTTTACTTCAGAACCGAACACAACCAAGTGTTAGGTTGTAAAAGTTAAATAAAAACATAAATAAACTTATAAATTTTAAATTTTGGTCACATTTATAAACAGAAAGTCTCGAGAAATGTATTCACCATTGTTTAAAGTTTCTTATAAAAGTTTATCTTCCTAATAATTAACTTAGATGTTATGATCAAAAGCAAAAGAAGAAAAGAAAACAAAGTCTACACAAACATAATCAAGAAAAACCATTTGGTATGGCTCATCCAGATAATTCCAGTTCACCCCAAATGAAACAGGTATCTTTCTCCTACCCCTATAGATGCCTGATGTCTATAATTCCCTCAGCAGCCAAATAGGACTTTGCCCAGGTAGATGTATTCAAACCGCACATATCTGGGGCTGTTCCACTCCACAGGTGTGAATTGCCAATCCTATCATAGCAGCTTCCGCCTGAATTTTCAGCCGTAATTGTTCCCATTCTTGCAGTACTTATGCTACGAGGGCAACAGCATCAACAAACAGAAGCATTTGCAGTTTCTCTCCATCTACTGGGAAGCCGCCTTCCTAATCAATTCTCCTCAGCAAATGCTCCAGGACAGTGGAAAATTCCTTGGGCGAGAGATAATACCACCCAAGGGAAAATGCATTTATAATTGATGTGGTAAAAAGCTGTCAAACAGACATGGGTTTTCTCAACCATTTTTGTAAACACTCTTAGCAGCACTTCTTACAACCACAGAAGTCTACAGTCTCTCTACCTCTGGGTAGAAAACTGTCTGCAATGGGGAAAAGCCCACATGCCATATCTTGTGCTTCTGCCTATCACAGTACTCCCTCCCCCTGCCCCACACACACCAAAGAGAATAATTACTATAGATACTCATGGCTCATGTTTACCTAACCATGAATTTGTTAAAATATGTTTTTAAGTGAAATGCTTGATTTACTGTTGAGTACATTGTCAAAGATGGGGAAGAAAGGGAAAAGGAATATAGAAAGGAAAGAAAGGAAAAGGGAAATTGAAGTTTTCTTCTTAAATGGTCTTAGAAGTTATCAAGAAAAGGACATGGTTTGCCATATTTTTGGATTACAAAAGATTTCAGAGATCTGTGTGTTATATAAAGTCAAGTATATTCTGCAATTGGCAGCTTTTTCTAGAGATCATGAGTTTAAATTATTTTAGCCATCAGATGTGAAAATCCCAGCTGTATGCCTTCTTACCTCACTTGTGTCTACTTTCAGGGAACTTAAAAAAAAAAAGAAAACAAATAAATTTTATTATATCTGCATAATCTCAAAAGTCAGTCAAAATATCAGACATAATTACAGAACTAGGAAAAGCTTAAGTAGAATTCAAGGTGCTTTTCACCTTTCCAAGGACATTGAATTTTGAATTATTGTGTAATTCTGCACCTGTGAGTACAATAATTGAAAAAGCACATATATGATGTTAAGAGTCATACTTGAGTTTGAATACTGGTTTTGTACTCATGTTTTGATTCTGAGAAAAAAAATTAATCAGTCTGCTCCCCCATTCTCCATCTGATAATTGGGACTAATAATTTTTACCTTTAAAGGATGTGGAGAAAATTAATAGTGATTTGTAGGAAAAGTCTCACATATATAGTAGGCATTTAATACACAGCAGTATTAAAATACTATTAAATTTATGGTTAATTTCTGACTAACTTTTTGTAGGATTTGAGTTGAGTATGCTATCAGCTACATGGATTTCATGGGAGTTTCTTTTCCAAAGTTCCTTCTTGGATTAAAGTTCAACCTCACTGCTGGTTTTTTTATTTTATTTTTTTAATGTTTTTATTTATTTCTGAGAGAGAGAGAGAGAGAGAGAGAGAGAGAGAACGTGAACAGGGGAAGGTCAGAGAGAGGGAGAAACAGAATCTGAAGCAGGCTCCAGGCTATGAGCTAGCTGTCAGGACAGAGCCCGACATGGGGCTCAAACTCGTGAACTGTGAAATCATGACCTGAGCCAAAGTTGGGCACTTAACCGACTGAGCCACCCAGGCATGGACTGGCTTCAGTCTTTGAAGTGTCCAGCTGGGATTTTAATTTTATACTATAGTTCCTCATTACTCACTTGTCCCATGTTTTTAATTGTGTACTGTTTTTAGTTTATCATAAATCCATGCCTATACATCTCTCCTGTGTAAATGCAAAAAAAACAACAGTAGAATCTAGAAGGTCATATGAAAACCATAACCAAATGCAACACTCTCCTTTTTCATGGGTAACTGCCCACATCCTTTCTGAAATTGATCTGATGATAGCTTCTGGAAAAAAGAAACCTTTGCTCTTGGTTTCAGCCAATAAGAAGAAATTGAAAGCCTATACTTGTATTAAAACCAGTTATCTGGCTAAATTTAGAGACTTACAGAGAGCATTAGATAGCCCTAAGAGTACACATTGTGGAGCCAGACAGCCCAGGTTTGAATCTCAACAGCACTACTCACTAGTTGCATGATCTTGAGCAAGTAACTTAATATCATCATCCCTCAATTTCCTTACTTCTAAAGATTGGTGCCCAGGCAGTAGGATATATACTCAAAACGGATAATTTAAGAGAGTTTCATAAGAGGAATGTTTACAAAGTTATGAGCAGTCAAGGAAAACTTGTAAGGGATAGTAATATACCTGACAGTCAGAGAATCTCACCCTTCCTAGATCTGAAGGGGCCCAGGGAGACAGTGCCTAATGGAATGTTATGGAAGTTATTGTTGGAATGTTGCTGGGAGTAGACCAGCAATGGAGATTGTAGGCTTGGTAGAGAAAACTATCTATTGTCAGAATGCAGCCTGGCATAGAGAAATCTGATGGAGTAAAAGCCCTGATCTTCCTCTCCTCCTACTCTTTGACATATTGCTGGTATCTCTGGATTTAAGGACAAACCAGAGGGCAAGGAGCCCAAATCAGGGTGAAGAATGAAGGAGACTGGATGTAGAGTAGCTAGGAGAGAATATTCTTTGGAGTAATAGTATCTATTTCATAAAATTTTTATAAAAATGAGATGAGTTATTATCTATAAAGTGCTAAGAATTGTACTCAATGTATAGTAAGCATTATATATGTCGGCTTTTTTTTTTTTTTTTTTTTAACAAAAACATCACTATTAGGGCACCTGGGTGGCTCAGCCCATTAAGCTTCTGACCCTTGATTTTAGCTCAGGTCATGATCTCATGGTTGTAAGACTGAGTTCTGTGTTGGGCTCCACACTGAATGAGGAGACTGCTTAAGATTTTCTCTCTCCTTCTCCCCCCCTGCTTGCTCCTTCTTGCTCTCTCTCTCCCTCAAAAAACAAAAAGAAATTTACAAAATTACTATTAACTTTAGTATTACCAATAACTTCATAAGTGATCAGACCTAAAGAGAGCTCAAGGTTCTATAATAATAGAACCTCATCTTTAGAAAAATGTAAAATCCTTATGATGAAAGTTAGGAACAAGATGCTAGTCTCCATAATACCAGAATGTGTTAGTAGACTTCAAGAAGGAATAGGGTGCATATTAGTCCACATATTTCAGTCAGGATTATATTGGCTATTTTAGCTTGAGTTTTCTTTGTTTAATGGCAGGTACTCACCTTAGAAGATGAAACTATAGTCAGGGTGGGTGGAAGAAGAACAAGATGGAAATGTAGAAATTATCAGACCAAGTGCCTCAGGTTAAACGAGCAGTGTCCTGGAGGAGATTAGTCAACTTTTATTAACATGACATTAGCAAGAGGTTTGAGTCCAAGCTCATACCTACAGTGCTGAGTAATGAATGTGCTATATGGGTTCAACATATACCAATACCTCAAACACAGTCCCAGATCTTCAGATGTCATTATTTTGTTAGGTAGCAAACACAGAAAACTAACCATGCTACTAAGTCATGATAAGTCTCTAAATTAGTGCTAATGGGAATAAGTGCTAGAGGATTTGGGCAGCTGGAGGATCTCTCCAGAGTAATGGGGTTAAAGGCTTAATGGAAGAATAGAAAATATATTTTTGAGCAGGGCTTTTGTTACAGGGTGGTCTTTTTAGGCAGAAAAGAGATAGAGAGGAAATTTATGATGATGATGGAATTGAAAGGTGGAGTGTTGCTATTTGTGGATACTGAAAAAATATACACAAAGGAGTACACATTGCGGGGCAAGGCAAATTAGACCAGTCTAACAAGAACAACTGGAAAGAAAACATGATGGATATTATGTGGTAATATTTTTAGTACAGAGCCAAGAAATTTGTCACGTCCTATTTTCTATTCAGCTAAAGCCATAGCTCAAGGAGTTGATTTCCCTTTTAGCTTTCAGATGTGTATACAAACACATTAGTTCTGGACTACCTATATCTGAATCAATGACTAGCACAGATAAATCCATGCATGCTAACTGGTTCATATACACTATGTATTTTCTGACTTGTTTGGAATTTATTGATCCCTCTCAACTTTCTATCTACTCTGTGATAGACAGAGAAGTCAATGTAACTATATTAGAATTGATCTTGTATTCAAAAACAGCTAACCTCGAGCCAATACTAATGGATTGGGGATATAGAACTGAAGCTGGACATGAATGCCTGTCAGTCCTGCATTGAGAATGACATTGTTTGGAGTGATGAAGTACAAGACAAGAGAAGCTGCAGTCTTATAGTCAGTCTTCCTGGTTAATACACATGGCACTTAGAACCTATAAGGTAAATAAACATGGGTGAATGCTTATGCCTTGCTTCTCTCTTGCTGTGGTTTGGAACCATTTCAGTTAATAATATGAAACAACAAAGCAAAACCTTCCAGTGCCATTCTTTCCAGTAGAAGATGATGTCAAACCTGCTACCTTACTACTTTATTGTACTTAGAAGTACGTAATAGCTCATGATGAGATAGATACAGACATTGAAGAAATTATCACAAGACAAACATCCCAGGAGAAAGGCAAGAGAAAAAAAAGCAGGCATTAGCAAATAGAAAATCTGAATGGGATATACACATATGAAAAGTTGCTTAACATCATTAGTAACCAGGGAATGCAAATTTAAGTGCATTGGGTTACCATTTTATACCCACAGAATGAATAAAAATTGAAGTCTGAGAATTCCAAGTGTTCACAAGGTTTTGAAGAGATGAGAAACATCATATATTGACACTGGGGGTATAATTAATACAACTGTTTTGAAAAGCAGTGTGCTATTACCAAACACATAACCCATAAATTTGATTCCTGGACATACATCCTAAAATAACTAATGCATGTGTACCAGGGATTATGTACAAAAAGTACATTGCAGCATTTTCTGAAAAACAAAATGTTAGGAGCAAGAAAATAGATAACTCAATTTTAGTATATTCATATATCATAATACATACTATACAACAGCAAAACTGGGTGGGCTATAGCTACATAAATTAAAATAGATGAATCTCAAAACTACAATGTCTATTGAGAAAATAGTCATAGGGGCACCTGGGTGGCTCAGTCAGTTAAGTGTCTGACTTTGGCTCAGGTCATGATCTTGTGGTTCATGAATTCAAGCCCCATGTCAGGTTCTGTGCTTGGAGCATGCTTTGAACTCTGTCTCCATCTCTGCCCCTCCCCTGCTCATGCTCTGTCTTACTCTTTCTCTCAAAAATGAATAAACATTTTTTAAAAAAGGAAAATAAAGTAAGAAAATAAAAAAAAATTTTAACGTTTATTTATTTCTGAGAGAGAGAGGGAGCATGAGTGGGGAGGGGCAGAGAGAGAGACACACACAGAATCTGAAGCAGGCTCCATGCTCTGAGCTGTCAGCACAGAGCCCAGTGCGGGACTCAAACTCAAAGACCATGAGATCATGACTTGAGCCAAAGTTGGACACTTAACTGACTGAACCACCCAGGCGCCCCAGAAGTCATAAAGAAATTTAAGAGTGTTTTCCACTTGCTATTATAACAAACCAAACTAAACAGTAATGCTGTTTTGGGATAAATTAATATGTGATAAAACTATTTTTGAAAAGCAATGGGATGATTAATACAAAGCTCAAAGTAGTAGAAGAAAGGAAAGAGGCAATCATTAAGGGGCATACTTGTAGTATGTTAAATTCTGCCAATGTATTATATCTAAAGTTGGGCAGTAGGTTAATGATGTTCCTTTCCATATTAAAATGTAAATACATTCTCTCTCCTCTCTGTCTTTCTCTATACATGAATACCTACATATATACTTACAAATATATGCATATGCAGATGTAAATATATATACTCATTTTCTATGGAAGATATATTTAATAATAGAAAGCCTCTTACATTGATCACCTCCATCTGGACAATAACCAGTTTGGGCTATGTTTTTACCCACTTGAGGAGATGTACTTGATTTTTCCCATTGGTATAAGTTGTCCACTTTCCACACAAAACAAATCGGAAAGCAAGTTTTGTCTCTAGTTGTCTTCCTATTCTCTCCTCTTCATCGTATAAAATCTTCCTGGTTTTTCAACTCACTTCAGTCATATTTTTGTCCCTATATCTGCACTGAATTTTTTCCGTTTACACCAATCATGTCCATTGGGAACATGGGTCATTATTTTTTAGTTCTGGTCTTATATCTACTATATCTACGGATATATCTACTTTAGTTAGTACATTGATTACCTCATCTTTCTTGAAATAGTTCACTTGACCTGGGTACACCTCTCAGTAATCCTTCTAATTTTCTTTTCTATATTTTCAATCTCCTTGGTGAATTCCTCTTCAATTTGCAACTTTTTTTAAGTTTATTTATTTATTCTGAGAGTGAAAGAGTGTGAGTGCGTGTGTGCGTGCAATTTGGGGAGGGGCAGAGAGAGAGGGAGAGGGAGAATCCCAAGCAGGCTCTGCACTAGCAGGAACCACGAGATCATGATCTGAGCTGAAATCAAGAGTTGGATGCTTAACCAACTGAGCCATCCAGTTACCCCAGTACCATTGTTTTAAATAACCATCTGCATGCAGAAGGCTCTAAAGTCTTCTTTGCAGCCCAGAATTTTGAGGAACTCCAGACTTAAATAAAGTACCTACTCACTGTGTCCACTTTTCAATGCCATCCCCACCATCAGTGTGTTCTTCCTCTTGGGTCCCTGTCAAGACATGGTGTCAGGACATTTAATCTCAACTGTAAACTGGATATTCCTTGATTCCTTTTTCTCACTCTCCCAGCATGCAATCCACCCTCTTGGCCTTAACTTCAAATGCTATCCCCAAACTGATAATTTTTCACCATATCCATAGCTACCACCATAGTTCAAGTTTTCCAATCTCTTACCTGGACTATTGTGTCCCTACTTCTGTACTTTCCTCCTTCTGCCTGTTTTTCACAAAGGAGCTAGAATGAACCCTCTAGAAGGTAAATCAAATGATATCAACTTTCTACATAAAACCTTCCTAAAGCTTTCCTTTGTATTTTGATGAAAATTTAAGGTTCTTAACTTTAACTCAATGCTCCTGCATTTGACCAGCTGTCTAACTCTCCAGCCTCATCAACCACTCTCTCTACCTCAGTCTCCTTTAGATTTATTGGCTGTTTTCTCTTCCCCCACTGCAGGAAACATAATTCTACATTAAGATTTTATACTTATCAACCCTTCTGCTTTTGATAATCTACTCCCAGATATTTGCAGGACGATCTTCCTCTCTTAGGTCTGGTTTCTTCCTAAAGGTTAGCTTTTCTTGACCACCTTATTTAACAAAATGCCTATGAACCTCTCTATCATCTCACCCTGCTTAATTTTTCTTCACGGAATTTACCATTCCTTGACATAACACTAACTTCATTTTTTGTTTGTTTCTTCTTATCTGTGTCTCCTTCTAGAATAAAAACTTCAGGGAGACAGACACTATTTTTGTTCATTGCTATATTTTCAATATTTAGAATGGTGCTTACCATATCATAGACAGTAAATATTTAATTGAATAAATGAATCTCTGGAAGAAGTACATACATAGTTTGAAATTTGGTTCCCAATTTGTATTATCATTTTTTCCCCTTTCAGCCTTTCTCATCGGAGGCTCCTCAGTTGCTCATAATCTCCAGATAAATTTAATATACTCTTGGTAAATATTAATGGGCAGCTCTCTGGATAAACAATTCTAATAAATTAACTTTTAAGGGCCATTTTCCATTGTTGAAACCATATTTGTTTCCTCTTTTAAATGTCTTATAGTCTTAAATGTCGACTAAGTTAGTGATAAGCATTTGATTAGAACAGACTGAAAGTATCATGATCCATCACCTGCCACATGATTGGTTATGTGGCCCTCTCTCACAGTCACTGTGGGACTGTACTATACACAGTAATGCGCAATATAAGGTTGGGCTTCACTATGACCCATCTCTGACCCAAGTTTACACATCTTGCTGACTTTTTGCTGCATGTTATTTTGATGACTGATGATTTGATACAGGATAGATGTAAACTATTTTTCCATTACTTTTTGATAGTTTATGAAATGGTTTCAAATCTTGTTGAGGTTTTGGCAAGTTAACCCATTGCTGACTCTTTTAGAATATTATCTCATAGAGCTAATAAAATAATTCAACAAAGTTAAACTGTCACAAAGTGAAGCTTGTTTTCCACAAGCTTATTTAATCAGAACTATTAAAGTACTGAATATTCTAATGAATTTAAAACATATAAAATCACATTTAATTGACTAGCAGCCTCTGGAAGAAACCAACGTTTCTGATTTCCCTGGGACTAATCTTCCTTTCATTCAGTGTCTGTGTTGGAGCTGCTTGATGCTATGCATGATGACTGAACCCTTCCTCCCTAATCCTCATGGCCCTTTCTTTTATTCAGGTAATGAAGGACCTCTGCAATCTTGCTAAATGACTCTTCTCAAGATTTATCTGCTTTTATCGTCTGCACAGATCCTTTGCTTCCACTTAAATGGAATGCTCCCACTGCCTTCTACACAAAGATAGCTCAGTTTCTTTTTTAAAATCTTCACTAATGATGTTCCCAACTGATCTGGCTATATCTTGCTTGTCTTTTTCATATGTATACATATATTAGCCTGCAGTTTAAGGTAAATCTAAATGAGGCCTCCTCCATGGAACCTTGCCTGCTCCTCAGCAGGAAGGAGTTCCTTCATTCACTGAAATCCTACAGTCTGTTTATGTGAGCACCTATATATTTGACAGCTGATCAAACACCTTATTACTTTGTAATGTTAATTCTCCCTCCACACACAAATGTGCATGTGTCCTTGTGTGTATAAACTCCTAGAAGACATTCAAATTTTCTTGTTAACAAGGGCTATCTTTTAATTCCACAAAGTATTCTTATAATTCATCTTCATAGGTTTTTGAACACTTTTCAGCTTTGCAACTTGCCTTTGCAATTTAAGTGACTGTTGCCTGCATTTCACTTTGGAGGTAAGGTATTCCCAGCTTACTGTTCTTCATCCCTTTTGTGGTCTTTGGGGGCTGGCAAAGAGGCCCTACACTTGCTATATGCAGCTCTTTATGACTTTGATGCTTCCAGGGTGGGGCTTCTTTAACTCCAGAAGCTCCCAGTTGCCTTGGTGGCACTAGAAAAGGGTATGACACTCTCCTTTGTTCCTTGCCTATATGCCAAAATATTTAGAGGGGATGAAAACAGGAAGTCTAGGGCCGATTAGCTATCTAGCAGTATTAAAAACAAAACAAAACAAAAAGACAAGTTGTGGCAATCCCCAAGAGGGATTGCTACAGAAAAAATGGTGTCAATCGATTATCCAATGAGCTGGAGAGTTCCAGCTCTGATTAATAACACAGTTCCCAAGACAAGTCTGCTTCCCTCACATCTGCCAGGATTCTGGGTTCACAAACGTTTTTCCATGATCTCAAATTCCCTCACAAAAGCCTTATGAGTAAGAAAAAGTAGAAATTGTCCCAACTTTTATATTGTCTCTATCAAACAATGTTTTCTGATTCAAAAATCCCTTTCCCCAGCAGAAAGGGGGCTTTGTTTCCCCTTTGAAAACCTTCCTTATGAAGTCTTACAAGCCAGGAGTATAGCCATTGTGGCTTCTGAAAGCCTTCAACTGATTGGCTTGCCTCTCAGACCCTCTCCTGCTGTGTGCTTCTTTTCAGCACCAAATAAGTGTCAGACAATTAGAGATGGGACTGGAGATGTGTAAATTGTACTGTCGCCAGCAACAAATTAGTAATTTTGTGATGATACACTGTCCTTGTAACATGGTAGAGTTAGCACACTTACCTGCCTCTATTTGTGCTAAAAGGCCATGGGTAAGATTGATGAAGATCCTGTATGGTAATTCATTTTCCTTCTTGACACTCTCCCCTCACCACCCCCTCCCAAGAAATGAGACATTATCCAGCCCCTGGGCATTGAACAAAGCCTCTACCTGGCCTTCCCAAACTCCCAGTGTTTTCCTTGTAGTTATTACCTAGAAGGCATTTCACCACCTTTGTTGAATGGGTGCAGGAAAGAAAGCCTGCTGCTCGGTGAAGGGAATAAACTTCCCACACCTCTTGATCTAGCCTTCTTTTATTCTGTTATCAGAGCCTTAATGGGAGCTGATAATGGCTCAAAAATCTCAGTTACCTATTTAAATTGAAAGCTCATAAATATGAATGGAAAATATTCTGGCATTTGTCCTTCCTTAATAGGTAGATATGGGAATAATTCCTCCACAGGGTTGCTGTTTCCAGGTCTTGACACTTCCCAGCCTTGACCTTTCCACAGTAGGAATTTCTGCATTTCTGAAAAGTCCTCCCGTGGATGGATAGCTGCCCGCTCTCTTGCCTGCCACCACTCTGATTGCTCCTCCAAGGAATGAGAGAACAGAAGTAGAACCATTTGCTCTAAAAAGTCCCAGTTAAACTGTGTCTGGTGGCCTGTTACACTTTAGTAAAAGAGGCACTCTTATGAGTGGGATTGGTCATAGTGTCATTGTGATATTATGATATAAGAAATGCCTTCAGAAGACCAAAATGTATTTCTCATATATATATATTTGGTCTTTTCCCACAGTTTCTGGCTCACGGCTCCCAAACCGTTGGAATTTTGGAACTGTTAATAGCAATAAAGGAATCTTTTTTTGTTATGTTAGTGAAGGTAGGTTTTGCATCTTGCCCTAGGCAGGGAGTGTGAAGGTCTAGTTGTAAGGAGGAAATGATGAGATTAGAAGGTTGGAACTTTCTTTTTATTTTATTTTAAAAGTGTTTAATGTGTATTTATTTTTGAGAGAGAGGGAGAGACAGAGCACAAGTGGGGGAGGCACACAGAATCTGAAGCAGGCAGCACAGAGCATGATGTGGAGCTTGAAATCTTTAGCCTTCAGATCATGACCTGAGCTGAAGTCAGACACTTAACCAACTGAGCCACTCAGGTGCCCCTATTTTATTTTGTTTTATTATTTTATTTTATTTTATTTTATTTTATTTATTTCATTTTATAATTTATTTTATTTTATTTATTTTATTTTTGAAAGTTTATTTATTATTACTAATTATTATTATTATTTAATTTGTATCCAAGTTACTTAGCATATACTGCAAGAATTATTTCAAGAATAGAATGTAGTGATTCATCACCTAGATATAACATCCAGTGCTCATCCCAACAAATGCCCTCCTGAAAGCCCCTTGCCCACTTGACCCATTCCCCCCACCTTGCAGCCCCATACCTTTCCTCCAGACCTCTAGAGCAGGGAAAGGGGTTGGAGGCTGAATCAGCCAATGGCCAATGACTTAGTTAATCATGACTATGCAATGAAGCCTCCATAAACCCAAAAAGAAGAGGGTTCAGAGGGCTTCCAGGTTGGTGAATACATGGAGATTCAGGGAGAACGGCATGCCTGGAACGGGTATGGAAGCTCTGTGTTCTTTCCCTATATCTTTCCCTATATACCTCTTCATAAGGCTATTGATTCATATCCTTTTTCATGTCCTTTAATAAATGGGCAAGCATTAGTAATGGTTTCCCTGAGTTCTGTGAGCCATTATAACAAATTAATGGAATATAAGAAGGAGGTTAGAACCTCTGAACCACCAAGCTGTAGCTCGTGGATCAGAAGCATAGGTAATGATCTGGACTTATAACTGGCATCCAGAAAATATGGTAGATGACAGGCACTCTTACAGGTCTGAACCCTTAATGTATAGAATCTGATGCTATCTCCAGGTAGATAGTGTCAGACTTGAGCTGACACCCAGCTGTTGTCTGAGAATTAATTGTTGTGTGTGTGTGTCAGGGTGGGGAGGGTGGCCCTCACATTGGAATTGGGTCTGGGAACCCTAATAGAGCCATTAACATACTATTTGTTACCAAGGTATGTGTTTTTGTACTTTTTGTGGCAATGATTTTTCCCACAATCACAAAAAACTTACCCAAACTAATTTCACCACAATTCCCATGGAAAAGTAAAAGTTCAAGAACAACCAAGGGAATTTTAAATAGGAAAAGAGAATGAATCTTTCTTTTTTCAAAAATAGGATATTCTGTAATTATAGTAATGTGTGGTAATAATGTGGTGGTAACAAATACATAAGTGGAAGGGAAGTGAGGGTCAAGAGACTGAACCACATATCTATAGGGAAATGGAGTATGATTGGTATAGTTATAAATCAGTGGAGAAGTGAACTGGTAAAATAACAAACTATGAACTAAGTAGAACTGGGAAGGAAGCCCCATTCTCACATTCTCAATTCAAAACTCATAGTGGATAACAAAAATAAGAATATTTTTTCTTTCTTTCCTTCCTTTCTTCCTTTCTTCCCTCCTTCTTTCCCTCCCTGTTTTCTTCCCTCCCTAACTTCCTTCTTTTCTTCATTTTTTTCTTTTTTATATTTCTTTCCTCTTTCTCTCTTTCTTTTTCTGTATTTCTCTCCTCTCTGTCTCTCTGTCTGTATCATATATATGTGTATATGCATGAATGTATATACCTATGATCCACCTGAAGAAATTTAGAAAGCATAATGTTGAAGAAAGTTAGCAAGTTATAACAATATTTAAAATATATACTAAGTTTATATATATTTGAAATACTTCAGGGGCACCTGGGTGGCTCAGTCGGTTAAGGGTCTAACTTGGCTCAGGTCATGATCTCACAGTTAATGAGTTTCAGCCCCATGTTGGGCTCTGTGCTGACAGCTCAGAGCCTGGAGCCTGCTTCAGATTCTGTGTCTCCCTCTCTCTCTGCCCCTCCCCTGCTCATGTTTCTCTCTCTCTCTCTATCTCTCAAAACACATAAAAATTTTTTAAAAAAATGAAAATAAAACATACTCCAAAAGCCCTTGATATGTAATTAACATTGTGTGTGTAAAGGTAAACAGACAGCAAAAAATGATCAAGTAAAATAAGCAATATACTAAGAGGAAAGATACCCATATAATTCATAATAGTGTGCACCTCTAGGGAGTCAGGGCAAAGAATGGAGCAAAGAATGTGGGATGAAGAATACTTATTCCTTAGAAAAAGATTATAGTTGATGTGACAAAAAGTTAATAGTTTCTCTTCTGAGCACTGGACATGACATATATAATAGATATTTTTCTCTATTTCAATAAAGAGAGAAAAAAATGTCTCTGCTGACCTACCTACTTACTAGAATATATATTCTGAAGGCTGTCCTCTAATTGGCTGAACTGGGTTTGCATACACACACACACACACACACACACACACACGCTCACACAGAGACATATAGGCACAAACACCAGCAGCAGCCAGATTTAGAAGTATATTAAAAGCCCATAGAATTCAGAGAAAATTCTGCTTTTGCTCTTAACTTTCCTTGTCACTCCCACTTCAGAAAGAACAGCGAAGTAACTTGCTGGGAAGAAAGTGAAGTGGCAGTCATATATATTTCTCCTCTACTCATTTTTTAGTCTCTAATAAACCTTTGATAAATTCTACCCCATCTCAACTATGCTCATAAGTACGAGGCAAGGGATTTAGATTTGTTTTATACTGAAGAGGAAAGGAGATTAATGGATCAAGACTGATGAAAACAGTGGGTGTGGGTGCATGTGGGTGTGGCTGTGAATGTGTGTGTGTGTGTGTGTGTGTGTGTGTGTGTGTGGCAGTGGGGTGGTGACGGTGGTGAACTAATGAGTAATGAGAGTGCTCAGGGGAGGAAGACTTGGTTGGCAAGCAGCAAGAATCCTCTGGATTTCTCCTACAGCTTCTTCATCTGTTCAAACCACGAATCTTTATGGCTTTAAACAAAGCCAGAGTCATTAGCCCTATGGCTCTCAAGTGTTTGGTGATGTTTATGTTATTCGTGGAAGGGTTCATCAGATGAAATTGAAAGAATAGTTACCAGAATTTTTGGTAAATGGTAATGGTAATGGTAAATGGATGGCAACATAATAGGGGAAATAAAAGTCTTTGTTGCTGAGTGTCTGGGAGAGAAGAGAGGGGAACAAATATATTTTCCTGGATGTGTGTGACATAAAGTGCCAGAATTCTAGAGACCAATTTCACTGACTTTCCCAACTTTAGCAAAACCATTCATTTTCCTCTTAAATAAGAACCATTGTCATTTTCTGCATTGCAGGATAATTAACTAACATGGATAAAGAGCTATTGAAATGTTGAGTGTTATTACCCTGGTGATTCATTTTTTGCAGTGGCTGTGGAACATGATTGGCAAAGTTTGTGAGTCATGGTGGGGAAAGTTTCCAAATTAGTAAAGCCCTAGATTTTTAACCATGCCAAACTCAGGGTGCAGGGCACAGATATAACCTAAGGATGACAAGTTTTACACCTCTATCACCTTGTCTGAAAGCATTGAACTGACAGGGGAGGGCTGCTGAAAATTCAAGGTACTTTCTCAAATCTGTTGTTACCCCAACTTATGAAGCAGCTTCAGATCTAACCATCAGTAAATGATCTATCTCTATCCCTCTTGTTTTTTTTCTCCAGTAGGCATGATGTGAATCATTTGACCGTAAAAAATGAAATTTAGATATTAATGCTCTATTATTATGTATTAACTATAGAAATTAGCACTTCTTGCTTTAGTGTTATTTAGTACAAACTATGGGAAATGAAGGTCAGTGGTCTCAACCTTCAAATAATTAATTTTACTTGTACAGAAAAAAACTGTTTCTCCTAAAACAGAAAAGGACAATAGCAGCACAGTTTAATCAAACATGTATATTTGATTTGAAAAAAAAAATATGCCTGTATTTTAATACAGAGGCATAGTATCAGAGAAGGCTTCGTGGAGAATAGACAATGTCTAGAGACAGGTAAGGAGAGAAAAAGCAGTAGTGCATTTCAGAAGGAGAAGCCTATGATATAACATAAACAGTGAAAGCTCCCTTTGCCTTCACTTTCTTTATTTTCACCACTCACGTTATTTTAGGAACAGCAGGAAATATGTTGTTGGATCATAAATGCTGTTCAAAGATCATATGGTTAATGTTGTAATTTTTTAAATATAGAAATGGCTTCAGGCTGGTTCTAATTGAGCAGTCACTGTAAAACATACTAAACCACAGAGAACTTATGCAGAGAAGGATTTTTTAATTTATTTGTATGGCCTCTTTGGAATGGAGGCGGAGGCATTAACAACTTAAAATGACATTTTTTGGGTAAAATCAACATAAATATGGGCAGTTGGATTAGAGGATTAATGGCACCCTCATTGCCTGATCTTTTTTTTTTTCAATACTCTTTTCAGACAGCATATTGTCCATAAGGGTTTCTGATTATCTTCCCCATTATGCTTAGTGAGAACTTTGAAAGACTATGAAATTGGACTCAGTAGGTGTTAAAAAAAAGTTTATTAAATGCTGATGGGAATCTGTCTAATTCTGGAGATTTTCCAGTTCTAAGGAAATTGCCTTATTTGCAGCATTTCCATTCCATTGTTAACTGATCGTATTTGTTAACTTTTAAGTATATGTCACTTGATAAGAAAAAAAAATCAGAAAGACAAGTTATGACAAAGAATTATTACTGCCTTTCTTCATTGCTGTCTTATTCCTTTGTTTGTGCATGTGCTATTTACCAGAGGACTGGACTTCTTTATAGGTCTCTGGATTAGTCATTAACACCTTCATGTGGGGGGCGAGATACACGGGCATCCTGTGGGGAAGATAACGAGTTTGGGATTTTATTGCAATGACTGCATTCCAGTTCCCAATTTTTTTCTATAGGTCACTCATATTGCAAGTAATTCTTGAGCAAACCATTCCCCATCTGTTCAGATCTTGTTATAACAAAATCAGCCATGACAGATTATGGTACATAAAACAGAATAAACTTTGCCCAGCTGGATGTACAAAGTAAGGAGAGGAAGTATATACAGGGCCCTCTGGCTACAAAAAATGGCAATCAAGAGAACACTCTCCATCAGGAAGAGTGAAAGGTGTGAAAATGTCATGGGGAGAAAAATCTAGGGTTGGCCCTTTGGAAAACCAGTTCTCAACAGCTGATTAATGTAAACAGGCAAATTAGAGCTTTTTGTTCTTTTAAATTTTATATTATTGTGGTAAGAACACTTCACATGAGAAATACTCTCTTAATAAATTTTAAAGTGTGTAATATATAATGATTGACTAAAGGCACAACATTGTACGGTAGATCTCTAGGTCCTATTCGTCCTGCCTATTGAAACTTTATGCCTCTTAATTGTCACCCATTTCCTCCCCCCATCCCAGTCCCTGTCAACCCACCATTCCACTCTTTGATTTTTGAGTTTGACTATTTTAGATACATCATACTTCGGTGGAATCAGGCAGTATTTGTTCTTCTGTGACTGACTTATTTCGCTTAACATAATGTCCTCCAGGTTTATCCATGTTGTCACATAACATGGAATTTCTTCTTTCTTCTAAGGCTGTATAGTATTCCATTATATGTGTATACCACATTTCCTTTATCCATTCATCTGTTGTTGGGCATTTATGTGGGTTATTCCCTCTTTCTTCTAAGGCTGGACATTCCATTGTATGTGTATACCACATTTCCTTTATCCATTCATCTGTTGTTGGGCATTTATGTGGGTTATTTCCATAGCTATATTTAATAGCTATATCTTAGCTATTAAACATAATGATACAATGAACATTGGAATGCTAGTATTTCTTTAAGATCTTGATTTCAATTCTTTTGGATAAATGAAGAAGTGTGATTGGTGGATCATATGGTAATTCTAGTTTTAATTTTTGAGGAGCCACTCTACTGTTTTCTGTAGTGACTACACTGCTTCTCATTCCTATTAATGGTGTATAAGTGTTCCAATTTCTCTACATTCTCACTTAGGCTTCTTGTCTTTTGTTTGTTGATCACTGCTTTGTCTTGATACGCATGTCCCCAGGCACAGCCCCCTGCTGTCTCAGCTCAAAAACTGTGTTCACAGAGCCTGAGTTACTCAGTGGGTATATCCCATTTCGGGGAATACACAGTAGGCAATGTGGCTGCCATCACTATCAGTAACTGAGGGGGAAAAATCCCTTCGGTATGAGTTGAAGAATCTTTCTAATGTATTCTAATGAAAAGGCAAGCTTGTTCATGAATGTTCTAAGAATCTCAGAGATGGCCTCTGAAGACCTGCTTTCAACTTTATGGCAACCATGGGTTCACTTCAGGAGGGACCATTCTGGAGAGCATGGCTTGTTTATAATAATTTGCTGTGAATTTTCAGTTTTGCAGTAAAAGGAACATCATGAATTATGGAAATCAAACAACAGGTGGCATTGCTGATGTCCATGTGATTGAAGAAGTTGGTGTGCAGCCACCCATAGGCCTCCTATTTCTCCCAAATGCCCTTTTCCAGAGATAATCTGTAATATCTGGTTGGTGGTGGTGTGAGAGAGAACCATGACTAAGATCCAGTCCTAAATTAATGGGGCTATTTTTTGTTTTTATTTGTTTGTTTGTTGCAGTTCTTTGACAAGAAAAGCTGAGGTCCACTTTTCTTTCTTTTCTCACGTAAGCAGGCTGTTGTTGATTCAGTTACCTTCTTTGGAGAAATCCACTGACCAATTAATTCCCTTCCCCTTGCCCAAACTTTCCTACACCTATCACCAGGTTCACTCTTTAGTGTTTTGCAGAACCAAGTCAACAGCTAGTTAAATCAGAAGACAAAAGAACAAAGAAATCCAAACTGCAAAAGTCAACCAGGTGCTCTGGCCTCTCCTTTTCTACTTTGTTTTCTTCAACTCACTGTCAGCTTCAAAGACAGGAAAAGCCCATTACTTGCCATTGGGTTTTCATGGCTATAGGGGTTATTGCTTTGTGGTCATTATGCAGTTCCTTGAAATGGTCTAGAATATTTCTTTTGAGAGGTATGTTATGCCTGATCAATAAAACAGGCTTTCAGGATTCCATTCAAAAGAAGGTGGGCTATATAACATTCTCTAATGCATTTAATATGTACATTATTTTTAAAACATGATATTCATATATATCTCATGAACAAAAATGTGCATGTAAAGTGTACATTTGCATTTATACTTATTTATTTAAATTTTCCTATCTATTGCTGCTGATCTTAGAATGTTTATCTGACGGCACTAAAATCTTTTAAAATATAAATATTTGTGCATTTTTATGAATAATTATTACTTTTAATATTTAATTTAATATGTTCTTTTTTCTGTTTTGTATCTAATTTTTAGGAAATAAATGTTTTCATTGTTATGATGTCAAATCTATTCATCCTTTATTTTTTCTTTGAAAATATAGTCAAATTTATTATGAAAATATATGATCAGAAATTTATGATATTTGTTTTTATTAAGTTTTAAAATTTTGATTCTAGTGCTGTATTAGTTTTAGATATACAATATAGTGATTCCACAATTCTATACCTTACTCAGTGCTCATCATAAGTGTACTCCTTAATCCCTATTACCTATTTCACCCATTCCTTTATTATTTTTAAACTTAGATTGATCTGCCCATCCAAATATATTTTTTGTAGTTCACAAATATTTTCTGTATTTTTATAGTTAACAACTATTCTGAATACCAATATGGAATTATTTGTGTTGATACATTACATGAGATTTTATATAAGGTTTGATGGCTTACCCAAGCAACCAATTTTCTAATGTCATTTAATAAATTATCTTTCTCTTTTCCAATGACTTATTATTTCTTCTCTATGGATATGAGGTTCTTAGATAAACTAAGGCATACACAGAAGTACACTATTCTGACCCACTAACTCCTCAGGAGAGATTTATTAATGGATAGGTTACTACAGAGGAATTTCTGGTCTGATATATTTCCATCTATTTCCAAAATAATCTTCTAGTTATTACTAATTTGAACTATGTTTTAATATCAGAAAGGAGAAGTTTCTCATAATAATAACTTTGTAAAATGGTTTATACTAGTGACCACTGAGTGTTCAGTCAGTGAAACATCAGAATCACTTTAAGATTAACATCAAATTGCTACTGAGATTTTGATTTATATTAGGTTTAAACCTACTAGTTAGCACTTTTGTCCCCCAAATGTTATTTTGCACAACACTATGTCATAGGTTAATAGGATGCAATCAAAGACATGTATTCATTAAGTCTCGGTTGAAAAAGCTGTATTTACTGAAGATTTACTATGACAGATGACCTGAGAGCTACCAATGATTGAATTTCCATATGATTGCCAGTAAAGATAAAAAGTAGCATTTCCCATACTTCTTTGTCATAAGATGTGTGCATACGTGTGTGGATTTGTGTGTATGTATATTTTGTCCACACTGATGTATTCTAAATCATTGTCCTAAGCAGTTCTCATTTGGAAACACTGCCATAAATAAATTTGAAAATAATGTCATCTTTATAACATCCAGCCTTCTTAGTCAGGGGTGTAATAGTTCTTCATTTGCTTCCTTTTATTTTTTAAAATGTCTCAACCAAGTTTTCTTTTATGTTTAGTTCCTGTAAGTTTTCTTTACATTATTCAAATATATTATTTGAATTTGTTATTATGGATAATTTTTCTAATGTATTTTTAAAACAAGTGTTGCTAGCATGTAGAAATATTTTCTAATTAATTTTGTACTCAGTCATTTTATTTAACTCTCTTATTAATTTTATTTTATTTTTATTTAAGTCTTATTAACTTTAATGGATTTTCAGCTGATAGTCTAAAGTTTTCTGAATAGAAAACTATAATAGGCACAAATAATTATTATTTTATTAATTTCCTTTATTTTATATTTTTGCTTTAAATAAGAGTTCTAAGATTATGTTATGTCATAATACTGCTAAAGCAGTATAGAGTAATAGGGGTGGAATCGAAGCACAAAGTAAGCATTTAATAAATATTAACTATTAGTTTATTTATATTTTAATAGATACATTTCTAGTCTTTCACTATTTTAGTATGATGGTTTTTATTGCTTAATTTGAAGCGCATACCTGAGTTTGTTGTATGTATCATTCAGAATTTTGTACAGATAGGGGAACCTGGGTGGCTTAGTTGGTTAAGTGTCTGACTTTGGCTCAGCTCATGATCTCGCATTTTGTGAGTTCAGGCCCCGCATCGGGCTCTGTGCTGACAGCTTGCGGAGCCTGGAATCGGCTTCAGATTCTGTCTCCCTCTCTCTCTGCCCCTCCCCTTCTCATTTGCTGTCTCTCTCTCTCTCTCTCTCAAAAGTAATAAACATTAAAAGAAAAGAATTTTGTACAGATACTTTATTCTTATATTTTTCAGAGGCATTATTTTCCTCCAGTCAGAATACTCTGTAGAATTATTAGATTAAATGACTTTTTAGTGTCCTAAAGATACAGCAATAAAAAAATGATTTAAAATCCATATCCTAAAGAAGCATATATTCTAATGGAAGAAAAACAGATAAAAATAAAATTAAAAATTCAAGTTTAAAGAACATGACATAGATTGGATAGGATAATAACATTCACAATATATCTAACCAGATTTCAGAGGTGACAGTAGGGAAGAGGTACTATTCAAAATGACAATGGCTGAGAAAAATTCCAGAAATATTGAGACATATCAAAGAGATTCAATAAACTCTAAAAAGATTAATGTGCTTGAAATGGTAGTTTCAACATTCTTGCTTGCTGAAACCAATATTTAGATTATCTGCTAGTCTGCTTCCATTATGTGTCTTTTGTCTTGATTTTCAGATACATTTTCCTGGCTCTTCATGTTTCATGACTTTTTATGGTACTAAGAATCACAAGAGACTGTGAATGAGGCAACTTTCCCCCAGAGAGTGTCCACCCTGTCCTCTGTTAGACATAGAGGATGAGCAACTAATCATCACAGCCGGGGATTAGAATGTTCTGTGTTGTGCTTCAGTATTAGTAAGAGTGCCCACCATGGATTCATTTGTTTCTAGAATGTGGCATTCTTGGGGTTTGAATTTAGCAGATTCACTCCTGCCCTCTAGAGTTTTAATCCTAGCTTTTTAGTTTCTATCCCAAAGGCTTCAGAAGAGACTAACACAGTTTGAGTCCTTTTGGTTGAACTTTATTTTCAAAATAGTAAGAGACCACAAGAGATTTCTTGCTGCCTTTTAGAAGTTTCTGGTCTAGATCCCTAAACTCCCATGCAACCCAGAACTTAGAAAATGCTCTGTAGGGGAAACCAGCTGCATTTTGGGAGCCCCATTACATTCCAGTCTGTTTCATCAGCCTGTGCAAACATTACAAACCTCCCTCTTGTTTTCTCTTTTCTTCAGTAGAATCCTTCTGCCCAGGGCAAATCTTATCTTTGGTCAATGCCTAGAATGTACAAATGCCTTCAAGAAAGAATAATGGGCTGTGAATGTTAACTCACTCCAAATCCCACTCTTTCCTCTCTGGAATTTTAATCTATGTAGCTTTCATTACTTTCATAACCCTCTTATGTATTTTAAAATATAATATTTGTATGTTATCTATTTTCTAGGTGTTACAAACGTTGTTGACCTGATGTGATTTACCACATTCTATCCAAAAAGAATAAATGAAAAGAAGCCACACCTAGACACATTATACTAAAATAACATCAGATCAAAAATGCTAAATGGAAACAGAGATGGAAGAAGGGCTTGTGTCTACTGAAACTAATTGGGGCATATCTAAATGTTAAATGCATAGATAACCAACTTCTTGAAAAGGTATTAAAAGTTAATTGGTATAGAGCAAGTATAATAAGAGTTTATGGACAAGTGTTCAAATGGAGGGAAAAAACTAGACACTGATGGATAAGAAATTTTAGAAAATGAATACATAAAAACATTAGGAGAAATTCTCAATAAGTAATAGGCTCCAAAAACGTCACTGGGTTTTAGGAATCTTCCAATCATGGAAGAACCTAGAATAAGAAAGTTGTGACCTCATGTCTGAAGGAAATAAACAACCGACAGGTGATTGAAACAGGGTTAGTTATGAAAACAGGTGGTAAAGGCATGAGACATGTTTCGAGTACTGTTGCATAGACCAGAGTGGAATCAAAATACAACTGACTCAATCTTGAATTTTCTGAGTCCCTTAGCTGAAATTCTGCAAAGTCAAATTCTCTTGTCTAAAGGTATGATTATTTTCAGAGCCTGAGACAGACCTGAGAGGAAAAACATGGACCTGGGCACCAGGCTTTGCTTTTCTTCCTAACTCTGCCTTGATGTGCTTTCCTACAACTTACCCTTGATCAGTAGTCTTTTGACCTTTATCTGTCACTTGTCTTATTACTTACCAGTGTGTTTTAAAGTGTTACAGCTTAGAAAGAAACCAACTCTGAATAGCATTTCCCTTGGTCAAAAACTTTCTCTGGCAAAGAGAAAGGACTGTAAAGATCAAAATAAATGGAAATCAATACAATGAAGACATTAAAATTCCAGCCCATTTGCCACTGTCACCTGCACAGGGCAGATGGCCTGGTAGCAAAGAGAAAGCAAGAGTTGTTGAAAAAGAAGTTAGAAACAATGAAGTTTGCCAAGTCACAGGTCCTCTATGGATTTGAGTGGTCCCTGCTATCACCATTTGGCACTTTCTCATTGCTGGACGTTAGTACTGGATGATGTCTTACCAGAACTGGGGTTGACTTAGATGTCTCACGTTTCTCTTATGCCCCTGCAGAGGTGCAGAGTGAGGGAGAAGCTCCTGAGTTGTCTCATAGACATGGACAATTCAGAGCTCTGAGAAGTAGCCAGAGAGGGACAGGCATGGCCCCAAGAAAATAGCATGAGACTTTTTTTTTTTTTTAAAGAAAGTATGGGTAGGATTAAGTTACTGAAAATCAAGAATAATTGGACATGCTTTTGGCGGTAAATGCAAGAGAGTTGGTTAACCTGCCAAGAATGTGACTATCTTAGGGGAGGGTTGGGAACATGGAAATAAGACAGGGTTCTTTGAGGGTAAAGGGCCAGATATTTCCTGGATTATTGCTAGGAAACATTTACTGTATTAAGCTTTGAAGGTGCAACTTCTAGTTGGAAGTGCTAAGTGTCCACTCTTTCTTGTGTCAGGATAGTTCCCAACTGGTATTC
Organism: Hyaena hyaena; assembly: GCF_003009895.1. Taxonomy (NCBI): domain Eukaryota; kingdom Metazoa; phylum Chordata; class Mammalia; order Carnivora; family Hyaenidae; genus Hyaena; species Hyaena hyaena. The sequence goes on from NW_024081707.1 coordinate 273,163, forward strand.
TTCTTCAGTAGAAAACCAAACCACTTGATTCATTCCTCCAGGTAAACTGCCCCTGTGACCAGAAACCTCCACTAAACTTAGAAGTGCACTGACAGATGTAAATAGCCTAATAATCAACAGTCCAATCCCACAACACCTACCACCAACAAAAGTATTGGTTCCAGATAACAGACTGGATGTCCACCAGCCAAATGCTAACAAAAAATGTTTTGTTTATGACACAGCTTTGATTTATGTTATTATTAATTAGTTACAATTATTTAAATACTAGAGTATTTCACAAGTGCAGGATTTCTACTTTAAAAACGTAGGTGTTTTGGAAATATTGGGAACGTTGAGGCCCACATTTTACATGGAAACAATTAGGGGGAAGTTGCCTGCTTTACATGGGACATGTGCTATGCATTGTTTTCCTCTTATAATCAGTTTATAACCTCTTTATTCATTCATATTCCTGGGTGGTTCCAATCAGAAGTTAAGTTTACCAACAAGGTAAACACTGATTTATAAAGTTGATTTGTATCAAGAAGTTCATATTGATAGTGTCATAAAACCTTTGGAGATAAATAGAATTTTCAGAGTACCAAGCACTGCCATCACTAATTAAGATGTTGCTGTCCTTTCAGTATTATTTTATTTTGTTTTACTTTCCCTATAGCTCAGTTTACTCAATAGATAAGAGAAATGGCTACAGATCAGTTTCCTCATCTATATGATGAAGTATTAACTCAGAAGGTGGTGTATAATTAAATAAAGTAATGTATATGTAATTTTGGAGTAGTTACTATAATCTCATAAACATAAAAATAATATTCTGTGTGTATCTGTTAACTTTGTTCCATAAAAAAAAATACTGCTTCAAAACTCGGAGGATTAAAACTACCATTTATTTAACGCAGTTATTTGGGTTGGATGCTTAGTTTTTCTGATCTGGAGTAGTTCAGTTCATCTTTCCTGGGCTTGCTTATGTTTCTGCCATCAGTTTTCAGGTCACAAAATCACCTCACAGCTTGGCTGGTGGCTAGAAGATCTAGGATGGCTTCACTCACATATATGTCTATTAATAGGCCAATTGTACAATGGGTGACTGGGAAATACATCTCTCATCATCTAAGAGGCCAGCCCAGACTGTGTCGCATACAGTTTGAGATTTTCAAGAGCAGCAAGCGATGTCCAAGTCTCTGATATCTCTGATGGTTCAATTAACCAAACAACATCACAGAGCAAGCAAAGACTGAATGATTAGAGAAACTCATTTCACCTCTTGATAGGAGTTGCTGCAGACTTACTTTGGAACTTTTTTTTTTAATTTTTTTAAAAATTTATTTCTGTGAGAGAGAGAGAGAGAGAGAGAGAGCATGAGCAGGGGAGGGTCAGAGAGAGAGGGAGACACAGAATCCAAAGCAGGCTCCAGGCTCTGAGGTAGCAGTCAGCACAGAGCCCGACATGGAGCTCGAACCCACCAACCGTGAGATCATGACCTGAGCCAAAGTCAGATGCTTAACTGACTGAGCCACTCTGGTGCCCCCAGACTTTACAAAGGGACACACATACATGGATAAAGAGAATTTGTGGCCATTTTTGCAATCCACTGTTATTGCTTTTGTAGTCAGTTTATTATTATTATTATTATCATTGTTGTTGTTATCTAAACAGGAATACCTGAACATCTGGCTATTTGACTTCACTGGGTCACTTCTCTCATTGGCTCTCCATTATCATAGGAAAAAAAGCCCTACAAAGGCTTTATGCTAGCATCAAGAATCCTTTGGTATTTGACTTTATGTAGCTCACTAGCCTCATCCTCTCTTCATTCACTGCATGGCTTCCACTTGTTCTGAATGAATGTCCCAAGAAATACTAATACGTTCAAAACCGTGTACCTTTTTTATATCACCTGCTACTTAATAACCACCTAAGAAACACTCATTAGATCTCAAAATTCTTCTCACACTTTAATTCCTCCATAAAAGTTTTCCTGACCTTCTTTCTCACCCACAGAGTAAGTTTCTCCTTGCTTAACAATATCTTTATTATATTTCAATGAAAATGCCTCCATAACTGCAAATCTTTCATAACTGTAGGCATGGATCTCATCTTCTCTGAAATTGTATCACTTAGCAAAATGTCTAGATCTAGCAGGTTCTCCATGAATGTTTGAGGAATGAAGAAACATATAACAGAGTGGTATATAAATTACATGTCCTTAAATATCCTCTAGAAATAGGGTTGATGAAACCACCATTATGCATCCTACAGTATGGGAGAGAGCCCTAAATATCCAGGTCATGTTTGTGTGGCCAGATTTCCTTGGCCTCAGATAACCTGCTCTTTACTCTTCCAAATGTATTTTATCACAGAGGAAACTCTCATTTCACTCTCTGAAAATAAAGGCTTTGTCTAAAGTAGACCATTCCCTGCTATGAATTGATAGGATAGGGTCAAGCATTTTCCAGATCTTGAAACTAGGTTTTGTGCGCAAGTGCATAAATGCTGTTAGTAATGTATCTGGAGAATAGAATGTAGCCAGTCTGTGCCAGGGGACAGAATGCTCTGTGAGAGCGATTTATGATCTGTCAGGTGGGAACTTTTATGGTGCTGTGCTAAGAGACAAAGAAATTTTAGGAGCTGCTAAAAGCAACACAAAATATGCTTTCAGGCTTAATGAGGAGAGGCGATAAAATTGGGTTGGCATGTATGGCTGGCTCCATGTGTTAGAGAAAAGCTGAAATGTTCTTAGTGTTACATATTTTGATTTTGCTAAATTTGTTTTGGGCAGAATGGATATTTATGTCCCTGCATGATGAGCAGTAACTTCAATGTCTATCAATATAATAGAGTTTTATTTGAAAATTTTACCCCACAAAGAGTTTTTATGTGAGTTTGTCATAATTTTTTTCCACACAAAAGCTTTTTTTTAAAAGGAAAGGAGATAATAAATCCACTTTTTATTGTCTTGGCTAAAGAAAATAGCCATACACTGACTGAATATCATTTTTATTTCACTGATTGAAAAACATTCCTGTAGGAATTGGTTTAAGTGGGTAAAGTGTTCAGATTGGCAATATTTCTATTTTTTTTTTTTACAGTTGGTTGATCTAACCAATAACCAATAAAGAATTTCTAGAATAGAATAAACTTCAGGGTGGGCAGTAGTAACAGACAGACTCAAGCAGAACACAGTCATAAAACTTAGAAGAGCTCTGTTAGAACATTTTAATCTAAACCAATCATATTAAAGTTGAGAAAACAGAGGCCAAAGCAATTTAAGTGCTAGACCAAGGTTCAAATAGCTCAAATGTATGTCGAGCATAAGGAATCAACTCTTTCCACACTTTAGGAGTGTTGTTTGGTGTCTTAATTAAATGTTGACAAAGCTGTATTTCTAGTTATTCTAATCAGATCGCACAAAATACTTTCAATTTCACTGTAAACTTGTGGAAGAAATGACTGATTCAATAGGATTCACTTCAATATCACTTGCAGTGTTGAAGGTATCCAAATCAACAACACTTCGTACTTGATACTATAATACCACAGATACACACAGAAATTTTTATTGACTGAGTTAGGAAACATTGAAAATAAAAATATTAGTAACTTACAAAAATTATATTTCTTGACAATAATTGACAATAAATGACAAAAGAAGAGACATAATTAATGTTTTCCACATCTTGATTAAATATAAATATATACATATAAATATATACATGTTTATATTTATATTCATATATAGTGTTTACACACACACACACACATAGTGTTTAAACATGAGTATGAAGTGTTGTATTTATCCATTTATATATCCATCTGAAAAAAACACGTACTTGTGTGTTTAAGTTGTCCTGCTGCAATGCATGCTGGTAGTTGAACTGTAGGGCAACTGCTAAACTGCTAGCTAAATCCTAAACCAGGATTCTTGGTTGTCCCCTTGAGTCAAAAAGTCTTCAAATTCAAGTAATCTTGTTTCATCAGCTGGAGATTATCCAAATGGCCCAGATGGAAATGCTTCAACTTTTTGGGTTAATGGATTGCAGAAATCTTGATTCAGTATACATGCAGTGTTGTGGGGGAGTACAAAACTTTGCACTTGTTACATTATCACAGGTGATACTGAAATGGGGTCTTACAAGTACTATGAGAATCATTGTTCTAGGCTTAAAATCATTTTTGCTAACTTAAGAAAGCATATTGTGTCCTGGATCAGAGGTTTTCCCTGTAACCTAATGACTTGTTGTGCATTTAGAACAAGTGGGACAATAGCATCCTTTACTGAATAACTGGCATAGATAGACAAATAAGGGAGAGAGACGGAGGGAGAGGGATGGAGGGAGACGGAGGGAGAGAGGAAGTAATCATAGGACCAAAACACCTGTGTTTGAATCCTAACCGACCCCCCTCCACAAACACATACAAATTAGCTCTGTGACCTTGGGCAAATAAATCTTGAATCGCAAATTTCTTCGCACAATAGAGCTAACAATAATACTTACCTTATAAGGTTGTTTTTCTGATTACATTAATTGACAGAGAAAGAGAAAAGAAAGCGAAGAATGCTTAGAAAACTGTCTGTCACATAATACATTCATTGTACAGAGCTTACTTGACTTATGATGAGGCTGTGTCCAGAGAAACCCCTCATAAACTGAAAATATAAATAAGGTGAATGTGCTTTTTACACACCTAACCTACCAAACATCATTGTAGCTTAGCTTTGTACTCAGAACACTTTTATTAACCTATAGTTGGGCCAAATCATCTAACACAAAGCTTATTTTATACTAAAGTATTAACTATCTCATGTAATTTATCAAAGACTGTACCTAAAATGACTAACAGAATGTATGGGTGTAGAAGAGCTGTTAGTGTGTTGACTGTTTACCCTCAGGATCGTGTGGCTGACTGTGCTCAATGACTCTGCCCAGCTTCACAAGAGAGGGTTATCCCACCTATCACCAGCTCAGGAAAAAGATCCAAATTTGAGAATTGAAGTATTGTTTCTACCAAATGCATATTGCTTTCACACTATTGTAAAGTTGAAAATTTGTTAAATCCAACCATTGTAAGTCAGGGACCATTTGTGATGTAGAAATTTACCAAATTGTTGTGTAAATGTAGGGAGAAGTACTAGAAGAGTTCTATTGAACTCCTTTATTTTTGTGGAGAATGAATTTACTCAAAGAAGAAGAAAATAAGAAGGCATCAGAAAAGCTTTCCCGTGACCTGAAAAAAGAAAGAATATGCAAGGGAGAGGATTGGAGAAAGTCAAAAAGGATTCACCATCATGCAAGGTTGAGTATCTTCATCCTTTTCTGTTTTCTCCTTTGGAAATCCGTGGATAGACACTTGTTCTTTAGAGAGCATACTCAAGGGAGCACCCCTTGAATGTCTGGCAATTATTTTCCTGTGGACATTGTCTTGTAGAGAGTTGAAGTAATTGAGAGATGGAGCTATAGTGTGTGTATTTTTTACAGGCTGTGATCCTGACTCTGACATCTAGCTCTGGTTATATCAAATAGTAGAAGAAAAGGATTATGAACTGAAAATCAACAAAAGCAATATGGATATGTTTCTCCTAGCTGAGGAAGATTCTCTCCCTAAGATTATATAGAGATATGCTTTGAAAAATGCATTAGCAGATATAAAAGGATTTTCACTTAAAAAGCAGACAGTATATTTTGTTTTAAGCAATCTTTCACTGTAACAATATTTATTCTATAACAATAAAAATTATTTAATGTGCTACAGTAGCAGAAATAAAATCACCCATTTTCCAATATTGAGAGATTATACAATTGATAACAATTTGAAGTGTGTCAGGTCTTTTGAAAAATTTCACTATATAGCCATCTATGAGGATTATACTGGATATTTGATTTGTATCCCATTTTGTTCATAAACTATGGCCTCATGACTGATTTCCTATATCTTAAAATTACTTGAAAACCTAATTTGTATTGATGTCCTCTAATGGACATGGAAGTACTCTGCTTTTGGAAAAGTATATTGTTTCTAATTCTTCTCTATTACAAAAAAAATTATTTGTGTAATAAATTTTCCTAGAAATGTGATTCCAATATATTTATCAAGTAATAGTCTAAGGGAAAGTCCATTTTTCTGCACCCTTGCTGACTCTGAGTATAGATAAATTTTTAAAGTTAGTAAATCAGCTAGTTAAATAAAAAAAGACTCCTCATTACTATTTTGTTCTGAATCCATTGTTTGCTAGAGAAGTAAACCTAGTTTTAACCAACTGAGGATATAGAATTTGGAAATGAAAATTTGATGCCAACTTTTATGATCTGCCTTGGATTCTTGACTTCTATCCCTGCTGGTTGGGATTAAAAATGAGCCTGTCACCATCTGTCTGTGTCTGCCCCATTTCTGTTTCTCGGAGTCATGCATGGGTGCAATCACACAGACACCCCTTGATTCCACACATAATCAAGAGAAAAATTTAAAACCACAGGAAAAAAGCTTTTCACAGAACAGGAATTGCGTCCTCGATCTTTACATGCTAGAAACAGTCTTCAATTTTCTCCATGGAGATCTGTTTTATGTGTTATTTTGGTTTGCTTCTAACCCTGTTTTCTACTGCAAAAAGGCAATTTCTATTACTGGACTCTTGATTCGATGTGCAGTTAAATGCTACATCAAAGCTGAGTTTCGGTATTTCACAGTGGATGGGAAAAGTATTAACAAAGTTTGTGTTTTCCTCCTCATGTAATAACCACTAATTCACAGGAGTTAGGGGTTTTGGTGGGCTGACTCTGTACTTCCATAACAGCAGATTTTCTACCTTTTTCATCAGAAATTCTCCCAAATATAGTGTTTGTCAGAAAATGCTCTGGTTTGATGTCTGACGGAATGTCAATTTCTTAGTTATTTAACACAAGTGGTTCAAACTTCTGACCCCTTGGACAGTGGAAGTCCCCCCCCCCCCCAACAAAAGCCTCAGGACAACAATCAATTCCTGGTTCAATCTGTTCTTAACAAAGCTTTACATTTCACCATGTGGTTATGCAGTGGCTATCATTGTCTGCTCTCTGTGTTAGATATTTCTTACCCCAAAAAAAAAAAAAAAAAATCACTTGGAGGGGCCAGTAGAATCCAACTGATACCTGCAAATATGTCTGAAAAATGACAGTAGAAGAATTCAATTTCTGAAAGCTATCAGAGTTCCTTCCTGGTCAAGGAGCTTCATTTTATATGCTCAAATTTAGAAGTACTAACTGACCTTAAATATGAATAGATATTCTGAGTGATACAAATTAGTGAAAGATGTGGGGTCTATGAGCAGAGAGTGTACCCCCAAAGTGAGAAATCAGGGTGGCTGGGTGGCTCGGCTGAGCATGCAACTTCAGCTCATGTCATGATCTCATGGTTTGTGAGCTCAAGCCCCACATTGGGTTTGGTGCTGTCAGCACAGAGCCTGCTTTGGAACTTATTTCCCCTAATCTCTGCCCCTTACCCACTCGTGTGTGTGTGTGGGTGCACTCTCTCTGAAAAATAAATAAACATTAAATAATGAGAAATCAGAATCTCAGAAAAGCATTGAGATGGAGGAGCAAGAGTCATTCCTAAGGGAAATGCTATTTTTGTTGTTTTCCTTGTTTCTTAGTGTTTTCTCACTGACTTCTCTATAAGTGTCTCTATTCTCCACAAGTACACACACAAAAAAAGACAGTTTGGACACTGACAGATTTTAATTTTAAATCCAGGTCCACCAATTACTAGCTGTGTGACATCAGCAAATATATTTAACCTTTTTCTTTAATCTCAGTTTCTCCATTGTTTAAAAAATATATAATAGGGGGCAGAGCCAGGATGGCAGAGCAACATGCAAGTTTTCTACCTCTCTCATCCCTGAAATGCAGCTAGATCAGCACCAAACCATTTTGCACACCTAGAAAATTGATCTAAGGATTAACACAACAATCTGGATAACTTGAGCTGCAGAACTCAGCAGGTATGGGGTGTGAAGGGGTGAACTGGGGGAGAGAGAAGCCACAGAAGGTAGGGAGCTGTTTTTGCTTGTGGAAAGAGGATGGAGATGGTGGGAAGTATAGAAAAAGCACTCCCCTGGAAACAGCTGGAGAGAAAGGGAAAGAATGGAAACACCCATTAGGGAATGAACAGGAAAGGGAGAAAGGAGAAAGGAAAGGGTTTAAATACCATTGGGATTCTATACACAGGAGCGTGCAGTTAGAAACTCCACAGCATGATACTTGGTGGAGCTCTGGTGGGAAGGCCAATCCCCAAGAGCAGACAGCGAGGTCATGGTTATGCAGCAGCTACCATTGTCTGCTCTCTGTGTTAGACATTTCTTAAAAAAAAAAAAATCACTTAGAGGGGCCAGTAAAATCCAACTGATATCTGCAAATTTATCTCAAAAATGGCAGTTTTCTGTCAGCAACACAGGGATAGGAGGTTCCCTTGCTGAGAGGACATTTGGTAGAGGCTGTGTGGCCTCCACACAGGCAAAGATCCCAATGAACCCCAGAGAACAGCCCCATCTGAGATAAAAATCAGGAGGCTGACGGCTTTGTCGTGGACAGTGTTGAAGCAGGAAGTGGACAGAAGCCTGAGAGAAAAGTGAGGAGAGCACAGAGTTCTGATGCTGAAGTCTGGGTGGCTGGGTAATGCCATTTTCACCTCTAGCGCTAATATGCATACATGCGTGCATGCCCCACAAGGATCCACATCAATAAGCTAAGCAGCACCATCTAGTGGAAAATGGAGCTGCTACATCAAGCCCCATCCAGTTGCACCAACCAAGCTCTAGAGGACCACCACAAGTCTTTCCACCTGCTTAATTTATGGACTATAAAGTGCTTCATAGTTTGACTTCCAGGGGAAACTGGATCTAATTTAATTCATACTCCATTCTGTTCACTGGTCCATCTATTCAATTTTTTTCTTTTTTCTTTTCTTATTTTTTAATACAGAAAGAGAAAAACTATTTTCCATATTTATAAAAAAGACTTCTTTAATTTTTTCTACTTTATTATTTTTTGTAATTTTTTGTTCTATTTTACTTTAATAATTTCATTTTATTCTATTTCATTGTATTCATTTTTTTATTTTCAAAGTTTTTCCTATTTTTTCTTTTTTTCTTTTCATTTCTTTTCCTTCTCTATTCTGTCAAGCTTCTTTCAACAACCAGACCAAAACACAAGTAGGATCTATCACCTTTTATATGGCTTCTTTTGTGTTGTTTTTAATTTTAATTTTTAATTTTGTTATTTTTCTTCTTCCAAAGTGATAAAGCAAAGGAATTCACCCCCCCCCCAAAAAAAAAAAAAAAACAAACAACCAGGGACTTAAGCAACACAAATATAAGCAAGATTTCTGAACCAGAATTTAGAATCACGATAAGAATACTAGCCAGGGTTGGAAAAAAAACATAGAATCCCTTTCTGCATAGATAAAAGAAGTAAAATAGTCAGGATGAAATAAAAAATGCTATAACTGAGATGCAATCTCAAATGGATGCCATGGTAGTAAGGATGGATGAAGCAGAACATTGAATCAGCAATACAGAAGACAAACTTATAATAAGGAAGCAGAAGGACAAAAGCAAAGCAAAAGAGCATGATATAAGAATTAGAGAACTCAGGGGCACCTGAGTGGCTCAGTAGGTTAAGTGTCTGACTTCAGCTCAGGTCATGATCTCATGGTTCATGAGTTCAAGCCCCATGTCAAACTCTGTGCTGACAGTCAGAGCCTGGAGCCTGCTTCAGATTCTGTGTCTCCTTCTCTCTCTGCCCCTCTCCTGCTCATGCTCTGTCTCAAAAATGAATAAACATTTAAAAAAAAGAATTAGAGAACTCAGTCACTCATTAAAAAGGAATAACATCCAAATATTAGTGGTCCTAGAAGATGAAGAGAGAGAAAAAGGGTAGAAGGTTTATGTGAGCAAATCATAGTGAAAAACTTTCTTAACCTGGGGAAAGACACAAACTTTAAAATCCAGGAAACCCAGAGGACTTCCGTTAGATTCAACAAAAACCAAGTAACAACAAGGCATATCATAGTCAAATTCACAAAATACCCAGGCAAGGAAAGAATCATGAAAGCAGCAAGGGTGGAAAAAATCCTTAATCTACAAGGGAAGACAGATCAGGTTCACAGCAGACCTATTCACAGAAAGTTGGCAGGGCAGAAAGGAGTGACAGGATATATTCAATGTGCTGAATCAGAAAAATATGCAGCCAAGAATTCTTTATCCAGCAAGGCTGTCATTCAAAATAGGAGAGATGATGAGTTTTCCAGACAAACAAAAACTAAACCAGCCCTGGAAGAAATTTTAAGGGGGAGTTTCTGAGGGGGGAAAAAGAAAAAAACAAACAAACCAAAAACCCCAAAAGCAACGAACACTAGAAAGGACCAGAGAACACTTCCAGAAACTCCAACACTACAGGCAACATAATGGCAATAAATTCACATCTTTCAGTACTCGCCCAAAATGTCAATTGACTAAATGCTCCAATCAAAGGACATAGGGTAACAGAATGCATAAGAAAACAAGATCCATCTATATGCTGTTCATAAGAGACACATTTTTTACCTAAATACCGCTTCAAATTGAAAGTAAGTGGATGAAGGACCATTTATCATGCTAATGGTCGCCAAAAGAAAGCAGAAGTATCCATACTTATATCAGATAATCTAGACTTTAAAATAAAGACTGCAACAAGGGATGAAGCAGGACATTATATCATAATTAAGGGTCTATTCACCAAGACCTAACAATTTTAAACATTTATGCCCCAAATATATGAATCAATTAATTGCAAACATAAGAAACTCATTGACAATTATGCCATAATAATCATACCATAAGTCGGGGATTTCAACGCCCCACTTACAGCAGTGGACAGATCATCTAAGCAGAAAATCAACAAGGAAACATTGGTTTTGAATGGCACACTAAACTGGATGGACTTAACAAATATATTCAGAATATTTCATCCTAAAGCAGTGGACTACACATTCTTCTTGAGTTCCCATAGAACATTCTCCAGAATAGATTACATACTGGGACACAAATCAGCCCCCAACAAGTACAAAAAGATTGAGATCATAACATGCATGCTTTCAGACCACATGCTATGAAACGTGAAATCAACCACAAGAAAAATATTGAAAAGACAACAAATACTTGGATACTAAAGAACGTCCTACTAAAGAATGAATGAATTGAAAAAGAAGTTAAAGAGGAAGTTAAAAAGTAAATGAAAGCCAATGAAAATGATCAAATCACAGCCCAAAACCACTGAGACACAGGAAAGTCGGTTATAAGTGGGAAGTACATAGCAACTCAGCCCTTCCTAAAGAAGGTCTCAGATACATAACCTAACCTTATACCTTAAAAGGCTATAAAAAGAACAGCAAATAAAATCCAAAAATGGCAGAAGATGGGAAATAATGAAGATTAAAGCAGAAATCAGAGCAATTGGGGCGGGGGGAGAACAGATAAATGAAACCAGGATCTGGTTCTTTGAAAGAATTAAAAAAATTGATAAACCCCTAGCAAGTTTGATCAAAAAGAAAAAAGAAAGGACCCAAATAAATAGAATCAAGAACGAAAAAGGAGAGATCACAAACAACACTGCAGAAACACAAACAATAGTAAGAGAATATTATGCACAATGATATGCCAATACATTGGGCAACCTGGAAAAAAATGGACAATTTCCTGGAGACATAAACTACCGAAACTGAAACAAGAAGAAATAGAAAATTTGAACATATCCATAACCAGTAAGGAAATTGAATTAGTAATAAAAAATCTTCTGAAAGGGGCGCCTGGGTGGCTTAGTCGGTTAAGTGTCCGACTTTCGCTTAGGTCATGATCTCACGGTTGGTGGGTTCGAGCCCCGCGTCGGGCTCTGTGCTGACTGCCAGCTCAGAGCCTGGAGCCTGTTTCAGAGTCTGTCACTCCCTCTCTCTGACCCTCCCCTGCTCACGCTGTCTCTCTCTCTCTCTCCTAGAAATAAATTAAAAAAAAAATCTTCTGAAAAACCAGAGCCCAGTGCTGGATGGCTTTCCAGAGGGGAAACATTTACAGAAGGGTTAACACCTATTCTTTAAAGCTGTTCTAAGAAGTGGAATTGGAAGGAAAACTTACAAACTCATTCTATCAGGCCAACACTATCTTGATTCCAAAATCAGACAAAGACCCCACTAAGAAGGAGAACTACAGACAAATTTCCCTGATGAACACGGATGCAAAAATCCTCAACAAAATACCAACCAACCACATCCAACAATACATTAAAAGAATTATTCACCACGACCAAGTGGGATTCATTCCTGGAATGCAGGGCTAGTTCAATGTCCCCAAATAAATCAATGTGATACATCACATTTATAATAGAAAGGACAAGAACAACATGATTATTTCCATAGATGCAGAGAAAGCATTTGCAAATAAAGTAACCTTATATGTAAAAGCCATATATGAAAGACCAACCGCTAATATCATCCTCAATGGGAAAAAAACTGAAAGCTTTCCCCCTAAGGTCAGGAACATGACAGGGATGTCCACTCTTGTCACTCAACTTAGTATTGGAAGTTCTAATCTCAGTAATCAGAAAACACCTGGGAATAAAAGACATCCAAATCAGCAAGGAGGAATTCAAACTTTCACTCTTTGAAGACGGCATTATACTCTATATGGAAAACGCAAGGGCAACTGGATAGCTTAATCAGTTAAGTGTCTGACTTCAGCTCAGGTCACGACTCACAATTTGTGGATTTGAGCTCCACATCTGGCTCTATGCTGACAATTCAGAGCCTGGAGTCTGCTTCAGATTCTGTGTCTCCCTCTCTCTCTCTGTCCCTCCCCTGCTTGCATTCTGTCTCTCTCTGTTTCTCAAAAATGAATAGACATTAAAAATTTTTTTAAAAGAAAACTCAAAAGATTACTGTTTTAAAGGGGCACATGCAAAAAACTGCTAGAACTGATCCATGGATTCAGCAAAGTCACAGGGTATAAAATTAATGCACAAAAACCAAGAGCATTTCTATGCACCAATAACGAAGCAACAAAAAGAGAAATCAAGGATTCAATCCCATTTCCAACTGCACCAAAAACTATAAAATAGCATGGAATAAACCTAACCAAAGAGGTAAAAAATTTTGTACACTGAGAACTAGAGAAAGCTTAATAAAGAACTTGAAGACACACCAAAAAAAAAAAAAAAAAAAGGAAAAATATTCCATGCTCATGGATTGGAAGAACAAATATTGTTAAAATGTTGCTACTACCTGAAACAATCTACATATTTAATGCAATCCATATCAAAATAACACCAGCACTCTTCACAGAGCTAGAACAAGCAATCCTAAAATCTGTATGAAAACAGAAAAGACCCTGAAAAGCCAAAGCAATCCTGAAAAAGAAAACCAAAGCTGGAGGCATCACAATCCTGGACTTCAAGATCCATTACAAAGCTTTAATCATCAATACAGTATGGTATTGGCTCAAAAACAGACACTTAGATCAATGGAACAGAATGGAGAACCCAGAAATGGACCCACAAACATATAGCCAACTGATCTTTGACAAAGCAGGAAAGAATATCCAATGGAATAAAGACAGACTCTTCACAAATGGTGTTAGGAAAACTGGACAACGACATACAGAAAAAAAATGAACCTGTACCACTTTCTTACGCCATGCAGAAAAATAAACCCAAAAAGGATTATAGACCTAAATGTAGGACAGGAAGCCATCAAAATCATAAAGGAGAAAGCAGGTAAAAACCTGTTTGACCTTGACTGCAGCAACTTCTTACTCAACACATATCTGAGGCAAAGGGAACAAAAGCAAAAATGAACTATTGGGACCTCTTTAAGATTAAAACTTTCTACACAGTAAAGAAAACAATCAGCAAAACTGAGAGGTAACTGATGGAATGGGAGAAGATATTTGAAAATACATATCAGGTAAAGGGCTTGTATTCAAAATCTATAAAGAATTTATCCAACTCAACACCCAAAATACAATTAATCCAGTGAAGAAATGGGCAAAAGACATGAATAGACACTTCTTCAAAGAAGACCTCCTGATAGCTAACAGACACATGAAAACCTCAGTATCACTCATCATCAGGGAAATACAAATTAAAACCACAACGAAATACCATCTCACACCAGTCAGAATGTCTAAAATTAACAACTCAGGAAATAACAGGTGTTGGTGAGGATGCAGAGAAAAAGGATCTCTTTTGCACTGCTGGTGGAAATGCAAACTGGTGCAGCCTCTCTGGAAAATATTATGGAGATTCCTCAAAAAATTAAAAATAAAAGTACTCAATGACCCAGCAATTGCACTATTAGATATTTATCCAAGGGATACAGGTATGCTGTTTTAAAGGGGCACATGCAACACAATGTTTATAGCAACCCTATTGACAATAGCCAAAGTATCGAAAGAGCCCAAATGTCTATCGACAGATGAATGGATAAAGAAGATGTGGTATGTGTACACACACACACACACACACACACACACACACACACACTAGAGTATTATTCAACAATCAAAAAGAATTGAATCTTGCCATTTGTAACAATGTGGATGGAACGAGAGCCTATTATGCTAAGTGAAATTAGTAAGTTAGATAAAGACAAATATCATATGACTTCACTCATATGTGGAATTTAAGATATAAAACAGATGAACATAAGGGAAGGGAAGGAAAAGTAATATAAAAACAGGGAGGGGGAAAAACATGAGAGACTCTTAAATATAGAGAACAAATTGAGAGTAGCTGGATGAGTTTTGGGTGGGGGGATGGGCTAAATTGGTAAAGGTCATTAAATAAGACACTTGGGATGAGCACTGGGTATTGTACATAGAGGTAAACCACTGGATTCTACTTTTGAAATCATTATTGCACTATATGCTAACTAATTTGGAAAGAAAGAAGGAAGGAAGGAAGGAAGGAAGGAAGGAAGGAAGGAAGGAAGGAGGGAAGGAAGGAAGGAAGGAAGGAAGGAAGGAAGGAAGGAGGGAGGGAGGGAGGGAAGGAGAAAGAAAGAAAGAAAGAAAGAAAGAAAGAAAGAAAGAAAGAAAGAAAGAAAGAGAAAAAGTAAGTCATGAGATGTTGGGTTTCTAAAGGAATGTTAAAGATTATAAAACAAAGCATTTATAGCTCAGAAAAAGAAGAAAAATACATTTAAAAACTTGAAAAAATATATACAATAACATTGTTATCGGGTGTTAAATATAATATTATATACAAATGCCTACCATATAACTTGAAGCTTAATGAGCATTAATATATGGTAGCTGTTTTTAAATACTATTCTTTTGAATCTCTTCAATGTCAAAATTAGGTTGGTCATAACCATTTAGGTTTTTTTTTGGTTTCAAATTGAGCTGGAGTATTTTAATATATCTTATTAACTTATCCTTTCAAATACCCAAGACTTCATATTTGAAAGATTTATTTGAAATATGTCATAAAAACAGGAATGATAGGAGAAAGGAAAACAAGTCATATCATTTTGAAAACAGTGTTTGGCACACAGTAGGCACTAAGCAAATATTTGTTGAGAGAATACACATATGTGCATATTCCAAGCTGCTTGGCTCAGTAAAGGAAATTATGTGTTTTAATCATGGGTCTTAAGTACGTTATAGATAGAAGTGAGCAATGCAAGGGATTTCAAGGTACCAGATACGTGCTAGAAGTTTGTCAGCTAAACGCAGAGCATCTGACAAACTATAAGCTTGCTTTACTAAAAAATTAGTCTTTCTAAAGGGGAATCTTAAACAAAGTTCTATCTCTGTGTAACAAGGAAGATTTATGTATGAAAAGCAAAAGTATCTTGGAAGAGAGCATAATGTCCAAAATTTATGATAGCTGGGAATAAAGGACCGGACTTTAGAAATCTAAGATGTTGAAAACTAAGAAAAAAATTATAATGCAAGTTCTTAAGTGGAGAGGTGATTCATCCTTGCATAGGATATTGAAAAAATGAATTCTGAGTTGGAGCACCTGTGTGGCTCAGTTGGTCAAGTGTCCAACTTCAGCTCAGGTCATGGTCTCATGGTTTGTGAGTTCAAGCCCTGCATCAGGCTCCACACTGACAGTGACAGCCTGCTTGGGATTCTCTCTTTCTTCATCTCTCTCTATCCTTCCCCCATTTGCTCTCGCTCTTGCTCTGTCTGTCTGTCTGTCTGTCCCTCTCTCTCTCTCTCACACACACACACACACTAAATAAGCTTTAAAAGCATGCATTCTGAGTCTACTGTGGAAAATGCTTTAGATGAACAATACAGTGAAGATTCTTCATAATCTCTATGAAGATGCTAAGGAGCTCACAAACTGAGTCAGATTTTGAAAGGTGCATAAGAAATGGAGTGAGAAAGACAAACAGCAAAGATGAACCTAATATGGTGATGAGACTTCTGTGAAGAATGACAGAGGCATTAAAGGAACTGAAAGTTTTAAACAACTTTAAGCCTCCTTATCCTAAACAAAATGCCTAATTACTTTTTCAAGAAAGAAAGATGACCTAGTAAGGGAAAGCCATGCTACCTGGGAATGATGTGCAAATTCTTTTTGATCCTTAATAAGTTAACTTTTAAGAGTCACCTAGATTTCTCAACATTTGACTTAACTTCTTGGTTCATTCTGATCCAGCTACCACTCTCTCTCCTCCATTGGCATTGTCTCATTTACAAACATTCATTAATGTTTGTAAAGAAAAAAATTCCATTGTCCAATGGCTTCTCCTTGAATCTTTACCTGTTTTATGGTTTCTTCTCGGTCTTCTGTGCCAATTCTTCCCTCTTTAGCAAGCCTTGAGATGTTGACATTTTTCAGTGCTCTCCTGGGCCCTCTATCTTTCCATTCCATGTTTTCTCTTGCAACAAACTTTTCACAATCCATGTCAATATTCCTATATCCTAATTGCAATATAGATCTACCTCTTACATTCAAATTTGCAACTCAGTTTTCTCCTCTGATCTGCTTACTTGGCAGCTCCATTCAAATACAACAAATTCTGCAGGTTGGTGGAAATCATGACCTTCCCATGATCTCTTTTTTCTTTTATAGTGTATTAATTTATTATGAGAGAGAGAGGGATGGAGAGAAGGGAGGGATTGAGGGAGGGAGGGAGGGAGAGAGAGAGAGAGAGAGAGAGAGAGAACAAGTGGAGGAGGGGCAGATGGAGAGGAAGAGAGAGAATCCCAAGCAGGCTCCACACTGTCAGTGCAGAGCCCAATGTGGGGCTCAAACCATGAACCATGAGATCATGACCTGAGCTGAAATCAAGACACTTACCCAACTGAGCAACCCAGGCAACTCTTCCATGATCTTTTTAATGGCTAAAGCTATTCTCTTTTCTGTGTTCACAACCATCTACTCAGTCATGCAAACAAAAAATCTTTGAGTTATACTTGACCACTCACAGTGGTTATCACCAGATTTTTCCCTTCTGAATATGTCTTAACTAAGTCCATCTCTCCTCATGTCACTGATCACCCTATTCTCAAACTATCATCTCTCACTCTTACTTTAGGCAAAGCCTAAAATATCTGCATTAAATCTTTATAGTTGAATAATTTGAAAATATTGCTTCCAGGGTTGCTACTGAACAACTGATACCATTCTGTCTTTTGATTCTTTTTATGCAATCTATTCTTTCCCTGCTTTGGGTGTCTTTTATTCATCATTGAAGTTTCATAACAAAATATCTTTGGGTCATATTTCTATTTATTTTTCAGGGACTTCAATGATTCCTTTTAATTCAAGATAACTTTCAGATATGGAACAATTTCTTAAATTATTTTATGCATGATGCTCTTTGGTCAATATCCTCTAACCAAAGCCAAAGACAATCAGCATATATCTGTAATTGAAAGAAGGTGTTTTTATTGACATTTTTCATGTTGAAGAATGCTTACCATGGTGAACCATAGAGTGTAAGAAAGGACTAAATTATAGGGTTTGGTCGTGTGGTGAGAAAATCTGGGGAAGGTCAAATAAAGTGGGCTGTGCTCTAGAGTAGGTGCTGTCAGAAGTAGGGATAGTTCTTTGGAATAGCCAATCATTCTCATCTCAGATGAAGCCTGGTTCAAAGGCAACTGATAAGAAAGCAGTAATTAATCATATTAGTTAGGAAAGGAGGCTATTTAGGTATTTGGGGGGTTTTACACAATGTTCTCATTTCTGTCTGTGCTCATAATTATTATGGAGTAGCCTTGCCTCTGCCTTGCTCCATCATAGAGAGTAGTTTTGTCTGATGTTAATTTTTAGTGTGATTATTCATGTTCAACAGGAGAGCAACAGTGCCTAGCCATCCTTGCGTGCTGGGCCACCTCCTCCCAGCACTGCAGTCAGCTCTCAGCTGCTTTTCTCTTGCTCACTTTTATTTTTTTCTTCTTTGTGGAATTTATATTGTTTGGTTGTTGAACAAGGTGGGTTAGCTCTTTAATTATCTTTCACTTTTGTTTTGTCTTTGCTGCTTTCCATCTTTGTCTATTTTGTTTACTTTCTGGGAGATTTCCTAAATTTAACTTGCATCTTTTCCAGTGAATTTAATCTTTAAGAGCTCTTTGTGGCTCTCCAGACATTTCTTTTCATGGCATTCTGTTCTTGTTCATGCATGGAATACCTTATTTTATTGCTTTAAAGAAAGGAGAATTTAAAGAAGGTGGTGTCTTTGTTTTGCTTTATTTTTGTTTACTTTTGCTTTAAGTTTTTATCTCTCTGTAATTTTTGTCTTTATTCATACATCCTTTTCTCCAGTGCATTCTTCCCCCTTCTATTGATTCTTATTTCTCCTTTCCTATTTAACAGTGAAACACTCAAAAGCTCTATGCATCTATGCAATCTTCATATTGGTGGATTTCACTGTAGGGTGACACCGTCAGTCTGTTTTACTGGAACACCTACATCTATTGCTGTCTATAACTCATTAGTTAGTTAAGTTAGTTATTTAATTTTATCTAAATATAGACACCATATCTGTCTGGGAGTCCAAATCTGACTGATAAGGATTAAGGGGAAACAAGTCAGGTAAGGAAGCTTCAGGTTTCAATTTCATTATGTACATTTTTTTTATTATTATCCCTTTTGAATACAGCACCCCTGCCCTGTGATGGTCCAAGTGTTCCTAAGTCCACATCTTAGGAAGGGTAGAAGAGTTGCCATTTTTACATGGTCAGTGAGATAGGAGAGTTTTTTAGAAAATCTAACCTCTAATATAGACTTTCAGCCAATTGTCCTGAACTTCACTTGGACCTGACTTTTAAATTACTGAATCTCTAATGTGTAAAAGTTTTCTCTGGGGTTTTCTGAGATACATTCACTTTCATTTGATTCTTTTTATTCTCATTGCTAGCTTATATGTTTATTCTCTGGGTATATTAAGTGAGTTAATATTTGTTCATGTGTTATCCACCTTCTAATTTGTTTTTATTATTTCTCAATTTTCCTTTGCTTTATCATTGAGGATTTAAGATTTACCCAAAGGAATCAAGGGAACTCAAGCCTCCATGTTTAACTAGCAGTTTCATTTCTTACTTTAGAAATATGAAAAAAATCAAATTCTGAGAATTGAGATGGCTATGGCATAGATACTGAGCTAGAATCTACAATGAGACATTAAAAGAAAATATATACAATTATTATATATTGCATCATTATAATTATATATAATATATTCATATATGTAAAACGGACAATGGGGAGTAATGTAAGGAAACAAAATTGACCATGAGTTGGTATTCCCATAACCAGATGACTTAATGATGATTTAATCTTAATATTAGACACAATATCCCAAAACATATATTAAAGCAATAGGACAAATCAAAGTATTGCATTTATTGGAATGTAAATATAACACAGAACTTTGGTCAAAAAAGAAGGTAATAGAATCCATAGGTTATAATTATTCTGTCTTGGCTCAGTGAAAGAAAGTTTTAATAAAGATTTTTAAAGTTTGTTAGTATTCTAATGAACCTGTCATCTTTCTTTGTGTTTGCCCTGGATCTGTGTCTTATTTGAGCAAGTGACCTTGTACTATGGAACTCCACATTTCCCATAGCACTTAGCACAGAGACAACCATGTAAAATATCCTCACAAAGACTTATTAAATTAATTTTCCTAAATCCCTTCTGGACTGCCCATTTGCCTTCATTAATTATGTTAGACGGAGAGGAGATGACCTCTACTTGCTGTCATGATTGAATTACATCTTAGACTTGTAGATTCTTTGAGCAACACAATATTTGAGGGAAAGAGATAAACTAGGTGCATTAGAACATATTCATCTTACATTCTTTATCAAGCATGCACTTTTCTACCTCCCTTCTTCAAGCACACATATGTGTTCATGTTCTCTTCACACACTTTCTCTCTTAATTATTTCTAGCTGCAAGAGAATGGATTTGGAATGAGAATGGAGATATTCCTTTTATTTTGTCTTTTCAGCTTGTAAACCACAAATAAATGTCAGTCTTAACTATTGTAATGCGAAATACAAATATGTCATGTCAAACTATTTTTTAAATGATATATTTTCATTTTTTAATTACACCAAGTATTTCTTTTGAGATTTAAGAGATTTTAGGCTTTATGAGCATTAATACCTTTGTGATTGTGATTTGTTTGCCCCTAATTAAAAAGAATCAGCAGTATAGTTGGGAGAGAATATTGATGCACCAGAATAACATATGAAGAATTCAGCTACTTATTTTTTTTCCTTTTATTTCAAAGATCAAAAATCTAGCACGTGGCAGAAATGAGGCAAATCTGTTATGATGGGATAATTGTGACTGTAGCCTTTGTTCCATCATTCATTAACAATAGAATAAATATGAGTCCTGGATTTTGCTAATCTGATGGTCTTGCTCTGTTTTTGGTAAACAGTATAAATTATTTCCAGAAGAGCCATGGAGAAAAATGTGAGACATTATTGCAGAATCCAGCACACTCATAAAACTTACAAAATTTCTGTCTGACCCAGAAGACACGAACTACCTATGTGTCTTCAGGGGAGGACATCAGACAGGCTCTCTCACACTCAGTACCCTCATCCGCAGTTCAGGTTGCACCTGGATGAAAGAGAGTCTGCCAGCATTTCTTTAGCAGGCTTCTGGCTGTCAAAACAAACTAAAGGCTCATGGGGATGCCCACACTTGCCTGCTGAGGAGAAAACACTGTGTTAAGTGTTTTACATACATTATCCTATTATATCCTTACAAAGCCTTTTGAGTAGAGTCTCCATTAAACAAATGAGATCGTTAATACTGTATGTCTTTTAGATGGAAAGGCTGGGACTTGAGCCTGTTGCTTGGTACCAAAGCGGGCAGTGAAATATACCACTTCCCAGAATGGGTCTGTTGTTAACATGAGCCTTAGGACTCTCCTCATTCCTTCCCATTCCTTTGATGTTTGAGAGTAACTGGTAAACTAATTAAGGTATTGCAAGTGATGTAAAGAGAGTCTTTCTAGCCCACTGTGTGCTAAGAATGTTGTTACACGATAATATTGGCAGTTAATTAAGATATAATTAATGCTGGAGTGCAGGCTTCACGAAGGCAGGATGTCTATCTGTTTAGTTCAATGTTGTATCTCAAGTTCCTAGAAGAGTGTTTGACAAAAAGAAGAAACTCGAAAAGTAACTATGGATGAATGAATTTTCTAGGTTGAGATTACTTCCAATGGCAACTTCAGACTGCTCACCATTATTTTTTGTTTTGTTGCAGAAAAGAAAGGTTGCACTTTGGAGAAATAAATGAACCTTTTAGAATTCACTGAGAAAAAAAAATAATAGAAGTTCCTACAAGCCTCAACTAAATAGATATAAAGTCTCCAGCTGCTCTTTCAGAGTGGTTCACCACTGGTTATAAACTATAGGCATTTCTGCTTCCAATCCACTAAAAGCATTCATTTTTCTTCAGAATAAGTTTTAGTCCATTAATCACACCCCTACCAGCAATGGTGGGTGCACACATGGTAGGAAGAAAAGATTGCCTTGGTGAAAACAACCAGAATGCTAACTCTGCCCAAAGAAACAACTTCTTCTAAGAGAGGTTGTTTGCTTGTTTGATTGTTCCTAATTAATTTCTCTCCAGTAAGGATGGAATTCAAAGAGATATCTGACTTGCATGGGATTACAGTAGCTTTGCTTGTATATGTGCATTTAAAACCAAGGGAGAGGAGGACATTTAAAAAAAATGATAGAAAGGCATAAAAGGAGAGGAAAGAGATGTATGCAAAAACAAAAACAAAAACAGAGCAGGATACAGAAGACAGGAAGCATGAGGGTTGACAGGAAAGAGAATTCCATTACAATTCAAAGCGAATGAGTCTGAAAGTTTACTATTAGAATATGATGAAAACTATTATGTCCATTGAGAAAAATAATGTGGACAAATGAGTTTGGCTATATTTTGATTATCTATATCTGAATTGCACAGCCATCTACCATCACCTGGTCACAACTGAATACCCTCCATCCCCTGAAGATATGGTATCTAGGAGGAAATAAAAACAAATATCAAAATTTTAATTGTGTTAACTCCCTGATTTGTGTTTTTACAATGATCCCCATTTACTTGTATGAAAAAGAGACTATTCATCACTACATGGTGTTGCTGTAGCAAAGAAAAACTTGCATACTTTTCTTCTAACTATAGCATCCAGGCTTTGCAATAAAATAGGTAATTTGATCATTTATATAATCATTATTTTTAAGGGAGCAATTCAATCCCCAAATTAAAGAACTGATGTATATAAACAGATAGGATACTCCCTTAATACTCTCATTGAGAAGTTACTTTTTAATTGCTTTGCTTATAATTTCAACTTCAAAGCCAGTAATAGCTTTCAAATTAATAGCTCATAGCCCATTTGATACACTGATATTTAATTAATGAGTTCATAACTCAAGCGGCACATTGCCTTTCTGACAGCTTCTCCAGGTTGTTAGATTCCATATTGCTGACTGTGGTCTGCTCTCCATTCTTAGATAGGTCACTCACCATATGGTGAAAAAAAAATGGGCTCAATCAGAGTGAAAGGTGCCCCTTTCCTGTTCCACGGAGTAACTAAGCTTTGGGGGATGGGTGGAATTTTGTATTGTTTTTTCTTCCAACTTAGGATATTCTACACCGATGTTCTCTACAATACCACTGACTAAATAATTGTACCTCTATAGGGTTTGCCTTCTTCTTTCAAGAAACCTTCCCAAACCAACACATAGCCCACCATGTTCTTCCTCCCCAGGACTCTCCTAGTGACTTTGTAGGAATCAACAAGCAGTGGCATTGGAGTTAAAAAGTGTTTTATATTTTTCAAGGATTGTAACAAAAAAAGAGGAGAGAAAAAAAGAAAATAATGAAAACTATGCAAGCCTTTTATAGAAAAAGTTTGCTGACTCCTGAAGGATAATTTGCATTTGCCATCAGCTTCTAGAATTGAAATTCTTTTTCACTGGGCATGGCTTGGCCAGTTTTTCTCTCTAATTCACAAAATGCATTTTCTCTAGGTGTTGATGCCAAAAATGAGGCTCCCCCAAGGCCACGCCTACTACTAACAGGCTATTCCTGCTGAGGAAGCAGAAATCCACTTGTTGGTCTACCTGGCATTCATCATCCCTCCGTTTAGGTGAATTAGCACCACCTAGTATTGTGGCCACTCACAAGGTTTCCAAGTAGAATAAAAGTCTCTAATATTGGATCTCCCTCTATGAAATCCCCCCTGAACGCCTTTACTTATGACTACTGGCATTGATACTGCCATTTGAAATCAGCTTTGTTGAATTTAAAATCTTGACCTTTCAGAGGTGTCTATTAATGACCAGTGACTCTGGGAACATTCACATCTACACTTGTAGATGGCCCAGGTCACCACCAGAGGTTGGTTGGTTGCCAGCTGAAAGCCAGGGGCAGAGAGAGTATGACACAGGACAACTGCTGAGAGAGGGACAAATGACGACACCCTGATGTGTATCAGCAAATTTCCCTTGCTGAGAATTAATTTATCCAACACCTTTCCAGGAACAGGTCTTCACAGGAGAAAGGGAAGAAGAATACCAAAGGAATAAAGGAAAAGAAGCAAACACAGGTTTATCTACTTGAAGTGTAACAGTGGGCTGGCCCAGCCAGAACATTATAGATTGCCATGAAGTTAGAAGTAATTAATGATAATTGAAATAGCTGTGAGTTATTAGTAGTATTTGGATTATTAAGATAAAGATAATTATAATAAAATTAGGTACTACAAATAGTGATTGCATTAATGATTTTAACTTTAATGATTGCTTTAAAAGTGTGCTAGAAATAGATTTTCTATAAATGGACTAATAATAATAATGATAATGATAGCTACCATTTATTGAGTGCTTACCATGCATCAGGAACTAGGCTATGTTCTGCATATACATTACCTTAACTGATTAAAGATGTGTTGATGATGTGGATTAATGAGAAGAGGGACCCTCTATGACTTTTGTGGGAGTATATGTCTAGAAAGTTAGCAGAGGAGAGAATTAGCTGAAAAAAAAATTTCATTAGCATTCTACATATGAGGACTTTCCATTGTAACAATAGCACTTCTGAGGTGCACCTTCCTAAGAACAGCAAGGAGAAAATATTTGAGATAGACTCTAAATGGACTGCTCTGCAGAAGGCTCATTTCCACATGCATGAAAAGGAGGCTTGTGCAACACAAGCAACCTGGAGAGGAGCCCTTACACAGAACTTCCCACCAAAACTATAGCAAAAAGTATTTCAGCTTTGTCCTGAGCCTGGCATATTTATGTCTGTTACCAACTTCTGGAAATGTTGAGTGTGTGTGCAAACAGAGTTCAGGTACATGCAATTATATATAAAAGTTTGTGATAAACACGGTACAAAACTGGAACATCCTTTATATAATTATTTCTGAACTTGCCTCTAAAGAGATCCCATCAAAAAAAGAGATGAACAAACAATAATAAAAGTTTTTATTTTGTGTATGTTTAGAATGTGCAAAAACCTAAAAAGCATTTGATGTGTGGTATAGTAGCATTTGAGTGAGTTGGTAATATGATCTACACTTATAAGGAACTCAAGCTTAAAAGAAGTTTCTTAATCCACCCCCATGCCATGCAGACAATGTGTAGTATAGTCAAGATTCAGGTGCTTATTTGTAGGATCTTTTAGCCATTAAGCTATCTGTTGTTCAATCTAGTGGTTTGATGTACTGTGTGCATGAGTGAGTGTGTGTGTGTATGTGTGTGTGTGAGTGTGTGTGTACAAGTGTGTGTGCCATTGCATTAGGAGCCCAGGAGAATAGGGGCAGCCCCTCTCACAGCACCAAGCAGCATTATGCATTTAACTAGCACATGCTTAGATGATGTTGATAACATGGAGTATTTTCCTCTTTTCTGCCCTGAGATATCAATCACCATGGATCAGCATCCTTCCTGTTTGTACTACTGGGAAACTAGCCTTAAGGTGTGCTAGGAAAGGAAAAGCATTCATCTGATTTCAGTTTCTGTACTTTTGTTTTCTCTTTTTATATATGAACACAGCTAGGTGCTCTAGAATTTTGAAGATTCCAAAGCCCTCCTGTATATTGAGTTAAAATCCTTTCCCTCCATTTAGTCTGTGAATAGTGACTTTTTCTAATCGAAACCCTTATAAAAAGCTAATGGATAAAGAAGTGTTTATGTAACTGTAGAACCACTACTTATTTTTTAAGCCACTCAGGTTTCATTCCACACACCCCGGTTGGGAATTGATAAAAACTCTTAAAATCATTATATACATTAATGCAAAGCCTAACCATTAAAACAAAGAGGAGTTTTATCTTGAGCCCTCTGGAGGTTATTTTCAAAATGCCCTTGTCCCTTTACAGGGATGCATTTTGTAAGCATCAGGCTCCTTCCTTGGCACAAAATCAGGTCAGATTGGCTCATTGTGTGGACACATTAGTTTGAACACAGTCACACTGAAACTCAAATGAGGTTCCAAGCAAAGATCACTCGAAACTTTCAATACTTTTTATGATCTTTTGCAATGTGTAGTACTTTTTTTTTTTTTTTTTTTTTTTTTTTTTTTTTTTTTTTTTTTTTTTTTTTTTTTTTTTTTTTTTTTTTTTTTTGGTTTATAGGATGGTAGCTTGCAGTTGGCAAAGCAAATCAGAGGAACACCCAAAGTTAAATGTGTGAATAAAATACAAGAAAAACATAGTAATGACTAATAAGATGTAAATGCCAAGAAATTTTCTTGTCTTTTAAATTAGACATCTGTGCCCTATTTTTACATGCTCATCACCATAAGCGTTTTAGCATGTTTTCCCCAATCTGTCAGCACAGACATATTCAGAAGGCCTTGGAGCTTTAACACCTTCACTGCTACAGAAATGCCCTGGCATCCACTCTCATGGAACATCTGCGGAAAGCAAGAGATGTGTGATGCAGGCTCCACCCTGGACCACTTTGTTAAGAGGGCCTGGCACAGTGCCTCTTCTCTAATGAAAGAGAGAACTGTGTTTCTGGGTCGCGTCTGCAGGAAGATGGGCTTGAGGGATACCACATCTCCCTGACAGGCCTCCTTGTCATATGGATTCACCAGATCAGAACTTGGCCTTGTGTCCTCACAGGAGGAGACAAGCAGATGAAGGGCCATCTCAACACTGAGCCGCCTCAAGCCCACACATGTTCACACAGCTTGCACAAGTGCGGACTGGTCCTAACTGCAGAGAGACAGTTGCTCTGGAGTGCTCACACATGACTGGAAGAGGTGCCTACATTTGGCTTTCACCAGGAAGATGAGAGCCAGGGACTGAGGAGCCTACATTGCCCACTAGGGACAAGGCCTAATTTGAAGGCAGAGTGTTTTTAGAAGACCTCCAGATCTCTCTGACACTTCCAAAGATACCAGTTCACTTGCCAGATAGCTCAGAACCTACCTCTCTCTACTACATCCTGGAAAATTTTGTCTGTTAACAGTATGAGAAGGGCTTAAAAATCAAATTCTTTGGTGTGGGAAAAGAGATGGCACACACACACAATGAAGTAGAAATGTCTACTGAATTGTTCTAGAGAGGAAGATAAAGGCATCAACTGGCTAAAATGTATGAAGAGTGAGGAGGAGAACAGACAGAGAAACCTCAAAAAAAAAGATAAAGTCGGGAGCCTGGGTGGCTCAGCTGGTTGCGTCGACTTTGGCTCAGGGCATGATCTCACAATCTGTGGGTTGGAGCCCTGCATTGAGCTCTTGCTGACAGCTGAAAGCCTGGAGCCTGCTTCAGATTCTGTGTCTCCCTCTCTCTCTTCCCATTCCCTACTTGCCCTCTGTCTCTCTCAAAAATAAATAAACATTTTTAAAAATTCTTTAAAAAATGAGTAAACATTTAAGAAAAAGACAAAGTCTAGGACACAAAAACCTATTTGTGGCTACATTATTAAAACTGAAGGCCAATAGCATATTCTATCTTAAAATGTACCTGTTCCTTTATTGAGCATTTCCCATATTATTAACTGACTTTTTAATTTAACTGACAGTCCTGTGAAGTTCTTTCCATTTTGTAGATGAAGAAACTAAGGCTCAGAAAAGATCAGAGACTGACACAAAGATAGCTAAGAGAGATGTGTGAATTAGTGGAAAGAAAATGGAATTTGGAATTAGGCCTAAGTGTGAATCCCAGGTTCAGAAATGATTAGTATTTGACCTTGGACAAGGTGCTTCAGCTCTCTGTGCTTCCATTTCTGAATCTGTGCTCCACGGTTGAGAATATCCTCTCATGACAGTAAAAGGTTAAATTACTTTCCCCAGTTTACACAACTGGCAAAGAGTCCGCACATAAAGCACAAACTACAATTCTCAACACATGGCAAGTGGTGAATAAATGCTTGCTAGTATTAGAAGTGGCAGAGCCCAGATTTAAATCTCTCAGGTTTATGTGTTTTATGTCCTGTCACCTGTTATACTATCGTATTCACAAAGGATGATTACACAGGAACAAGGAACATTTTGCCATTTATGCTTTTTTAAGGCACAATTGTGGCCAATGACAATGTCAAGATATATCCAGGGAAAATTATTCATATTGATCATCACCCTCTGTTTAGGAGATAAAAGCAATTTCTGGAAATGAATCTCAGCATAACTTAGGAGAATAAAGAAGCATTTCCATAAGCACAAAGCTTATGTCTGGTGATCTGTGCTTTCTGGAGCACCTCATTCACTCACCCTCTCATGAAGTTTTCCCTCAGCTCAGCCCATTGATTTTAGCTTCTTCCGAGTTCTTATAGCACTTACCATCGTTGATACAAATGTTCATTCATTTTTTTTCTTTCAAAAATATTTATTGAGATTCTGTTTTGTCTCAGGCACCATTTGGAGTGTTGAAGATACAGCAGTGAACAGAATAGGCAAGACTTCTCCTTTTATAGACCATGCATTCTGGTGTATGGGCGGGGGCTGACAAACGCATGACTAGTAAGCAGATAGTGTATTAGTCTCCTATGGCTTCCGTAACAAATTACCACATGCTAGATGCCTTGACACAACAGAAATGTATTCTATCACAGTTCTGAACACCAGAAATCTGGAATCAGTATCACTAGGATGAAATCAAGATATTAGCAGGCCACACTCCCTACAGATTTTCTAAGGGAATTATGTTCTTTGCCTTTTCCAGCTGTTGGTGACTGCTGACATTTTTTGGCTTTTGGCTCCTGAGTCTCTGTCTTCTGTGTGTGTGTGTGTGTGTGTGTGTGTGTGTGTGTGTGTGCGTGAGCACACACGTGCATGTGTGTTTCCCCAGAGGCAGAGAAGGGCCAAGAAAACCTCCTAAGAAACTTAACTAAGAAAGTCTTTTCTGGGGTGCCTGGGTGACTCAGTTGGTTAAGTGTCCAACTTAGGCTCAGGTCATGATCTCACAGTTTGTGGGTTCAAGCCCCGCGTTGGGCTCTGTGCTGACAGCCAGCTCAGAGACTGGCGCCTGTTTCAGATTCTGTATCTCCCTCTCTCTCTGACCCTCCCCTGCTCATGCTGTCTCTCTCTCAGAAATAAATTCAGATGGCCAACAGACACATGAAACAACGCTCAGCATCCCTCCTCATCAGGGAAATACAAATCAGAACCACACTGAGATACCACCTCACGCCAGTCAGAGTGGCTAACATGAGCAAATCAGAGAACTCTAGATGCTAGCGAGGATGTGGAGAAACGGGCCCCCTCCTACACTGTTGGTGGGCATGTAAACTGGTGCAGCCCCTCTGGAAAACAGTGTGGAGGTTCCTCAAAAAATTCACACTACAACTCCCCTATGACCCAGCAATAGCACTGCTAGGAATTTACCCGAGGGATACAGGAGTGCTGATGCATAGGGGCACATGTACCCCAAAGTTCATAGCAGCACTCTCAACAATAGCTAAAACATGGAAAGAGCCTAAGTGTCCATCAACGGACGAATGGATCAAGAAGATGTGATTTATCTATACGATGGAATACTACAAGGCAATGAGAAAGAATGAAATCTGGCCATGTGTAGCAACATGGATGGACCTTGAGGGTTTTATGCTGAGCGAAATAAGTCAGGCAGAGAAGGACAAATATCATATGTGTGCACGTATAGGAGGATTAGGAGGAACTTAATGGAGGACCACGGGGGAGAAGAAATGGGGAAATGGTGGGGGAGAGGGAGAGAGGCAAACCATGAGAGACTCTTGAATGTTGAGAATAAACTGAGGACTGATGGGTATAGGGGGGAGGGGAATTGGGGTGATGGGCATGGAGGAGGGCACTTGTGGGGATGAGCACTGGGTGTTATATGGAAACCAACCTGACAATAAACTATTTTAAAAAAAGAAATAAATAAATCATTAAAAAATTAAAACAAAAAAGAAAGTCATTTCGCACTACTCTTCTTGAAAATTTCTTCTTTTCTGAGGGAGAAAAAAAACCTCAAAATACTTCATCTCTGATATTCTATCCATTCTCATTTCCACACCAACCGTGAACCAATATCTCTTTCCTTCTTTAGCCCACCGTTTAGTCCTCTGTCACCAGAAGTCCAAAGTCAGTCCCCTGAGGATGAAACATTAGTCTTATCCTTATTTTCTTGCTCCCCAGAATATTCTATAATATGCATGTAGATTTGAAACATTTCCTTTTTGAAACATTTCTTTTTCAGATTTTGTCAGTGCTACATCCTGGTTTACTTCTTCCTACCACACTGCCAACACTTCTAATTTCATGTGCTTAACCCTCTGTCATGCTGGTCTTCTAAATGCTATGCTAGCTCTGCTAGCTTTCTAAAAGTCTCTTTTCTTGTGAAACTATCCTGACTCTTGGAGTAACCATATCCCATCTTCTAAGTGCATCTATACCCTATAAGCTGAAACAGCTGTGGAAGACCAGTAGTTGTCCTTCCACAAATCTGTTTGCTCTAATCTCCCAGGTGGTAAGATTTTAGCTGGGCTGGATTTCCCAGGTTCCCCTAGAGTTAGGTGAAGACAAATAAGTAAATTTCATCAGTGAAATGTGAAAGTGATAATCAGTGGAACATTCATTTCACTTTTTAGGGCAATTTCTTCTTCACATCCCCTGTTTTTCCTTTTCTACTGGTTTGGAAATGGCTCCAACTAGAGGAGCCAGTGTAGACCCAGAAAGGGGAGCCACATGTTGAAATTTGAAGAGGGTAGCCTCTGTAGATCCTTTCCAAGATGTCTTTTACATTTTTTTGAGTCTTCCTTCGTTCCAGTATTTTTACTTCAACCCTGCACTGGAAATCCTACTCAGAGAACTGACCTTATTCACTGGAGTTGTTTTGGCTGCAAACATTTGTAGAAAGAAAAATGTGTTTGGGAATTTAGGCACAACATATACCCAAGATATTAGCAGCCAATTATGACATCTAAATCCCAGCTTGAAATAACATTGAAGCAAAATCTCTACTCCTAAAGGGATGTTCTTCTGTAGGATAATACTGATGGTGTGTAATCAAGATAGACTTCACCTAAAATTATACCTTCTTTTGTCTTTCTTTTTCCCTGTCCTGCCTCACCTATTCACTGGAAATTTCTCTTGGAAATATTTCCTCAATAAAGCACTTGCATCCATATTCAATCTGAGGGTGTGCTTCTGTGCAACCTGATATAAAGCACTGTTCCTATCCTCACTCAATATCTTAGCCTATCTCCTACTGAATCATACCACAAATAGCAAGTCAAAGAGGAATTCCTCTATATAAAAATGAATACACACATCATCATCATAATCATAGAAATGATAAGAACTACAGAGAACTTAGACACCCAAATCTTAAGAAACCCAAGATATATAATCTCAGTGTTAAATACAATAAAAATAAACTTGAACTTTAGTGAAATCAAGAATAATATCCTATCACCAATCTTGGTATGAATAGAAGTTTTTAAAAAATTAGGAGACACTAACAAAATCCCATGCACCTATGGGTTTGCTGTCAGAATTTACCCTATGCAGGTAGACTTAAATTTTAAGGAAGATAATTTAGCTTAAAGAAATCATGAGCTAGTAGCGTTCTTAGTTGTCTGAAAGAAGAAAAGACAAATATCTTCTGTAAAAAAAGCACTGTTGATCTAAGCCTGAAAGAATTCCCATAGAAAAACTTCTAAGGAATATGAATTAACTGTCAAAATTAACATAACAAGTAAAGAAACAAAGGTATCATGAGGGGGAACCAGCAGAAATAGAGATTGCAAAAAAAAAAAAAAACCTCCCAGTTTTTTAAGGTATTTAAAAAGCTGGTTATTGAGTATAAAACAAGTATTGTACATATTTTAAGAAATAAAAAAAGTGAAAGGTAGTAATGAAAGGAAGCTATGAAAACTTTTGCTATGGTATGATTGTTTGTGTCCACTAGATTCACAGATTAAAACCTTAACAACCAACATGATGGTATTAGAACGTAAGACCTTTGGAAGATCATTATGAGAGTGGACCCACATGATTGGGAATAGAGTATTTATAAAAGAGACTCCAGACATCTCCCTACTCCTTCTGCCATGTGAAGATACACCAAGAAATCTGCAAGCTGGAAGAGAGTCAATGCCCAGTCATGCTGGAATTGTGGTCTTGGATTTCCAATGTCTAAAAGTGTGAAAAATAAGCTACTCCACCTGTGGTATTTTGTCATAGCAGCCTGAATGGACTAATAGAGAAACTAAGTTGAAAATATTCAGACATTCCAGAAATAAAATATGAAATATTCAGGAAGGACAGAAGAAACAATTATGGCCTAAAAAACAATAAAAACTATTCAAAATACAGCACAGAGAAACAAAAATATGGAAGCCTGAGAGAATATGGGAAACTAAAGCTAGAATATGGAGATCTAAATTTGTTTAACTGGAGTTCTGGAAGAGAGGATAAATAATAGCTGAAATATTTTCCATTAATCATAAATCCTCAGATTCAGTAAGCCCTATGAAACTTAGGCAGATTAAAAAAAGTCACTACACCTGCACCTAAAAATAATAAGACTGAAGAACACTGAAGGAAAAAAAGAGAAACAGGGCACCTGAGTACAGTAAGTTGAGAGAAGATAATTGTTAGTCTTAAATTTCATACCCAGCAAAATTATTTTTAAGTAATTATAAACTTGAGTTCTGTACCCAGAAAATATAAATATTCAAGAGCAAGGGAAATTTTATAACATTTTTTCCATCATAAGCAGTATTTTTCCCTGCACATACACAGTCATAGCATTCATTAAAACAAATTTTCATGAAGGTAATATGAAAGAACCAAGGGAAAGAGAAATAATAAGCAAAGAAAACAGTGAATGTAAAAAAATGTAAAACAAGTATTTCCTATGAAAAGAGTAATTTTGTTTTATGGGGTTAAAATAAGGTTTAAAAATAAACAAAAACAATGGCATAGAAGTTGAAAAGTAACTGATTGGTAATATAAATATCTTTGTAGAATTTGAGAGGAGACTAAAAGGAGGGTTGTTTTTCTCATTTTAATAAGAAAACATTGACATCCCTTGGGTACCAATCAAAGAAAGTAGAGCATGTAACTTTCAAATTGGTACAGAGGAAAACAAAATAAGAAATACAATAAAAAAAAAGGCCAAAAATAGAAGAAAAGAAATAGAAAAGTTTGTATAAATGAAAATATTGAAGTGGTTTTAAAATGAATAAAAATTTGTTAGAAATTACAATAATGTAAACTGATTAAATACTCCAGCTAGAAGATAAAGTTGGATATAAACAAAACCTCAAATATGACTGTATTCCATTTACAAGTGATGCATCTAAAATATATTAGGGCAAATAATGTATATAAAAGATC
Organism: Hyaena hyaena; assembly: GCF_003009895.1. Taxonomy (NCBI): domain Eukaryota; kingdom Metazoa; phylum Chordata; class Mammalia; order Carnivora; family Hyaenidae; genus Hyaena; species Hyaena hyaena. Next base: position 306,480 of record NW_024081707.1, read on the forward strand.
ACTACGCAGTAATGAAACATTCAATTCACCAGGAATATATAGTAATACCCAACTCTGCAATCTAATACTGACTAAACATATAAACCATCATACTGGGAGAGTTAGATATACTTCTTTCAGTAATTCGTAAATTACATAGGCAAAATAGATGAATAATTTTATAGGAGAATTGAATTGCAAAATTAGCTACATTGATCCAATTAATATTCATGGAATGTTGCACCCAAGAAATGATTAATACTTATTATTATCAAGTACTCAGAGAACATTTATGAAAATTAATCACATATTGGAACATGAAGCAAATTTAAAGACACATTTAAAAAATTAGTTTTATACAGACCATATTCTTTGATCCTAATGAATGTTAGTAAGAACTGAGCAATAAAAATGTCACTAGAAACACTCTTATATTTTAGAAATTAAAAATCTAATGTATTAACATACATTAGAGAAGAATTCATTTTGGGGGCACCTGAGTGGCTCAGTTGGTTAAGTATCTGACTCTTGATTTTGGCTCAGGTCATGATCCCACAGTCATAAAATTAAGCTCCACGTTGGGGTCCTTGATGACAACATGGACCCTGCTTGGGATTCTCTCTCCCTGTCTCTTTGCCTCTCACCTGCTCATGTGTTCTCTCTCTCTCTCACTATCTCTCTCTCTCTCTCAAAATAAATAAGCGTTTTAAAAAATAAAGAAAAAAAGAATATGCTTAGAACTAAATGATGCATATGCCACATATCAAAATTGTTGAAATAGTTACAGTGGATCTTGGATGGAAATTTGTCACTTTAAATATTAAAAGAAAAAATCTTAAAATGAATGATCTAAGCATCCAAATTGAGATTTTTTATTGTCCTGGGACTGGAGGGATAAAAGTGGGACAAAGAGTCTACAGCAAAATAAAACAAAAAGAATAATCATAGAGAGAAGAGCATGATAGACTTGTAGCAAGATTTATCAAAAATAAAAGAAAATGCTTAAAAATTAATATTATGATATTAAGGAGACATAACTACAGTTAGCTCAGAGATTAAAAAACTATTCAATTGTCATGATGAAGAGCTTTACAATAATAATTTGAAAACTTTGGTGAAATGAACAAATGTCTAATAAAATATAACATCAAATCTATCTCAATAAGAAATAGAAAATGGAACAGTTCTACAACAGTTCTACATTTAGGGGTGCCTGGGTGGCTCAGTCAGCTAAGCATCCAACTTTGGCTCAGGTCATGATCTCACAGTTGTGAGTTTGGGCCCTACATCAGGCTCTGTGCTGACAGCTCAGAGCTTGGATCCTGTTTCAGATTCTGTATTTCCCTCTCTCTCTGCCCTTCCCCTGCTCATGCTCTGCCTCTTTCAAAAATAAACATTAAAATTAAAAAATTGATCAGTGGTTAAAATTCTTTTCATAGAGAAAGCATCTTACAGAATGCTTTATGGCATATTGTATCAAACATTGAAAGAATGAGTAAATCAAATGTTACAAAATAAATACAGAAAGAGTAGGAGTGCTCTGCAACACATTTTATGAGGTTCAGATAATCCTGATTCCAAAACCTAAGAAAGATAACAGGCCTAGAAATATATTAGCTAAATTCACGTGTGACTATAGATGCAAACACTTTAATTAAAATATTGATAAACTATCTGTAATGAATAAAAGAACATAATAGATTATGATTGCATTGGATTTTCTCAGAAATATAATATTAGAATTTTAGATTTAGGTTTTGTATTTAGATTTAATATCTGGATTAGTACTTAGGTTAGGAAATCTATTGAAATAATCCACCCTATTAAAGTATAAAGCCATACATTAAGTCAACAATTTCATGAATAGCATTAGAAAAAATTTAATATCCATGATGGGAAAAATATTTGCAAAACAAAAATAAAAGGAATAAAACAATCTTCCTTAACATAATAAAGGATATAGTTAAATCCCTAAACAAATATTCTTAATGGAGAAATATTGAAAGCAATTTCTTCAAGATCAGGACAAAGAAGAGAATATATGTTATCTCCACTTCTAGTTCATGTTATATTGTTAATTCTAGCCATGCCTATAAAGCATAATAACATTTTTAATGAATGAGTTAATTAATTGATAAAGCTTGAAATGCAAGAATCAAAATTATATATTTGCAGATGATTTGATTATCTATTAAAAATCTAATATGAGATAGTTAATAGAATTGCTAAAACTATTTACTATGGTTGCTGTATAGGATTAATGTAAAAAATTAATTGACATTTTATAGAACACAAATATTTAAGACACATCATATGCTGTATTTTAATAAATCACTAACATTTAAAAAACATTTTGAAACAAATGTAGTCAAAGAGTTTTAAGATACCTGCAAAAAATGTAAATTTGCATCAAATTATGTTAAAGAAAACCTAATTAAATAGTGAGATCATGTTTCTGGATAAAATGACTCAATATCCAAAAGATGTCAGTTCTTCCCCTATAAGTGATCTATAATCAAGCACAATTACAATAAAAATTCCATGTCATTATTTTGTTGACTGTGATAAGCTGAATCTTAAATTTATGGAAGAATGGAGGGCACAAATTAGTAGAACCTTCCAGTTAAGAAAAAGGAGTGGGGGTATTTTATATATTTTGAATTAATGCAGCTGCTACTACTTTTAAGATACATGCCTCCTGCATTGCTTATTCACAAAAATTCAGAACATGGTTCTGGAAGGAGGGCACCAAGTACAAGTCTTTTGTCTATATCACTCAGCAGGTTTTGTGAGGAGGTAACCTTGTCTTTTATAGAGCAGCAGACACCAAATAGTGCTATTATGTTGTCTACTTATGACTTAATCGTTCATCTGTTAGAAGACCATAGTAACAAGGCAGAAAATTGTGTTTTAGAAGAATAACAATAAAAAACTCTAGAATAAAAGAAAAGGTTCTCAGGCCTTTAGAGTCAGGATGAATTATGTTACTGACATCCTTGGTTCTCCAGCCTCCAAAGGGCAGACTGTGAGATTTCTCGGCCTCCATAACCATGTGAGCCATGTCCTATAATAAATTTCCTTTAATATGTTTATCTATATGTCCCATTGGTTTGGTTTTTCTGGAGAAGTCTAACACATTCAAAAGATAGTATATATTGGTATATGTTCTGTAGGCACTTGAAAACAATTTGTATTCTACTATCGTCAGGTAGAGTGTTGTCTAAATGTTGATTAGGTGCTTTTGGTAGATGGCATGTTGAGTTCTTCCATATCGTTGCTAATTTTCTCTCCATTATTTTATTAATGTTGACAGAGGTATATTCAAATCTCCAACTCTAATTGTAGATTTGTGTACTTCTCCTTTCAGTCCTATCAGTTTTTGTTTCATATATTTTTTAGCCTTTTTGTTTTGTACATTCACATTTAGGATTGCGTTGTCTTTTTGGTGGGCTGATTTTTTGACACTTTTATCATTATGTAATTTCTCCCTGTGTCCATGATAATTTACTTTGCTCCAAACTCTACTTTACCTGATGTTATTATAGCCACTCCTGCTTTCCTTCGATTAATGTTTGCCTGACACATCTTTTGCCATCTTTTTACTTTCCACCTGCCAATGTTGTTATATTTGGAGTAAGTTTCGTTGTAGGTAATATTTTGGGCTGGGTTATGTTTTTTAATAATTCATTTTGCTAATCTCTGTCTTTTAATTGGTATGTTTGATTGTTTATATTTAATATAATTATTGATCCATAGGATTTAAGTTTGCTGTTTTAATTTCTTTCCATTTTTCTTCTCTGTTTTTGTTCCTTTTTTTTCTGTTTTCCAATAGATTTGGACTTTTTTTTCTAAATTCCATTTTGATTTGTACACTGTTTATGACTATATCTCTTTCTATAGCTTATATAGTGGTTGCTCTGAATATTATGTTATATATACATAACTTATCACAGTCTAAATTTTTGTTTGCTCCCACTGGTGTTTCCCAATTAATGGTTTCATCACTTCCATGTCTGGGCTATATTAGTGAAAGGAAAACCCAGGAATTTTACCACTTCTTTGAATCTTGAGGTGTCTAAATAGTCTGCTCTCTTTACTCCAGCTTTTCAGGTTTTGTTATGTTTGCTTTACGTATGATGTTCATAGTTTGTACCTTTTGACTACCTTCACCTATTTTACTCCTTCCATTTTTAAAGGCAGCAATTATAGCATTCTGATCTTTGCTAATATTTTTGCATTTTCTTCTCTGACTCTTACTCCCCTGTGTCCCTCTTTCACTTATAGGAATTATTTTTATTACATTGGCCCCACCCAGATAATCCAGAATAATCTTCCCATCTCAAAATGAGCAGTTAATCACAGCTCTAAAATATCTTTTGCTATGAGAAGGTAACATATTCACAAGTACTGGAAATTAAGATACGGATCTCTATAGAAGGTTATTTTCCAGTTTATCACTAAAAGCTTTGTTTGGAAGAGATTTCTCCTATCACTTTTAAGCCGTAAATACATTTAATATAGTTTTGAATCAAATAAATTTGGGGTTTTTCTTGGCTAAGCAAAACTAAAAAGGTTTTTTGTTGTTTAATAAAAAGCAGATGTAGCAAAATCCTTTCTATGCTAATGCCAATAGCTTAGTGTCTTTCTATGATGGGCCCTTTTAAAAAGGAATATCAAATGCCTATTTTTTTTGCAAAACCCATTAAAATGCCTTTCTTCTTTTGTCAAACATCATGGACATGACTATCTGTACTGATTATGTCGTAGTATGTTACATGTATCTAGAACACAACTCACTTTCTTGAGATGTGCCTAACATGTTATGAACTCTTTTGCTCTGGCAAATGCTTCAAATGACTAGTTTGCCACCTTACCAGAAAAAAATCTCATTTATCACAAAACGGGCATAAAGACTCTCAGAATTCTACATTAATCTCAAGAATCAAATATCTTGACATATACTTGCTGCAAATGTGACAAAAACATACTTGTTGACTTGTCCACTTGTCATTTATTAACAGTCATCAGCCATTCACCATATGCCATGCTGAAAAGTAGGTCTATAGTGTGCAGAGGTTTGGAAAAATATGGGCCTTTCCCCTCGGGAGCCAAGTTTGCTAGAAACAGGGAGGGAAGCAAGGAATGGACTCAGCCTGTTTGGAAAAGAGGATGGGAGGAGACTCAGAAAGGCTTCCATGAGTTGATCTTATTCTTAAAGAATAGAAGTGAGATGCTGGCTAGGAGAGTAGTTATAAAGGGAGAAGTTCGCCAAGTGATTAGTTAGCCAACAGAAGAGAAGAGGAAAATCATTCCAAAGACAGATGGCATAGGCAAAGACAAGAAATTTCAGAGGTAAGTTCTGAAGAGCTCTAGGAGATTTAATAATTTGGAGTGTGGATGTGAGGCAAGGAGTAGCAGGAGATGAGACTGCAGAAGTATTTAGGGCTGGATCAGGGAAAATAATATCTTAATTACTATTTTCCCTATAGAAAACACAGAATCATTAAAGCTTTTCTTTTTTTTTTTTTTTTGAGCTTTCCAAACAGCACATCATTCTTCCTTGTGACAATTAGACCTGAGGTTAGTGATCCATAGGGTTCACTTTACCCAAGATAGTTTATGTTTATAACCACTGTCCCAGCATTCTCACCAATAGTGCCCACTTTCACTCTCAAAAGTGTCCTGGTTTGACTTATAAATTACACAATCATATTTAGACAATTGCATTATTTACTGAAGAAACACAAAAGCATTACATGATTAATGGTGTCTCATTTTATTCTTTTTTATAATCCCTGCCATCTGAGACTGAACTTCTGAAAATAAAGTTGGATTGATCTTTAAGTGAAGGAGGTTGAACAATTCACTATACCTCACAACCCACAGTTTCTTCATTTGGCAAGTAGCTATAATTGTACTCATCTTATGGTATTATTTTAAGAATTAAAAGGATAAGCATACACAAAACATTTATAGCAGTATTTGGCATAAAATAAGCCAATTTTATATTATTGCTAAGTGGTTTGCTTATCCTAAATTCTGAACTCTTGACTTTAGATGCTGTGTAATACCCAGACAGTCCATGAGGTGTCAGGTCCTTCAGAAGTCACAATTTTCTCTGCTAAAACTGGTAACAACATTGCCATTAATACCATTACACTTGACCCATATCCTCCAGTGCCATTTCCCTCACTAGTTTGTGGGCTCTCCAGAGGCAGGGAAAAATCTACTTCTTACTCAAATTTACATCCTTAGAGCCTTAAACAACAATGTCTGGAAAACAGCAGATGCTAAATGGATGCTTTTGAAAGAAATAAAGAATGAATGAGTTGATCCATTTTTTTGTGTGTGATAGGAGATTTTTAGAGGCTTATCTGTAACCTGGGTTCTCTGTGTTTTTTCTGATGTGCTAAACAATCTGAATGATACCTCATATCACTTTTAGTAAATTGTCTTAGGTCGATGGTCTCAATCAGGAACTATTTTGCCACCCACAGGACATTTGGCAATGTCTGGAGACAGTTTTGGTTGTCACATTTGGAGGAGTGTTACTGGCATCTAGTGGGTATAAGCCAGGGATTCTGCTTAGCATCCTACAATGTACAAAGCAGCTTCCAAAGAATTATCTGGCCCTAACTGTCAATATGCTGAGGTTGAGAAACTTTGATAGGTCTATGAATATAGCACATAATTTGTTTGACCTTACCACATCTTTTTGATACAGCTCTGATATCAGCTTAATATCATTTCCCTACATTAAACCCATATGATATTTCTGATTACTTGTTTGTTTGTTTGTTTGTTTGTTTGTTTTTGCCTCAGGAATTTATTTCCCAAAGGCTAAGAAACTTGGTTAGCCCAAAATTACGTATACTGGGCATCCTGGAGGTGGGAAGAAATTAGCAGTCCTGGAGGAGAGCATTAAACAATGTAGGTTAGAAATTGGAGGATAAATGGCTTAGTAACCTGCACATTTCATTGGCTTTTTCTCCTTCCTACTCTTGCTCCCCTTGCTCCATCATTCCCACTCCCAGATAAACTACTTGTACCCAAGTCCTTGTCTTGACTCTGCTTTTGGATGAACCTAAACATAGGCAATGGATTTTCCTTGAAAATACAAGTAATCATTACCAGAAGTAATGGGGCAGGGATATGAAAATTTAGCTATTCTACATCTGCTGTTGGATATACTGGAAATATAATAGTGACATGAAATAGTCAAACTGTATAGGTTACCATGGGTCAATTTCATTGATGTCAGTCATTTATCTGACTAAGGAATAAGAAACGAAGGTTCATGTGCCCTGAGCACTGAGGCAGTGCTAGAATAATTACTAATTTAGAAGTGGTATCTACCATTCTTGCATACTCCCTATCTTACTTTCCTTTGACCTGAGTAGAGTGTGAGATATGGGGCAAAGAAAAAGACCTAGCTATTATAATAATCAGGGGAAAGAGATGAGAAAATCGGTATTCATTTACAGTATTTTCTCCTGTACAGATGTCATAGATGCTCTTTGAATCACCGCACAAATTTATAGACTCTGTCATTCAGTGGAAAGCATTAACGAAACCCTATTGAAGGCATTACATGGTGGAAAAGGACACAGAGAAATGAGGAAGACATACAAGTCCTCTAGATAAAGATAGAATCCACACATAAAGTCTCATAGTATAAATTTATGCATAATTTTCCTGAAGGTTGCTAAGCGTTGCCTTAGCAGGTAGAGTTAGCTGCGGACCTGGCAATATTGTGATCCTGACATCCAAATGCTTTCAGGGTTCAATGCAATCAGTCATATGAGAGTGCCTACCTACAATATTATTCTGCCTAGAATTCTTCATGCATTATATATAGGTTAAAAGAGGTTGCCATAAATAGTAGGTTCATAGAAAGGACAGATTGAACGTTTGAACTCTTTGCAAAAGAAAAAACAAGTGAGAGAGACAGAGAGACCATTTTTCACTTTCTTTCTGGACTCCCCATCACCCCTCTAATGTGGGAGACTGCAGAAACAACATTAGTTCAACATTAAAATCCAATAAGCTTTTTTCTCGACTTTAGTCTGACAGGTCTCCTGCATGGCAGAGAAGCCACAAGGCTGAATGAATGAGTTTCTAAACAAATTGGGTCAGATGTTGCTTTTGCTTGACTTACTTAAGATTGATTGGTAATTAAGTGATTTAAAATTGGTACTTTCCTAAAATTGTAGCAAACTTGGGGCAGGGCTTTTCAGGTTTTTTGAGACATTCAGAGGATTGGGAATAAAAAAAAATAACAGTAAAGAGAAATAGATATTTCTGAAGAGTCTTGGTGTAAACAGAAGAATGGGATGTGGTTTACTTTTTTGAACATATCTCAAGCATGGAGAAGAAACATTTAATAATGGAAAATTACTCCATCATTGGAATTATAGGTAGTATTAAAGTAGCTTCTCTTCTGGTGAATGAAGAAAAATAAATGTACATCCACCCTCTTCCTCAATCAAAATCAGTGATTTATGGACTTACCATCCTATGTGGGATTGAATTGACTTTCTCATGGCCTAGATAATGTTTGGTAAGTGCAGAGAATGAAGTAAGGGGAAATGGAGCCCAGGAAGAAGCCTAAGTAGGAGTCCTGGATGGGCAGGTCATACTAAGGTGAGACTAAATAGAGTGTGGATAATATTATTCAGGACTCAATAGAGTATTACTAAGCATTACTAACAATCACAGTTAAAATCATCCTTTTTTGTACACCTGTGAAAAAGTAGAAATTTGTGCATAACTATCTTGTATTATACATATAATAGAAATTATAAATATAAAATATGTGTTTGTTTATCTTAACCCTGAACATATGCCTCTGATAATTCTACTGTATCTATTCCAAGGTGACAGGTGTTACTTAATTTTATTTCTCTAGAATCTGATGCAGACTTCTGTAGGACTTGGTGTATGCTTAAATCTTCAAAATATGTACGTCCAAGTAGAAGATATTATTGTCATCGTTTAGGGGGAGCAAGAGTATAGAGAATTTTATCTGGTTTTATATTTTGAGATTCCTGGAAACATCAAAAATATTTTTTTTGTTTTTTTCATCAAAAATATTTCTAATGCATGCATTAATTTAATGAAAGTTTCTGGAGAATAAATGCAAGATGCTGAAAAAGGACAATCCATCAATCAGACAGGAATCCTATCTTTAAAAAGCTTAATATTCTATAGATAATAAGATGATACTGATTCTGTAAAGTGAAATATTATAGGGTAATATAAATTATTTATTAGTTGGGTTAAGAAGAGACTTTTAGACAGGAGAAACAGCAGGGAAAGCCCTGGGAAATAGACAGATTTTAGCTGAAATTGGAGAGTTGGTGGGATTTGAATTGGTAGGAGTTGGATGTACTATGTGAAGAATTGGATATAAGAGCACATATGTGTGGAAGAGTAGGGATAGGTACACAGAGCATCAGGTGACTTGATGCAATATACAGACTGTGGAGGAAAATAAAAGAATAAGATGGGAGAGGTTGTCCATGATTTAGATGGTCAAGGGCCTTAAGTGGCAGTTTGAGAGCCTGAAGCTTTGTCCATTAATCAAGGGAGACTTACTGAGGACTGATGAACTGAGTTATGCCTAAGGTAGATTAATTCCATAGTGGTATTTAGGATGGATTCAACTAGGGAGACTGGAGTTAGGCAATCTGAACAGCACTGAAAGCTTGCCAGAAGAGAGGTACAATGAGTATGAAGCACTGGCTCTGTAGTGGGGGAGAAAGATGAGAGAGCAATTGTTTCAGACATGCTGGATTCAAGTATCATGACCAAGTTGTTCACTGAAGATGATCTAATTTTCAGACACTTTGAATATCCATAGTTATGCCAAAGATACTATATGTAATGACACTTAAAAAGTGAGTTTCTTAATTTCACTAAGCTCTATGTTATCCTTAAGAATTACATTCATGCTCTAAACAAGTATTTTTCAATCTGGGCTATACATTTAAATCTACTGAGGTGTTCTTAAAACTGAGAAAGCCTGAAGAATCATCCCATACTTGCTTGGGATGGGGCCCAGGAATCTGTACTGGCGGTTTCAGAGCCCATTGAGATGTGTATCCCAGCAACACTGGACAGTAGTACTCACTTTGTAAGTTTCCACTCCCATGTGGAAAGCAGTCATTTATTATGTGCTGCCTGTGTCTGCAGAAAGGGGCAGTAATTAATGCAATCACAGATACTTAAGTTGGGTGATTCATAGAACATTTTTAAATTTTATGATATCTTTGAAACAGTTTTTGGTTATGCATTTTGAAAGGTTTTTTTTCTCCTTCCTTTACTAGTTGGTGACTAGCATTATTCTTGAAAATTTATTATTGAATGCTTATTTTTGAGTTATTATTTAAATCCTCACTATCATTTGATTAGTTGGATTTAGAAAATGTTTCTGGGGGCGCCTGGGTGGCTCAGTCGTTAAGCGTCCGACTTTGGCTCAGGTCGTGATCTCACAGTTCATGGATTCTAGCCACATTAGGCTCTGTGCTGACAGCTAGTTCAGAGGCTGGAGCCTGCTTCAGATTCTGTATCTCTCTCTCTCTCTGATCCTCCCCTGCTCACACTGTGTGTGTGTGTCTCTCTCTCTCAGAAATAAATAAAAACATTTAAAAAATTAAAAAAAAAAAGAAAATGCTTCTGAGTGTCCATCTGAAGTTGGTATTTTTGGCTTCCAGTGCGTTTATTGAACAGTGCTTTAAGAAGAGGAGCAGAGAGTGCCCTGAAAAAGGCTGTCATACTATGTGAATTGCAATCTCAGTCAACTGTGTCTAATACTATTAAATTTTAAATACAATCTAAAAATAATTTATTCAGAAGGAAAAAATTCAACAAAGAATATATAATCCACCATTTTTATATTTTTGTGATATGTAGGCTATTTAATTTTGCCTTCTGGTTCCTGTTCATGTATGTAAATTTTTGCATAGTTATTATGTAGATCCTCAATAAAATTTCCTTCTTTTTCATGAATTAGATTAGTTGCCATTATAGCATTAAGATTTTTCAGCATTTCAATATATTGTATTTGATTTCACAGTAGCATTTGAATGAGTGTGTAATACTTCATTAAATGGATACACTGTAATTAACAGATCATTTAACCCCATCAGAAACTTGGGTCATTGTTTTTGTTGATAAACAATGCTGTTGTCAACATTGTTTACAATGTTTTAGTTAACATATTCATTAAACATTGATTTATACTACTTAGTTGGGGAGAGATTCAGATATAAATAAACCCCTATCTGGCTTCATGGAGCCGACAATCTCATAGGAAATTATATGAACCATATAACAGTATCATAATGAATATATAAACATGGAAACACGATGGAGGAAAACTGAACCATGATGACAAGAAAAAAATAACACTTGCATTAAGTCCAAAACGATGAAGAGGGATTTAACAGTAAGACAAGGTGGTTAGGGAACCCATTCTGAAGAAATTAAATAATACTTTTGCAGAAGTTTGAAGCTTATGGAAATGATCAGAGGTTAAACTGGAAGGAACAGGTTGGTACTGTGGTAGTTTATAATGATAGATAATGCATAATGGTAGATAATGTAAATAGAATGGTCAAGGATGTGGAAAGAGAGGAAAGATCTTAATCTTCCATATTTTTCCTGTATAATAAAATGTAAGTAGTAAGATTATGGGTCAAAAGGAAGGAACAATTTCATAGCTCTAGATATGTATTGCTAAGTACCCTGGAAGAGGTATGCATACTCACACAAGAATCAATAGCACATCACGTGTTACAAATATAATTAGCAACTTAGGTGTACTTTATCATGATTTGGCTAATGTCACATGGTTAACTTTTTTATTGTGAAATGTATTGTACACACTGAATAGTGTGTACCATCTATAGCAGAGTAAAATAACAAAAATTGAGTACATGTGTATCCAACATTGGACTTAATAAATAAAAGTTTTCCAGTGAATCAGAAGCCCTTCCATCTTATCTCATCCTCTTTGCCACTCCCTCAGAGAGATAACTATTTCCTTAAATGCAGTATTGCTTTTATCTATTTGTAGAGTTCTAATATGTATGTATATAATTCTAAATAATATTTTGTGAAATTTTGCCCATTTTAATTTTTTAATGTTTATTTATATGAGAGATAGGGAAAGAAAGAGAGTGAGAGGGAGGGAGAGAGACAGAACATGAGTGGGGGAGGAACAGAGAAAGAGAGAGACACAGAATCCTAGGCAGTCTCCAGGCTTTCTCAGCACAGAGCCTGACATGGGGCTTAAACTCACAAGCCATGAGATCATGGCCTGAGCCAAAGTCAGAGGCTTAACCAACTTAGCCACCCAGGCTCTCCAAAATTTTGCCCATTTTAAACTTTGCATACATAGCATACATAGAATCATATGTTAAATATTCCCTTTGAGGAGCTATTTTGGCTAAATATTTTATGCTTGAGACCCATATTATGACTGCTTTGCTATAGTTCATTTATTTTCACTGCTTTATATTGCTACGATAATGAAATACATACCACAATTTATTTATTTACTTGTTTATCTTATCTTCTATCAATGAACTTTTGCATAATTATTACTGTTTTGAATATTTTGTACGTGACTCCTGGTGGCTAATCTCCCTGGGATATATATCTAGGTATAAAAAGGACAGGTATAGGTATGTGCATCTTTGGCATTACTAGGTGATATCAAACACTTTCCACTGTAACTGTGACAATTGACACACCTACCAACAAGTGTGAAAGTTGCATTGTTCTATTGCCCCACATCCTCCTCACTACGTTTTAATTTGGGTCACTCCAGTGGATATTCAACAATGATCCATTGTGATTTCATCTTTAGTTTCCTTGATTTCGAGTGATATTGAACTGCATCAGTGTTTTAAAGCCATTTATGTTTTTATACTAGTCACTACTACATCATACCTTTTGCCATTTTTTTTCTATTGGAATTTTTGAGTTTTATAAAAATACACTTTATGTATAATTGGCTTATGTTTCAAATTCTTTTTTTTAACCTATTTTGAGAGAAAGAGAGAAGAGAGCAAGAGAGTGAAGAGAGAGAGAGAGAGAGAGAGAATCCCAAGCTGGCTTGGCACTGTCAGAGGGGACCCTGATGTGGGGCTTGAACCCGTGAACGATGAGATTGTGACCTGAGCCAAAATGGGACACTTAACGAAGTCACCCAGGCTCCCCTCAAATTCTTTTCCCAGTTTGTTGCTCACCTTTTTTCTTTATATATTTTCAATGGGAGTTAAAAAGAGAGCTTTGTGAAGTCATCTGTTATGAGACAGAAGGACAAGTTTCAGAATTGGTATCATAAAATAGGTTTATGTCGGGAGAGAAGCAGGCCCTATTCACTTTGAACGCTGAGCCAAGGTGTACCTAAATGTTGTCCATGAAATATTCAGATTCTAGTAGATTCCATTTATTTATTTATTTATTTATTTATTTATTAATTTATTGAGACTGCTTGCACGTGTGGGGGGAGGGGGGAGAGGGAGAGAGAGAGAATCTTAGGCAGGCTCTGCAACAGTAGAGAGTCCAATGTGGGGCTATATCTCATGACCTGAGCCTATATTAAGAGTCAGAGGCTTAACCCACTGTGCCTCCCAGGTGCCCCTCCATTTTTTTAGAGTCCATCCAGGTCAGGTTTTCTCTTAATTGCAACTTATATTGTTGTAATGGACAGTGATATCTATTAGCGAGGATTTTACTTACAGTTCTACATTTCACCAAGTTCAAATTACTATACAGTTGTTAAATAAAAACCCACCTAACTTTCATTTATCTCATTTCAAAATTCGGTGATTTTTCTCTGCACAATCCCTCAGGATTCTTCATTATTTTTCTAAGCATGTTTCTTACTTGCCTTGAATGTAGGCAACTCTTGAATGTAGGTCTTTGTGAGCCAGAACAAACTTCTCCCTTAGGGATTCTGAAAGGTAAAAAAAAAAAATGCATTTCACATTTCTGCTCTGAAGGACGTTTTCTTCAAGATGAATTGGTAACCTTCAAATATTGGATGACTGACTTTCTCGGCCTAATTTAGAAAAGAATGACTTCAAATCCTATGAAAAAGACATCGCCTACCAGAAGACCCCTCTGGTGGGCCAGCCTCTCCCCTTGGACTATGGATCTCAATCCTCCTTGCCTTGTCAAGGGCTTTATTCCTTCATTTATTTCATCTCTTCTATCCCAGTAGTCTCTGCTCTATTGTTTTCTTATTTCTATAAACAAAGAAACATGCTTTAGAATCTCTCATTAAGAAAAAACAAAACCTAACAAGCACAACAAAACAAAGCACCTTTTCTCCTTATGTCCCTCTGGCAATATTCCCATTTCTTTACTCCCCTTTTAGAGTAATACTTTTCAAAACAGTTTCCTATGAGCAATGTTTCCAGGTCCTTCCTTTTCAATCAAGTCCTCATTGCTCCACTGAAAATGTTCTTGTCCATGGTCATTTTTCTGTCCTGTCCAACCCATTCTCTTCGGTTTCTTCTTGATAAAGGATGTTCCTCTCTTGGCTCATATGACACAATACCTTGGTCCCTGGCTTTTATTTTACTATTTTCATTGACTCATTTCTCATCTTTTACTATTTCACTATTCCTAATAGAGGAATGCCTCACAGAATAACACAGGGCCATTAATTATCTCCACTTTTACCCCTAAGTTGATCCATTTCTCACCATACTTTGACCAGTATCTGCTTGATAACAACTACAAAATTCTTTTTTTTTTTTAATGTTTTATTTATTTCTAGGAGAGAGAGAGAGAGAGAGACAGCATGAGCAGGGGAGGGTCAGAGAGAGAGGGAGTCACAGACTGAAACAGGCTCCAGGCTCTGAGCTGGCAGTCAGCACAGAGCCCGACGCGGGGCCCGAACCCACAAACCGCGAGATCATGACCTAAGCGAAAGTCGGACGCTTAACCGACTAAGCCACCCAGGCGCCCCAACAACTACAAAATTCTTATTTCCAGCTAAGATTTCTCCACTACACTAGAAGTACAGGTTACAAACTTGTCTACTAGATGTCTACACTTGGATTTTTCAAGACCATTTAAAATTTAACACGAGCAGAACTTCTTAATTTGAAACTTTTCCAGAAAGCACTTTCTCCCTTATTCTTCCTCATCTGTTTTAGGAGTACCATTATCACTCACTTGGCCAAATCACAAACCTGAAATACAGCCTTGATTCTTCTCTTTACCTCATTCACAAAATCAAGTTTATTGACAATTCATGAGTGTTCCCACAAATATACCTTGAACTTGTCCTTTCCTCTTGACAATTACTTTTATGATCATATTTTTAGAAACACTCAAATCTCATTAAGACAGTTTCATAGCTCCCTAATTGGTCTTCACATTTACTCCACTGTGATTCGTTTTCTTCATGACAACCAGACTGGTATTTTTTTCCATAAATGGAAAGAGCCTGGCTCTTTCTCATCTTTCAGGTTTCATCAAAACCCATAACAACTTCATCTCAAGTAGTTCACCTGAACAACTTATTTTTCTATAAACCTACTTTCTTTTTTAATTAAAAAAAAGTATTTATTTAAAAACATTTTTTAATGTTTATTTTTGAAAGAGAGAGAGAGTGAGTGGGGTAAGGGCAGAAAGAGAAGGAGACACAATCTGAAGCAGACTCAAGGCTCTGAGCTGTCACCACAGAGCCCAATGCAGGTCTTGAAGTCATGAACTGAAATCATGACCTGAGCCAAAGTCAGACTCTTAACCTACTGAGCCACCAAAGTGCTCCCAAAATGTTTATTTTCGGGGGGGGGGGGAGATAGAAAGAGAGACAGAGGATCTGAAGCAGGCTCTGTACTGACAGCAGAAAACCCAATGTGGGACTCGAACTCACAGACTGTGAGATCATGATCTGAATCAAAGTCTGATGCTTAAGCCACTGAGCTACCAAGGTGCCCCTCACCCTACTTTCTTATATTAATTATAACACTTGCCACAAATCTAGAATTATCAATATGTTTGCCTAGTGCATCGTAAATACTTAATAAATATTTGTTGAGTGAATTAATGGAAATGATTTACTAGAATTGGGAAAAAAAGAAGTATATATGGAAATTATCAGTTTCACATTGGTATGGATTTCTTCACAAAACTGTCATTTCTTTCCATTGGCATTATTTACCCAGTCTATAGATCATAACCTGAAGGAATTGCTGTAATATGCTTGCCTCTATTTTGTAGGAGGTTGGACAAAAAGTTAGAGTTTGGATGAACTAATCTACATAACTAAAATACTAACAAAAATGTTTAAATGTCAAAACCCTATTGCTCAAAAAGTAAATAAGGAAGAAAAGTAAGCATATAAGGAAAATTTTACTTGACAATAATTTTTACACCTGTTGTGAACCTGCCAAATCTCGTTTGGTTCTCTGGAAAGCAGCTGGTACTAAGGTGGTCCCAGAGCCAGGTGCCACAAGCCAGGGGCAATGAATTGGTATTCCCCAGTCAAGAGCTAACTGGAAACTACAGAAATTAAAGTACATCTTCCTAAATGTCCTATGCTTTCAACATTTTCCCTTAGAAATTTTTGCTAATACATTTCATATTCTGGCTGCAATTTTCTTGACATCTGGCTCTTATTTAAGCCATTTGTACATAGCTTTTCTTTTTAATTTGCTCCAATTCCTCCCACAAGAAAGTGAACCTCAAAATTACAAAACATGATGATTTGATAAAAGAAAGTTAAAGTGTTTATGAGCTCTTGAGGTTATTATGGGTCTGCATCTGGAGTCAGTTTAGAAATGTGTATAGTTATGAGCTAATTTAAAGGATGTTGCAAGGTAGTCAAAAATATTCCATGATTCACCAAACTTCAATTCTCATTTTATTAACCACGATGTCACTTACCTTAATAAATGGCCAAATGTGCCACAGATCCATGATGTCATTCACATCTTTATGAGTAAACACAAATTTGGAGAATTGCCATACAGAGATAATGAGAACTCATTACAAAAAATCAAACAAGGCCGTTCTTAGCCATACAATATATTGATATAAAACAAATAAAAGGCTCATGGCTAGGTCAAATTAGACACATACAATAGCAGAGAAAAATAAATATTCAAAGTTGTTCATTGTACCAGGAAGTTCCAAGTTTGTGCACTAAGTTATTTATTCTAGTGCTTTAAGCCAAGCACCAGATAATAAGCAGATAAAGGAATATGGCTTATTCATGTTTATGTCATAGGTACATGACAAAGCTTTTTGGCATACAGTAGCAATTTTTGGAATTAAAGAAACATTATTTGTCCAACCCTCATTTTTTGATAAATAATAAAATTTTACAGTCATTACTTTTAGCTTGAATGATAATGGCTATCATTTGTGCTATTTGTTTGGTTTTGAATTGTGTCCTTTAGAAAAGAGGCTATGAAATTCTGTATAGTAATGAGCATATATTTGACAGACCCTTTTCTTACCCTAAATGTTCTTGTGTTTATATTGCAAATATACTAGTCTTAACTTCTCTATTTGTTTGTTTTAGGAATTGATAGTGTGATAAAAATACAGTAAACATAAAGGTAAACATAGATCTGCTTTAATAAATATTATTGTAAATTTCAGACAAAGGAGAATGGCATATCTCAAGAAATTTCTGATGATAAAGCTTTAAGCAGATTTTAAACTTCCAACTAATTTGAAATTTTGGAGTGTCTTTTACTCTTCTTAATTAACCTCATAAATTACATTGGAGATCAGGGCAATAAGAGTGAACAAAACCTTCCCTAATTTTGATATACTACCTATGAATGTGGATAGATAAATATTAGCAGGGAAGAAGAATTAACAGTTACAATGAATCTGTTTGGTTTTTGTTTGTTTTGTTTTGTTTGCTTTTTTTTTTTGGTATTTTTTTGAGAGAGAGTTTGAGCTGGGGAGAGGGGGAGAGGAAGAGGGAAAGAAAGAATCTTAAGCAGCCTCCACACCCAGTGTGGATCTGCCCCTGGGGCTGGACTAGGGTTCAATATCACTGTGAGGTGGTGACCTGAGCCAAAATAGTCAGATGCTTAACCAAGTGAGCCACCCAAGTGCCTCTGAAGCTGTTTTTAAATAAAGCATAGGTGTACATCAAGAAGTAAAACAACAACTTGGTGATTTTTATGGATGCTAACAAGGCAAATTCCTGTTCGAAGATAAACTTCTACTTAGGGACTGCATCTAGTCTATGGATGGTATTTTTAAAATTATTATTTTGCTTTTTACTTTTTCTAATGGGACAATAGTATCTCTGTCCATGTTTATCACTGTAATGAAGGAAGATTAGAAGGTTTCTAAACTTAAGAACAGACTTGGGAGAAATTTGTTATTTAGATCAGGGAGATATAATCAGATTTAAATTATTGAGTAATAGATAAAGCTGAAATTTACTGTGAGGTATTGTAAATTATCACCAGGTGTTTCTGCTTTTAAAGTTAGTCTAGATTTTATCTTAAATGTGATATGCAAATAATGGTAGGGACTTATTATTATTACTATTAACATAATAGAGATATTGGTGCAGACTAATTTAAATGCATGCTATTTAATGACCTCACAGTTATTTCTGCTCATTAGAAACCTAACTGCCCCAAACCAGCACGAACAGTATCTCTCTTCATCCAGTGGCAATGAATGGAACAATTAATATAGTTCTGAAAATGACATGGATTTTAGGAAGCTGATTTTATTCAAGAAAGCATAATAAATGTCTGTCATTATAAACAATGCTTTGATTAAGGAATTTGTCGTATTTGTATCATTTAAAAATGAAGACATTTAAAATCATCAACTCATTAGAAAAATTTTGTATAAAACAGAAAGTATTATAGCTAGTAACTTATAAGGAAGAAGTCATGAGAAACGACTGTCATGGCACTCTCTGTGCATCAAATGCAGCATACAAGTTTTGCCCAGGTATAGGCTTAGCATGCGTTTTGGTCACATCCTTATGGATTCCCGTCCAACATTTCTAGGTGAAACCTAGAAATTTACACAAATGCTCAATAGGCTTCTGGTTTTGGTTCTTGAAGGGAAAACATTTTGAGAAGCATAGATTCAAAATACCCTCCCCACCAGCAAAGACCTGGAAGGCGTCTCCATAAGATATTTCTCATGCTCTACTGAATTTTCCCCCTTATCCCACATGTTCATCTTTACACTCTTTGAAATCTTTGCAGATCATCTTCACAAGTAAACACTTCTTCCCAGTGCTCACTATCTGTCCTTTCCAATAATATTGCCTCAGCACATCAAACTATACATATTTTATTTTATATTGTTCCTAACTAGTTCATAAGGGACTGGAACTCTTTTTTTTTCCCCTTCTATGCATTTTTTTTTTAATCCTTGGTGCAAGCGATATGGCCTAGTATACTTGATGCACCCCATACATATTTATATGTATATAATATAATGTAAATATTGAAATGAATAAATAAAAGCAACTCATCATCTGGGCTGTCTCTGTATAAACATGGCTCTGGCTTTAAAAGAATATGAAACGCATGGAAAACATCTTTTTGTAGGATCTGTGTTCTCCCTCCGTGCCCTACTTCATCATCACTTTGCATTCTCCGCATAATTTTTAAGAACATAAATTCTTGGCAGATATCCTGGTTTATAACTTAAGTAACAAGTGTCTGAGAGTCCAGAGTCATTAGTATCTATTGTGTAAATCTATATTTAGTATCATAAAATCTAATGGAATCCCAAATTACTGATCACAAGAAATAGCTGATTTTTAAATACTGAAAGTAAAACATCATGCTAAGTGCTTTAATTATTTTTTCCTTGAAACGGATGGTTTTATTATATCTGACACTGTTAAGAAAAATGAAATCTTTGGGGAACTAAAATCTGAAAAAGCTGAACATTTTAAGTGCTTTCTCTTTGGGTGAAGATTTATTTTATTTTAATGTGGGACCACTTAGTGAGTGAGGAGGTTGTAAAAGACTTTTGTGTGCACATTAAAATTTTACATGCTCTGTGTTCTTAATATTTTACAATGTATATCATTACATATTTCCTGAAGAAGTAGAAGATCCCTCAGAATGGAATTAATAATACTTGAAATTACCATTTGTGTGTACCAACTATGTGACAAACATTCATAAGCCTGCTTTATGTAATATATTTGGAAGGGTTCAATGGGAAATGGTTTTTCTTCGTTGATGGTTTTCATATTGAATAAGGAACTTAAGAGTTTGAATAGACCTTCTAAATGGCACTTGCTTTCATTAATAGTTCTTACATTAATATTCTTTAAGAGGATATACTTGTAAACATCTGATTTTAAGAATGACACATGATCATGAGAAATAGGCTTGATTAAATCTATAAAGTGACCATGGGACATACATTTTAAAATTGGAACTGCTTTGACAAATCTGAGGAGAGTGGTCATTACAACTGGCAATCTGGAGTTTTCTCTTGAGGTTAAGAAGTTATGTGCCTATGTAATCCCGTATACATTCTTGGCTTAAAAGGTGTTGCCTCTTCAACTAGAAACACTTAGGAAAAACTAAAAATACTGTTAGTCGGTTGGGAATGTAATCTTAACCTGGTTTAAGGACATTTTTCTGGGAGAGAACTTTTTGTCTTGGAAATACATGGTAGGCTGAGTGAAAGTCGGTTTGAGGTCAGATTTCATACTTAATATAATAGATGACATTGTATTTCCACATTTCCTTGTGGATCTGAATCAGAGGATACATTTTTAAGTACATCAAATATGATCTATTTTGCAATAATTTATCTTGCATTCAGAATGTATTTGGCTTTATCTTGTATCGCTTGAGCTAATATAATCCCAAGATGCAGCCTCTCTCAAAACTTCACCTACACATTTCTTTCCCAGTTTGAAAACAAAAGAGTTTCTGCTCCACAATTTTCTCTTTTCGTGTTATTCAAAATGAGTAACTATTGCCAGTAGCTACAGGAAAAAAAAAAAGACTTGGATGAAAGATTATGTTTGCAAAAGTGTGACTAAGTTAAAAGAATTCATGCTGAATTGTACATTGCTATTAAAGGCATATTCCAGTAGAGAATTAAATTCTAGGAAAAGGGGATTTTCTGTAGAAAATACGTATTTTGGAATAAAAGCTTAGATTCAAATACTGTTCTTGCATTCATAGCTGGAAGACTTGGGATGTTCTACTTCTCTGAGGTTCAATTTCACAATTTGTGATATTTATAAAGTATAATTATATCTACCTCAAGTAGTTGCTATAGATATAAAATGTGTCAAGAGACTTAAGCATATACTCCAGTGTCTGGCACACATTAGCAACCTCAGATGTGTTAGTTTGCATTTCTTCCAGCCTGGATTGAGAGACTTACCGGTACTGGCATTGAGAAAAAAAACACAAAGTCAACATTTAATCAAATATACACAATCTACCTCTGTGCTTTAAAGCTTTCACAAGTGGGTATAATCAGTTAAAGAGAGCAACACAGTAACGAGTCTTACAACAGACGCATTTCATACAGTGCATTTTCATCATATCATCGTAAACATACTGTGAAATCCCCTCACCCCTTCCTTTATCATTGTCGTGTGTGTGTGTGTGTGTGTGTGTGTGTGTGTTTCATGCAACAAAACTGAGCAGTGTGGGACATAGTCATTAGAATTATGGAATTCAGAAGGATTTTTAAAACAAACATATACATGTGTTTTGAATATATATATTAAATATAAATATATATTAAAGAGATTGTAGTTGAATATTTTTGAGAAATTTACTGAGGAAAGATTATATAATATTTAATAATATCATAATGATAATGTAATCTATCTATCTATGCATCTATCCACTAGTCTTTGTCTGAATCTCTGTTGCAGGATCTAAATCTCTGGTTTTGTGGAGCCAAATCCAAATATCTATGTACTGTAGAAATACCAGGCAAGACATTTTTCAGAAAAACACATGCCCAGAATGAGTAGAAGACATGACACTGTGGGAACTGAAATAAAAAACTGCCTTCAGGAACTTCCCTATTGTCCAGAGATCATGTAGAGTGTGGGTTGATACTGAAGATGAGTTTGGTATGCTGAAGAGGCAAGTGAGAGTGGGGGAGGGACAGAGAGAGAGACACACACAGAATCCAAAGCAGGCTCCAGGCTCTTGAGCTGTCAGTACACAGCCCAACGCAGAGCTCACACCCAAACTATGAGATCATGACCTGAGCCGAAGTCAGATGCTTCACTGACTGAGCCACCCAGGCCCCCCAAAAGGTGTAGTGTTCTAATCTCTAGCTACACATATGGAACTGTGTTCTTGTTTCCTACCAAGCATGAGATGTGTTTGGCTTCTGTTTCTTGATTAACATTGGAAATTTGACCCGATCATCTCTATGTGGTCCTGACTTTCCATAGATCCTTTGGCTCTGAATTTTTCTCTGTTTTACTCAGAAAGTATGCTCTTGATATTGAGCATAGACATTTCACTATTTAAGTTTTTAAAATATTTTATCATCTCTATGTGCCTTGAATAGAGGGTTAGATTTTACATTGCTTACAGTTTCCATTTTCTAATTTTCTTTATTTTATTTTATTAAATTTTTTTTAATGTTTTATTTATTTCTGAGAGAGAGAGACAGTGTGAGTAGGGGAGGGTCAGAGAGAGGAAGACACAGAAGCTGTAGCAGGATCCAGGATCTGAGCTAGCTGTCAGCACACAGCCCAACGTGGGGCTCGAACCCACGAACTGTGAGATCATTACCTGAGCCAAAGTTGGACCCTTAAACGACTGAACCACCCAGGTGCCCCTCTTTTTTTTTTTAATTTTAAAAGGCAAAATTCCTGAGCCATTATTAATGTGTATTATTTCCTAGTTATAAATATGTGCTAGATATAAAAATTAAAACCTTTGTGAATTATATTTTCTTAACATCTTTTCTGGAAAATAAGATATTTTGAATGGCATTAAAATGTTGTGCTATGGTGCCAGCAATAATCTTTCAACCAAATAATGCAAAGACATTTAAAAAGCAATTGTATATTAACTATTTTCTCCAATTCTTTTAATCAATCTGGGCACGTTTTGAGTTTGTTCTGATGGTCACTGATGCCTCATATTCCATTATTCAGGCCAATTTTGTAGCAATATTGACTGACAAATTACACATTTTGATATGTTATTAATATTTACAGAGCACCCATCCCAGGTTTATCACTAATGTCACCTTGAGTGGAAGAATGATGTTCAAACATTATTTAAATTTATGGCAATGAGCAAAAGCAATTATTATTATTATTTTTAGTTTAGAAATTGATGCAAAGAATTCATTTCAAATGGCTATTGCACAGAATATTCATAAACCTGGATTTCTGTCACATTTTTCTATGAAGAAAAGGAGTTTAAGAAAGCTAGTAACCACAACCACAGTTAAAGCAGGAACCCTAAGAGAAAATACTACTCATTCTCATCTTACTTTTCTGGAAATAAACTTGTATTTCCAAGATTCTTAAAAGACTGAGGGAAAGGAACATTGCTTTCCAAGTTTTCCCAAACCTGGAGACATAGTGAGAGGGGGATTTTTTTTTTTTTTTTTTTTTTTTTTTTTTGCAGAAAGACACAGAGGAGACATAGGAGGGACAAGAGCTTTCCAATGAGCAACAGGAAATGCAGTTCGGCTGCTGGTCTTCTCTTCACGATGACCCCTAACACAAAGAGAAAAATAAAACATGGCCGTCGTTCTTCTTTCTGGGAATTTCAGCTATGTGCGTTGCCATGCAGCTATGGACTTCATTTCACAAACTCTACTGCAGATAAGTGTGACCATATAATTAAAATTTAGTCAATGCAAAATGAGAGCAAGTGCTTCATTTTGACTAAGTCATGTCCTTAAAAAGGAGAAGTATGTCCTCTCCTTACAATTTTTCTCTTCTTGCCAGGAGTGTGCTCTCATGACGACCCACACCAAATCTGTCATCCTGGACTATGAGATAGAAGTTTTAAGGTCCACAGAAAAACAAGATAGAAATAGCTTGGATCTCTTACAACACAGGAGCCATGGCACCAGCCTTGTTGTGACAACCTGGACTTTTATATTAGAGATAATGAGATATCTATCTTGTTTGAGCCACTGTATTTTAGTGCCACTGTGTTATAGTACCTTAACCTGCATCCTAATTAATATGCATCACAGCCTAGGATAACCTGAAAAAGTTTATACCAGCTATGAAATGTATAATATATAAAGCACTTGAAATCAATGACAAAAGATATCCCACTGTTGAAAAATGTACAAATATTACAAACAGGCAACTCAGAAAAGGAACCCTGAAAAGGAACTACATATATGAAAAGTCATTCAACATCCTTAATAGAAGGGATTGTAAATTAAAACAACAGTGGTGGTTTCCAGTAGTCAAATTTTCAATCAATACAATTTTTGACAATAGCAAGTTTTTGGAAAGGAAATTGGTCCTTTTGTAAATTGTTTCAGGAGTGTAAATTGTTGCAACCACTTTGGAGAGCAATTTTGTACTATCTAGTAATATTAAAAATGTACCTGTTCCGTGTCTCAGTAATTTCCATTTTTGGATAAGTGCATCCCCTACTGCATGGTGTATAGTAGCAAAATAAGTCTGTAAATATCTTAAATGCCAATTAACCCTAAACAGGTAATACAATGTGATCTAATTATAGTATAGATTAGACCCAACTCACACACATACACGCACATACATCACAAAACCATGAAACTGAGGGATAAAAGCAAGCTGATAGGGATAAATGAATAGAGCACTATTTATTGCAACTTTTTAAGCACATACACAAAATAGGCCACATTATATATATAAAATGAAGGCCAAAAGATCTTAGATCTGTAGTATCTGTTGCCTCTAAAAAAAAAAGCATAGATAACGGAACTGGCTGTGAGAGGAAGGACAAAACTATTCCTAAAGATTCATTTTTTAATTAAACATGTGACAATTTAAAAAAAAAAAAAAAGACAAACTGTAAACAGCCACCAATTTAAGGTGTTGGCAACATGAATGTTATAGTAGTATTCCTAGTTTTCTGACGTTTTCCCCCTAAAAATAGCACTGAAAGATATTGATGAATATTACAAACCCATTGTTAGAGGCTCCCATATTTTATTTTGGAAAATTATATTTATCACTGATTAACATGAAAGTTACAGGCACTGTTCTGTGAAATTTATGTACACTGAGGTAGACAGAATTTTCTAGAACCAAGTGATTCAAAGTTCTAAATACTCATGCATTCTAGTTTCTGCCTCCATGCCCAAAAGAGACCTAGCTTTTGACATATAAGCAAAATGTTTTCCATATTCTTTAGCTTTCCTCACTGGAGACTCTGCCATTACTTTTAAAGTTTGACTTCCTCCTAGAACTAAAAAGTATACTCTTTTCTGACTGCCCAGTATAAAAAGACACAATGATCAACTGAAATGATTTTTCATGCAGAGAAGAGCCTTCAAAATTATGTTTTGTATAAGAAATGCCTCCAGAACAATTAATCTCAAAGTGGTGATTAAAGACATCATGGAAGTGTGTATATATGATTACATATATTGTTGTAAAAAACAAAAAAGCAAAACAAAACAAAACAAAAAAAAAAAAGCATAGGAAAGTTCTTTGTGTATAGGACATTTACACTTCTTTTAGGGATGCAAAGTAGATGTCCAGGAATATTTAGAGCACAAAGTAGCACCAAGTGCTAACCTCGAGTGAGTACTCAAAGTCAGGAGGGGTAGGAAATGGAGAACTCAGCTAGAATTCAAGAACTGAGCTGGAGAGGAGGCGGAACAGAACCCTCCAAAGACAAAAGAACTGGATGTTATATTAAGGAGATTGAGAAGAGAAACCAAGGAGATAAGAGAGACAAGATGTATATTGAAGAAGAGTGAAGGTCAAGTTCATCTCCCCCAGGTTGTGAAAGCCAAGTTAAAACTGGAGTTCAATCCAAGATCAAGGACCCTGGAGATCTTCAAGTTTGAGAATGAGAACAGTCACACTCCAGGGATTTGGAGGGCAAACTGAAAACCCTCAGTGACTGGATGATGATTATTTTCTGTGTTGGTCCCAGTTAGACCCAGAAACTTCTGGTTAAAGGATGTATTTAAGAACCAACAGCCATAATAAGAGTCTAGCAAGAACTCCTCAGAAAGAGACCAAGTCTATGAAAAGCAGATTCAGTAACATCCTTGCCACTTTGAATGTCAATTCATCATGTTATTTTTCTTTTCCTGACAACAGACCTGATTAAGGAGAAGAAGTTGTACAGGTGAACCTTATGCTACCTGCCAGACATAAGCACATGCCATTTCTATTCTGCAACAACACTGTGAGCACTTTTAATGCTGTGTAACAGATGAAGCTGAGACACAGAGGCTTCAAGCCATGTCTCAAGGTCACACAGTGAACATGTGTTCAAGCCTGGATTAAAACTCAGGTTTGGAAGGTTTTTAAATCTGTGTTCTTTCAATTGCCACTGCTTTCTAAAATCCAAGTGATATAGTACCAAATACCACAGCTAAAATAGAATTCCATCCTCCAATTCTGGTTTCCAGCTCCCTGTGTTAGCCACTTGAAAGACTGCTCCACTCTTTTTGTGAAAGAAGCCTTAAAACAGTGATTTAGAAGATGAAATGGGCAGTATTTGGAGGGGTTTGGGAAGCACAATTTGACCAAAGACAAGCATGGCTGTATCTGGAAATAAATGCTCTGCTTCACTACCTCCTTACTCTGTGGATATTCCCCCGGGAGCACACAGGGGACTATTACATGCAGTACTTAGATTATCAGTAAGTGCTGGGTACAGCTCTGTGGTGGGCGTCTCTCTGAGTTACTGAAGCAAGAGATAAGCTTGAGGCTCATTCAATTGTGAAATTGGTTAAAGGGGAGAAAACAAATATCACCCCCCCCAACACATACACACACATACATACTCAATGCCAACCATCTTAGGAAAAAGTGATTTTCCTGATATTGAAATTAACTATTTTGTTACTGCCAGGGGCTTATCCCTGTGTTTGTTTGAGAAGTGCATAAATAACTTTGGGGAGATCAACATACTCCTAAAAGTAAATGGTTAATGAAGAGCCAAACTAGAAAGAAATTACAAATTATAATTCAGGTTCTAAATAAACTCTGTAGTTTAGGTAATAGTAATGTAGCAATGTTTATTTCATCATTTTGACAATGTATCATGGTTGTGAAAGTTGTTAACATTAAAAAAATAACTGAGGTCATTTGGACAAATGAGGTATACCTTTTTAAAAATTTTTTTTAATTTATTTTTGAGAGAGTGATTGGGTTAGAGCAGGGGAGGGGCAGAGAGAGGGAGACAGAGGATCTGAAGAAGACTCCGTGAGATCATGACTTGAGCTGAAGTCAGATGCTCAGCCGACTGAGCCACCCAGGTGCTCCAGCATTTCTTGAGATAGACTTCTTACAGATGTCAGGGTCCCTAAAACTCACGTTTGGAATATGTGTTTTTTATACCTGAAGGGCTCAAACTTGGGCTAGATCTGATGCACTATTTATCCAGGAAGTCTCCACAAATTTCCACTTGTTTCCTAATATAGGAACTCATGCTATGGGAAACTGTTGCTCGAGTCAAGCAAGGAGCACCCGTTCAATGTACTGATGTCCCGGATGGCTTCCTGAACATATTCAGGCCTTTGGCATTGGCCTACTGACCTTAATTGTCCAGAAATATCCATATACACACACACACACACACACACACACACACACACACACACGCCCTTTTCCTAAAATTTTCTCAAGCTTTACTGAATGGGATAACATCCACAATTTCACACTAATTTCCTGCAGTTAAGTCTACATATTACTTTCTAGATAATTGACTTTTTCTTTGTTAGAGTTATTATTTGAGTCTGACTCTTTACTTTTAAGAGAACTAGTTAAAGAATTTCTGAAGGAAGAAGAGGATTTTAATGAGGATGAAGTAACTCTGGGCTCAGTGGGGCTTTTTAAGCATATCTATATACCTTAATTTCCTCAAATGATTGGCATTAGACAGAGGACCATAGATTTTGGTTTGCCTGGAACAGTCCTGGTTTGTGTGTGTGTGTGTGTGTATGTGTGTGTATGTTTTGTTTGTTTGTTTGTTTGTTTTTAAGCTTATTCATTTACTTTCAGAGAGACAGAGAGAGAGAGAGAGAGAGAGAAGGAGAGAGGGAGGAAGGGTCAGAGAGGGAGAGAGAATCCCAAGCAGACTCCACTCAGTCAGTAAAAACTCCCTTGGGCCAAAAGGTGAGGAACTTGCAAATGAGGAAATACCAACCATTGTTTGATCTCTATTCTGGTCAAGGGTCAGGGGTTGAGCAACCTTGCTCCTCCTGGCTCCATCAAGTCCCTGAGATGTAAATCTTTGATGAACATTGTGATTAGAATGGTCAAACATGTTCTTCAAGCAACTGTTAAGCAACCCCTACCTCTAACCGCAAAATTCTCACTTCTGTACTCTGGCTTTGCCCCTTTCTCTATATAAACCCTGAGCTATGGCTCAGCAGGGCTCTCTTCCAAGGACTTTTTCCGGTGCTTGTGAGGTGCCATTGGGGGAGACTAAAATAAACCTGAATAACCAACTCCTTTTGTATTTTGTGGGCTTTGTTCTTGGTGATTCTCCTTTGGAAAGGGAAGTCTAACACCATGAACTATGAGATCATGACCTGAGCCAAACCAGGATTTGAGCTCTTAAGGAATTGAGCCACCCAGGTACCCCACCAGTCCTGACGTCTACTTGTTACCCCAGGGCCCTCTTTCACTCACAAAAGTGTGCCACTTGGGATGATTAACCAAATCGTCACCTAATTAGATAGAATAACAGCACTTCTTCATTTTGCAGTGAGGAAACAGTGGTCCAGTAGGATTAGGATTTACATGAGGCTACCCAGAATCTTAGTACGCAAGCCAGGTCTTAGGATCATCTCTGTAGTTGGCTAGGTCTCTTAATGAATGAGGATAGGTGATAGACATAAGCTTTTAGGTGGAGATTTTGTGAAAACCCAAGCATGAGCTGTTCATCTTGGCTTAACATTTAACCAAGAAATCCAGAGGTCCCCTGGATCAAACCTGAAGGTGATCTTTATGTGATCCGTGTCATCAGGGAAGCATTTCAATTAGTGATGTCACAGAAGCCTCTGAATTAGAAGCACTTGCCATATGCTAACTAATTCTTGGTGCTTATAAACTATTTTAATAATATAAATTATATTTAACTTACAAGGGACTTCATCACATGGAATTAGAGGGAACTAGCTACTCATAAAAGTGAATTAATTGGGAATTGCTTCCTCAAAAGCAACTATGTTTGCGGCGATGGAACACCTCTTCCCCTCCATTCTCCTCCGGCTGCCAGTGATAGGAGTTGAGGAGCATAATGCGCTGTAAGTGTTCACAGACACGAGGCAATCTAGTCCTAGGGCTGGATGGGTTCCAGTTCTTATGAACTATCCACAGCAAAGCTGCAGCGTTAAATACGACAAAGCTTCTCTGCACACAGCAGCCGTGATAGCAGAGGGGCCCTTCGCAGCCGACCTTTAGATGAACTTAATTACAACCAGCAAGAGAAAAATGCTAGGCCTTTTAGACAACATAATGGAGTTGCTCTAATTTGTTTACCAGTGGTGCCCAGCAAGGGCCTTCTCCCCACAGAAGGCTTTGGTGTGCAGAAATGAATCCAGGCAACCACATTTGAGAGAATCTGGCAGATTAGGCTGTGAGGTGTGCATATTACAAATGGAACAAGAGTTCTGGAAGACAAATCCCTTTAGCACTGAGCTGTCAGTTGGGGGGTTATCACCAAACTGAATGTTCTGAATTCATTCAGTACTACTTAGGAAACCATTTAAATCATCGATGGCAACAGGCAACAGAAGTTTCCGATTATTCGGGTTCTTATAGTTTTGAGTGACAGTTAAGTAATTTTTAAGCTCACAGAATCGACATTTCTTACTTAACAACTCAGATTTTTCTTTTTATTTAAACTAGGAGAGAAGGGTAGAGTTTTTTTCTGTTTAACATCTGAAGGTCTAAAATCAATTTCTAATATAATTTAAATATACATTAATGAAGTGATTGGAAAATCTAAAGCTATTTCTAAAATGCATAGACTGTTTCCCCTTTTTTCTCTTCTAAGGTTATGTCACACCCACCCATACGCATGCACACACATGCACACACATGCTCACACACACTGTATGCCAAAACACTCTGGCTGCACGTGCAAGATGAAAATTAGGTTATACTTTATGTTTTTTCTTTCTTCCCATTGCCACCTGGCCAAGGAAGAGTGTGCCATTGTACCTGTAAAGTGTACTGATATTATAGTGGAGGCTTGGTGACTGAATGCAGAGATAAATACTTCTCCAGCCAGCAAATGGCAGAAGGTTTGAAGTGTTCCACATTATATATTTTGTAAGCAAGAGCACCATACCATGAGCCTTTTGTGCTGGTGAATTCTGGCTGCTTTGATGGTTGGATTTGGCCACATGTACTCTAGGGTAGTGTTACTTGGAATGTATGTAGTGAAAAACCTTTTTGTAGGTTTTAATTTTCATTTCTTCATGCAGTGATAAAATAAAAACGAGTTGCAAGGGAAAGATTACTTAAAAATTTTAACAAGTAAAATAAAATGCAAAATTCAAGTCTAATATTTTAGTTATTATTATATTCAACAGACATTAAAATTACTTTGCCAAATTGCTATAGAAGTTTTTAAATGTTTACTCTCAATTCATGTGTTTATTGAATCACAAACTGACATCTTTGCACAGACCACAATTTGAGTAGCAGTGCTCTAAGGCATACTGAGTTTAATATTCTCATCTTCTTTCCATGCTTTAGACCAGGGATTGGCAAACTTATTCTGACAAGGTCCAGATAGTAAATAGCACTGGCTTTACAGGCCATATGGTCTCTGTCGCAACTACTCAACCCTGCAACTGTAGCATGAAACCAGCCGTAGACAGTATGTCAACCAATGAGCATGGCTGTGTTCCAATAAAACTTTATTTATAAAAGCAGGCTACTGGCCAGATTTGATCTATGATCTGTAGTTTGCTGACCCCTGCTTTAGATCATCTGAACTATATTTCCACATGCCCTAAATATTTTATTGTGTTTTTAAGATATTTTTTACAACAGGGTACTCACAGCTGTTGCTGTACATTTTAAACACACATTTTGCTTTGGTTTTCACACCTTTGGGAAATGCTACCAATAAAAAGAAGTTATAATATTTTAAGGATTAAAATATGCTGGAAGGGGAAAAAAAAGCACCATGACTAAATAGCAGAGAAAGAACCCCAAGCCAGAATATATATAGTTGTAACTTTTCTTGCCTAAAGCAGCTGGGAATTTTCAGTATTAGCTGGTGTGGTTAAGGAAGGGAGGTGGCGGGGAAGGGTCTTTGATTCCTCCTTGCAGACTCAGCACAAATAGCACAACTTCTCTTTCTGGCACGTCAGATGGTTCTAAGTGGAACACTCTATGTGGGAGGGATTGTAGCCCTCTGTGAGATCTTCCTGTTTCCCCTAGAAAGCGGCAAACATTACTTCCCCCACAAACTCCTACCACTTATCAAATTCAACAGGACTGTTTATATGTTCTTTTATCTTCATAGACTGTGAGCTCTTGGGCACAGATTCAAGACCCTCCAAGAGGTCTTTGTTATTCCCAGTGTTTAGCATATAACTGGAAACACAGATATTATATAATTTATATTATTACATAATATAAAACTACACATCTCTTATACTTGTATAATATTACAGAAGATTAAAAAATATAAACTTCTATAATACAATATATATACATAGATCATATATATGTATATGTACACATCCATGTGTATGTGTAATTTTATGTGTCTTTAATAGGTGAAGAGAATAACGAAGAGAATCACCCCCAGGATAGTTGCAAAATGTAGCTGAGATTATATCAGGAAGTGTTTGTTAACTACAAGTAATTATGCAAGTATACGTGCTGGGATAACCTTCCCTTTGTTAGTTCAGCTCTGAATTCTTCTCCCCTCCCATCCTTTCACTTTTGTATTACTTTTTAAAGAGGAATTTTGGTCTGAGCCTCCTTACTCATCTATCTGTGATGGCTCCTTATCCCATAGCCCACCTCCCCTATGATGTATTCTAATATTCAGGGCTGTTCCCAACTTTCCCTTCAAGATATAAATCCCACTCCTCCCTCAAATGCCCTATTTTAGTAGTACCTTTAACAGTTTCTCCAAATTCACCCAAATTTTCCCTATTAAGAAAAAACCTCTGCTTAGATGATTCCCTCCACCTGCCATGATCTTGTCTATGTCTATGGCTGAAGGTGTCACCTGGGCCTCAAGCCTCTCACAAGGACCTCCTCTGTGAGTTTTACCTGGACCTTATGGTTGAAATATTTTCTCCACTTTTTTCATAGTTTGTCTGTCTCCCCCTTAAAGAGCACAACACTTTCTATCATATGAAACTGTGGGATGTGCATACACTACTCCCTGTATAAGACTATGAGCATTGTGAGGCCAGAGAACTTGCCTTGTTCACCCTGCAACCTCACTTAGTAGGTTTTGCCTAACTGAAAGAAGAGAAGAATGTCAATTTTTTAAGTTTATTTACTTATTTTGAAAGGGGGGAAGCAAACATTGAAGGGACAGAGAGAGAGGGACACACATAATCTAAGTGGGCTCTGCACCGACAGCAGAAAGCCTGATGTGGTGCTCGAACTCACAAGTCATGAGATCATGACTTGAGCTGAAGTCAGACACTTAACTGACTGAGCCACCCAGAAGCCCCCAAAAGTGTCAAATTTGAAATAAGAGGTATTAAATGTCCTGTCAAAAATTTCTCCTCTCTTTCCTACTCACCCGTACCTTCAATCCACTACCACCCAGGTAAGTCAGCTTTACTTCCTGCTATAAATGTCCTGTTGTCTGAATGGATTAGTTCCTTTGCTGAAGTGGTGGCTTCACAGCATTCTTCTTTGAATCCAGCAGGAACTCTGGCCAATTAGCCTTTGGAAGATCTGAAGATTTGGGGAAGGTCTGTGCATTTGTAAAAACCAACCCAATTCAGACGAATGTGCTCTGGTCTCTTTCTGATCCACAGTTGTTGCCTACCTCCATTCCTGATCTGACAAATACAACCAGTTGAGCTTTTTAAAAAGTCTTTTTGAGTCTTTTTGATACTTCTCTCTATGCAGTATCATTCACTTCTAGGACACACTGTCTGAAGTCCTGTGATTAATTCTTACTGTGGCCCGAAGGGTGAATGGGTAGGTAAAGATTGGTCTGACAGTCCTGCCACAACATAGCTAATGAACACAGCAGTCACCTTGTATTGCAGTGGGGACACTGTGGAGTCCCTTGGGGACAATGGCTTCTATTTCTTGGACCCCTAAACTACCTGAACAACTTCTACACACACATAGGGAGTTTTGGTATTTATTCAGTCTCACCTTGCCACCTCTGGGACTAAGTCAAGGCCAGCTCACCTCCCACAAAGCATCTCAACTCAACAATCTGGGATTTTGTTCAGGGGAAGAATAGCAAAACAGGTTGCTGAGAAAACAAGTCTTATGAAATAATACACAAATTCTCAGATTGATTAGACAATATTCAATATTCCTTCCTGGAATTTCTTGATGATGGTGGCTTTGGAGGAAATAAGTGTGAGGTATATCCACAAAAATGTCTATTAATTTCTCTCATTGTGCATGTTAGAATAGGCTAGTTTGAAAGAATGAAAAAATGAGTTGCTTAGACATTATTATTTACTAGTCTTTATTACTTATACACCAGGTATATCAATAAGAAGAATTATATGTATATATATGTATGAATCACAGTGTTGTTGCCAGTCCTTGGGAACTTTTACTTTTAGAAACTGAGGTTTGCAATGTGACGGGAGGAGGCAGACAGTCTGAGAAGTTGAGAGCTGAGGAGGAGTACCTGCTAATAACTCTGTCCTTCTGGAAAATGTGAAATCTAGAAGAAAAAGAAAGAGCAAGGGTGGGCTGAATCTGAGAAGAGAACAGATGGGCCGTGGTTGTGCCTGCCAGAGGCATGGGCAGAAAGAAATGAAAAACTCTTCCTGCTCTCCTTCCTCTCGAAACAGAGAACGTGTACACCGGAGCTCCTCGTGGGTTGGGGCAGATGGGATGCTTAGAGAAAAATGTCTGCCAGTGCCTTCCTCAGAAGACGAGGAGGCAAGCCCATGAGCCTCACTTCCTTGGAAACCCCAGGCTGGCCTCTGCTCTGTATCTTGGCCAGAAAAACTTATCAGGAAAGGAGGCTAGTAAGAGTCTGCAAACATAGCAGGCAGCATGTCCCATTCTCAAAGAATTATTTCTGATTTGGAAAGATGTATCTGCTTCAATGCTTTACTACTGGTAACACACTATAGTTTTCACTCCTGACTGCTGCAGCCCTGCATCACAAGTCCAGTCTCCATCCCTGATACACTAGTACCACCGTGAACTTGTTAGACATGAAAATTCTTGGGCACCACCAGACCACTGAATCAGAAATGTTGGGGGGTGGGGTTCAGGAATGTGACGATCTGGGTGCAGGCTGAAGAGGAGGAAGGTTGAGAAACACTGTAACGCTTTAGGGATTGGAGCTCTTGGTGAACGTCTTGGATCACTCCTTTACTGTCATTGTGACTTTGGGCAGATTTCTCACACTCTCTGAAGCCTCTATCTCGGGGTTATTGAGAGAATCAAATGTAATAACACATGTGTCAATGCTTAAGCAACTGAAAGGCAAACAAACAAAAAAACAGGAAAACACCTGAACCAACAAAAACAAAAAGAATAAAACCCCACAAAACATCCAAGCAGATCTGTTTGTGAAAGAGAGACAGAGTGACAGACAGACATTCCAGAGCAGCCAGTCAAGTCTCTTCAGGAGGGAAAAACAATAATCTATTTGCTTCTGCATAGTCCCCAGCCTCCCCTGCAGTTAGTTTGAAGCCTGGTAACTGGTAACTAGTTCTAGGGAATGGCCTGTGAGAAGTGATGTGTATCACTAGCAGCCTGAGGCATGAGAACTGGAGTCCTTCCTCCATCCTTTTGTTCTCTTGCCGTGAAGCATACTTCCTGTCCTACCAGATTCTGTGAGCCAGGAATAAATCTTTGTTGTGTTCAGCTACTGAGATTCCAGGAGTGATATGTTGTGGCAGCTTGCATAAATTATCTGGGTCAGCAGTGTAGAAGGAAAAGCAATGAGAAAGAGTAAGATTGACAGCGACATGTCAGATAAGGGGTGAAGCTGGTTCAAAGAGAGAGGATGATATTGTCTCCTAATGATAGGAAGCAGACACTGGGCCATGTCTTTATTTCCATAAGTCCTGGGAAGAAGACAGAAATCTCTAAAACACTAACACCAAAAGGAGGGCAGATAAATTTCTAGAGCATTATTGTCTAATCAATGGCTTCTGAACATGACCAATTCAGACAAGTCTTCTCATTCTTCGGTTGTAGAGTGAGAAAGGGATGGGGCGGCTTGAGCCCACATAAAAACCTACATATTCTTTCTGTTAAAAACAAACACTATGCCGAGCCTCCTAATGGATTTCCTGCCTGCATTTGTATATTACCAACATGTTCCCTGTAATGTATTTCTTCCGTCTTGAACCAAAAATAAAATGTCAGAAATCCATTTATGATCAGATTGCCTTTCATTTGTCCCCTTCAAATTCCATCTTTTGACATTTCTCTGAATTCCTTCTTATTTTAAGTTTCAGTCATACTGGACCACTGGTGTTTTACTGAATGCCTCCTGCCCTTTCTAACATTACTATATGTGTTCTCCTGCAAAGTTTGACTTTTAGGAGCCAGATTCTGATATTGCTTCTGTCAGGAAGTCTACTCTGATTCCCTAATCTGAAGTAGGTTGTTTCCTTTATGTGATTTTTCAAGGTATATATGTAATGCACTTCCATGGAGGAGGGTTGAATGACAGCTCCTCCTATACCTAGGGATGGCGAGTTCATGTCAATTGGAGGAATCTTCCTATTCAGAAATCTCTTGATGGACACTTTTAGTTACAACAACATAAGGCATGTAGATGACTGTTGTCCTGGACATAAAAAGCCAAAGGAATCTCTGTTGGCTAGGAACTGCAGTTTGCAAAACTTGTATCTCTGGGGAAGACGTGGATTAATCTATACACAGACATCAAGAATCTATTTCTCTTATTTTTTTTCCTCACTTTTATTTTTGTATTTCTATTTGGGAGATGATGATGATGATGATGATGATGATGATGATGAAAGAAACAGAATTTATTTTCATTTACTTTTAATTTTTTAAGGTGTATTTATTTTTGAGAGACAGAAAGAGATAGATCATGAGCAGGGGAAGGACAGAGAGAGAAGGAGACACAAAATCCAAATCAGGCTCCAGGCTCTGAGGTGTCAGCACAGAGCCCAACAAGGGGCTCCAATCCACAAACCATGAGATCATGACCTGAGCCAAGGTCAGACACTTAACTAACTGAGTCACCTGGGGCCCTTCAGAATTTATTTTAATTGAGGTACGTTGATAATAATGTTTAGTCATTAAGTTTCTAAATATATATTTATTTATGCTTAGATTAAAGTATATTAAAGTTAGCTGTAAATTTGAAGATACTCATCTCTTCAAATTTTGCTATTTCAGAGTTATTTTCTTTCTGTAAACTTCAAAAGTTTATTTGTCTATGGGTGTGATTTTCTTTGTATTTATTCTGCTTGGGGTGTGTAGAGCTTCATGAAACATCATGATATTGTGTACTGATGTCTTTATCAATTGTCCATGGAACATTTCTTATTTCTTGAAGCATTGCTTCTTCCCCTTCTCTCCACACTCTTTTTCCATGATTCCAATTATTATAGACTTTTTTGCTGTTGTAATGGAAAAGTTGTAGGTGACATGAATGATATTATCTTTCTCAAGAGAATGTTCACCTTTTTTCTGCTATGCAGATAGAGTGAGAACTTATAAATTCTTAGGGAATTGGCTGAGTTGACTTGAAGCAGGGTTACACTTTAGGTAAGTCTTTTTCTACTTCTGATTCATTGCTTCTCCCAGGGCATATACCTGTAAGAGTTATAACTAAGAATCTGTGGTGTTCATTGGGGCCTCTTCCCCTACTCGGTCCTGAACTCTAGTCCTTGGTCCCTCAGCACCAAAGACTGCCAGATAATCCTCTCCATTTTTTGGAGTTTTTTTTCCCCTTAGCTTATTAGTTTCTTTCAACACGTAACTTAAGAATTCAACAAATATCTCATTGTAGGGGTCAGTGATATCACCTCCTTTTTCATGAAGATTTTAGCTACTCAAGTCTCTAGGTTTTCATTTTTGTTGTTTTTCATTTTGTTATTTCTCACTAATTTCTTGAAAGTTCCAATTCAATTCATTTTATTCTACCTTTTAGTATCAGATCCTTTGTGTGGGCCCTTTGTAGATTCTCAGCATCTTGCCTAAAGTCCAGAATCCACAAAGACCCCAAGGTGAAAAGCAGCTTACAGAATGTTGGCTCACTTCTTGAAAGTTTTCTTTCCTGTTCATCCTGTTCTTTCAATTCTTGGATGCCACAGAAAGGTTTTTAAATGTCTTTCAACAGATTTATTTTCCTATTTTATCTGGTTTTCCTAGTTGGTTCTGGTGATGATATAATTAGTGAACTTATGCACCAGATTATATACTTGATCCCAAGTGGGTATCACAGTCTATGTACTATGCATTCTTACCATTTCCATGTTTATATACTATTTTCTGTGTTTCTTATTAACTTTCAGAAATTATTTATATATATATCTTAGATATTAATTCTTTCAATAAGAAACATTTCAGGAGTCAGTCATAAGCTTTCACTTCTCTGCTTACACCTTATACCTTCCAATAAAGACAAATTCTGTTTTTCTAATACAAGGAATTCTATTATTTTTTTCCTTATGTTTATTATTATTATTATTATTACAGAAATTCCTTCCTACTCTAAAAGACTCATTTGGTATCCTCCTATGTTCTCTATTATTAAGTTCATTAATTTACATTTCCTATTTACAAAGGATTTAGGCAAAGGGAATAGCTAAAAAAACTCTGAGAGTCAGATGATGGTTTCAAATATTATTCTCCAATAAAAGGAATCAAGTCTCCTTGGAGGGATGGTTGATTCTATTACTAAGACAATAGATATACAAAATAAGCTTGGAATATCTTACAGTATCATAATGTAAGGAAATGCACACACACACACACACACACACACACACACACATTTAGATGACAGTACCATTCTCATCAGAAACAATGCAAGTGAGAAGATAATGGAGAAAAATATGTAGAGTATTGAAAGAAAAAACTGCCATCCTTGATTTTATACTCATTGAGAATATATTTTCAAAAATTGACATTAAATAAAAATTTTTTCATAATACAAAAGAGAAAATACTTAGTAGCAGCAGACTTGTACAATAGAAAATGTTAAAGAGGGTATCTGAGGCAGAAAACAATGACACAAGAAGGATGTGTGGGCACCCCAATGATACCAAAGAACTAGAAGATTCAATGTAATAAAGATATGGGCAGCTACATAAGATTTGTTTTCATTATTTAGGGGCACATAAGTGACTCAGTTGGTTAAACATTGAACTATTGCTTTTGTCTCAGGTCATGATCTCATGGTTGTGGGACTGAGCCCTGCATCAGGCTCTGTGCTGACAGTGCAGAGCCTGCTTGGGAATCCCCCAGTTGTGTGTGTGTGCATGTTCTCTCTTTCTCTCACTCTCTCTCTCTCAAAATAGAGAAACATTAAAAAAGACTTTTTATTATTTAAAGTTCTTCAAAAGGTAACTGCTTAAACAAAAATAATAGTGTAGTGGGGATTTATCATACATTTAATGGAAAAGTTATGGCAACACTATATAAAAGGGTGGGAGAGACAGAGTGAAAGTATAGTATTGTAATATTCTTGTATGTGAAATAGCATAACAGCAGTTGAAAGTAGATTGTGGTAAATTAAATACATATACTATAAACCCCATAACAACCACTAAAATAACAAAACAAAGAATTGTAGCTGATAAGCCAGCAAGGGGTATTAAGTGGAATAATTTAAAGATCTATCAATGTAAAAGAAAGCAGGAAGAGAAGAAAATGGAATAAAAATTGAAAAAATTGAAAACACACAGCAAGATGACAGAGATGAGCCTAACTACATGAATTATCACATTACATATAAGTGGTCTAAACACCCCAAGTGAAATCATTTTTCACTTTTGATTTAAAAAATACAAGAGTCACCTATGTACTGCATGCAAATAAAATATTTTAAAAATATAGTCACTGAGAGGCAAAAAGGAAAAGGAAAGAAAATATATACTTTGCATACATGCATCAAAAGAAAGTTGTAGTGGTTATATTAATATCAGACAAAGTATAATTCAGAGAAAAGAATATTACCTTGGGTTAAATACATCATTTCATACAATAAAAGAGTCGCTTAATTCAAAGGATATAATGTTCCCCCAAACTTATATGTTAATACTAGATAGGAGGCAAAAACTAGTATAAGTACAAAAAGAAAGAGATAAAACCAAATTACACCTGGAGATTTCAATAACTCTCTCTCTCCATAATTGATACAACCAGTAGATACAAAATCCTAAAGGACATGCACGACTTGAACAACAGTATCTACCAACTTAACTATTGACATTTATTGAGCACTCCAACCAACAACAGAACACACATTCTTTTCAAGAGCACATGAAATAGTTATCAAAATAGGCCACATTCCAAGCCACAAAAAATGCCTCAATAAATTTAAAAAGATTCAAGTCATACCAAGCATGTTCTTGTGTCACAATGGATTTAAATTAGACATCAATAACAGAAAGCTCTCTGGAAAGTCTCTAGGTATTTGAAAACTATACAAAACAGTTCTAAGTAACCCAGGAACCTAGGGATAAGAGGGCAATTAGAATATATTTTTAACTGAATGAAACAAAAGAAAAACAACATATCAAAAATTATGGGATGCCATTAAAGCAGTATTTAGTGGGAAATTTATAGCACAAAGGCCTACGTTAGAAAAGATGAATGATCTGAAATCAATGACCTCAGCTTCTACCTTCTGAAGCTAAATAAAAAGGGCAAATTAAACCCAAAGTAAGCAGAATAAAGGAAATAATAAAGACAGAGTTGAATTCACTAAAAAATTAAAAAGAAAGGAAAAATAGAGATAACCAATTAAATCAAAGTCTGGTACTTTCAGAAGATCAATAATTTTGATAAAACTTTAGACAGGTTAATAAATAAAAGAAAGAAGATGCAAATTACCAATATCAGAAATGACAGTTGATGTATCTACATATCTGAAGAGATATTAAGAGGATGATATGAGAATATTATGAACAAATTTGTCAATAAATTTGGCAACCTAGATGAAATGAACAATTTCTTAAAGTCTTCATATGAGTGAAGTCATATGATATTTGTCTTTCTCTGACTAATTCCACTTAGCATAATACCCTCCAGTTCCATCCATGTAGTTGCAAATGGCAAGATCTCATTCTTCTTGATTGCTGAGTAATACTCCATTGTATATATATACCACATCATCTTTGTCCATTCATCTGTTGATGGACATTTGGGCTCTTTCTATACTTTGGCTACTGTTGATAGTGCTGCTATAAACATTGGGGTGTATGTGCCCCTCCAAAACAGCATATATGTATCCCTTAGATAAATACCTAGTAGTGCAATTGCTGGGTCATAGGGTAGTTCTAGTTTTAATTTTTTAAGGAACCTCCATAACCATTTTCCAGAGTGGCTGCACCAGTTTACATTTCCACCAGCAGTGCAAAAGAGATCTCTTTCTTCTCATCCTACCAACATCTGTTGTTGCCTGAGCTGTTAATGTTAGCTTTTCTGACAGTGGTGAGGTGGTATCTCATTGTGGTTTTGATTTGTATTTCCTTGATGATGGAGTGTTGCTGAGCATCTTTTCATGTGTCTGTTAGCCATCTGGATGTCTTCTTTGGAGAAATGTCTCTTCATGTCTTTTGCCCATTTCTTCACTGGATTATTTGTTTTTTGGGTGTTGAGTTTGATAAGTTCTTTATAGATTTTGGATACTAACCCTTTATCTGATATGGCCTTTGCAAATATCTTCTCCCATTCTGTTGGTTGCCTTTTAGTTTTTTGGATTGTTTCCTTCACTGTGCAGAAGATTTTTATTTTGATGAGGTCCCAATAGTTCATTTTTGCTTTTGTTTCTCTTGTCTCCAGAGATTTATTGAGTAAGAAGGTCAAAGAGATTTTTGGCTGTTTTCTCCTCAAGGATTTTGATGGGTTCCTGTCTTATTTTTGCTTCCCTTCCCTTATGTTCATCTGTGTTGTATCTTAAACAGATGAACATAAGGGAAGGGAAGCAAAAATAATATAAAACAGGGAAGGAGAAAAACATGAGACTCTTAAATATGGAGAATAAACAGAGGGTTACTGGAAGGAGTGGGGGGGGGGATGGTTAAATGGGTGAGGGGCATTAAGGAATCTACTCCTGAAATCATTGTTGCACAATATGCTAACTAACTTAGAAGTAAATTTAAAAATAAATAATTTTTAAAAAAAGAAATGAACAACTTCTCTGAAAGACATAAATTATCATAGCTCACTCAAAGATGGAATAGATCATCTGAATAGGCCTGTCATGTATTAAATAAATCAAATTTATACTTAAAACCTTTCTGTAAAGAAAACTCCAGGCCCAGATTTTTTCACTTGTAAATTCTACCAAGTAATTGGGAAAGAAATGAAATCGGTTATACACAAAAGTGATCCAGCCATTGAAAAGGTGAGAATATTCCTAATTCAGTGTATGAAGCCAGAATTATTCTAATACCAAAGCTAGTCAAAGATGTAAAAATAATAACAGCAAACACTTGAGTACGATATCCCTCCTAAATACTGATTTAAATTTTTATTAAATCATATCCAACAGTATATCAAAAGAATAATAGACTATGATCAGTTCTGGGGTTTATCCCAGAAATACAATATTAGTTTAGTATTAAAGGCCCATCAATATAACAGAGTATATTGATGAACAAAGAAAGATAATATGGTCATAAATAGATGTGGAAAAGCATTTCGTAAAATTCAACATCCACTCCAAATAAAACTCTCAGCAAACTAGGAATAGCATAAAATATCCTCAAACTGATAAAAGGAATTGATGAATAACCTATAGCTAACATCATACTCAATGTAATCAAAACTAGTACAGCTGCTTTCAAAGACAGTTTGGTAGTTTTTTATAAAAGTAAACAGTGTCTTACTGTAAGATCCAGCCATCATATTCCTTGGTATTAACCCAAATGAGCTTTAAGCTTATGTCCTCACAAAACCTGCACAGGGATGTTTATAGCATCCTTATTTATAATTGCCAAAATATGGAAGCAACCAAGATGTCTTTCAGTAGGTGAATGGAGAAATAAAATGTGGCACATCCATACAATGGAATATTATTCAGCTCCCAAAAATATTAATGATACGGCAATGAAATGATGGAGGAAACCTAAATGCATCTCTTATTAAGCAAAAGAACCCAATCTGAAAAGGCCCCATATTGTATGCATGATTCTAAGTATAACACTCTTCAAAAGGCAAAACTATGGAGATACTAAAAAGATCGGTGGTTGCTAGGTTTTGAGGGAAGGACAGATGAATAGGCAGAGCGCAGAGGATTTTTTGGGGGAGTGAAAATGCTCTATATGATACCATAATGATGGATACATGCCATACATTTGTCCAAACTCATAAAAT
Organism: Hyaena hyaena; assembly: GCF_003009895.1. Taxonomy (NCBI): domain Eukaryota; kingdom Metazoa; phylum Chordata; class Mammalia; order Carnivora; family Hyaenidae; genus Hyaena; species Hyaena hyaena. Next base: position 349,330 of record NW_024081707.1, read on the forward strand.
GTATAATATCAAGAGTGAACACACACACAACAAATAAGTAGATAGTTATTTTACCAAATAAATGCTTTGTAGGACAAACCTTGGGGAAATCTTAAAGGAATGAATTCAGATCTATAAATTGTTTCTCTGATCATTTGTGAGGTGTCTCGAAGCTGAATAATTCTGAGAATCATTCAGAAGATCTTAAAGAAGGGCATGGTTGCTTATTTATTAAAATGAATGTTAGGAAATAACAGTGAGCAATAAAAATAATGTAGTGATATGTAAAAATGGCATGCGGCCTAACTTAGTCACAAGGCCACCCTGCTCACACAAGATTCATTAGTCTTCACATCAGTTTTGCTATTGAGTACCTTTATAGAAATGCATGCAATGTAATGGAAATGTACCTGTACCTTATTATACAAGTCTTCTGAATATAAATAATGCAGGAGGTCTGTTCTTTGCAAAAAGATGTTGTGTTAGAAAATGAAAACTGTAAACAGATTTCTAGTGAAAGGTATTGTATATGCTCCAGACAGCATCAAGCTTTAATGCATGTGCTAGTTTTAAGTACAATGTGTGCGTGCGCATGCACACACACACACACACACACACACACACTCCTTTAACTGTATTGGATTTTGATTTGGTTTTGTTTTCTTTTTTCCCCTTTTTTCTTTTTTATTCCTCAGTGAATCTGTACAGAATCTGTAATGTGAGTGTTCTTTGTTCATGATATTGTATACAAGGGTCCCCTGAAAATTAATAAGGTTGTCTCCAACTCACAGCCCTATTTGCATACTTCTCCCCTACCAGTTAGCTTTTGATTTTCCTCTGTATCTCTTTATTTTTGGGCTATAGCTGAATGGTTCCTCTGCCAAATTCCAGATCAGCCTTTCACATGGATCCCACATCATACTCTTCTTCAATTCTGGACTATATATTTGGGGTAGTCACTCCTATTAGTTTCATGTGATTATTTTATAGTTCTTTTCCTTTAAAATATAAAATATTTAAGTGTCAAAATAATTGGATAAAGCACTGCTAATGAGTTAATAAAAACAGAATTCTATAATGATAATTAGGATTATATCTAAGAGCTTTAAAGCTACGGGGGGCCTGGATGGCTCAGTTGGTTAAGCCTCCAACTTCAGCTCAGGTCATGATCTCACATTCGTGTGTTCAAGCCCTGCGCCGGACTCTGTGTTGTCAACTCAGAGCCTGGAGCCTGCTTCGGATTCTGTATCTCCCTGTCTCTCTGCCCCTTCCCCTCTCATGCTCTGTCTCTCTGTCTCAAAAATAAATAAAACATAAATTAAAAAAAAAATAAAGCTACAGTCCAACCAACCTTTAAGAGTATAATATTAGGACAGATCTAATTTCATAGAATGTAAGATTAATAAATCTTGGTCTCTTTTTTCCTTGCTCCTGGAATTCTCCCTGAGAAGATTTCAGTGAGAAGTACACTTATCTGCCCCCTCAAGGCCTGAGATAACTGAAGTCTTTGATTCATGGACAAACAGACCTGCAGAGAATGGGTTTCCAACATTTTCTCTTCTTGGAATAACTCTTGTTTCCCAAGAAGATTTTATTATATACATCATTAGTTAGTGGTGTTTACAGGACCATTATAGTAACTCAAGGTGTTGAAGTTGGGGACACCTGAGCGGCTCAGTCGGTTAAGTGTCTGACTTTGGCTGGGGTCATGATCTCAAGGTTTGTGGATTCCATGTCGGGCTCTGTGCTGACAGCTGCTTTCCTTATCTCTCTTCTCCTCCCCTTCTTGTTCTCTCTCTCTCTCTCTCTCTCTCTCTCTCTCTCTCTGAAACAAATAAACATTAAAAATTAAAAAAAAAAACATGTTGAAGTTGCGATTAACAGTTCCTATTAATCAGTAAAATGTACATTTCCCCTGGAGAATATATATTCAGCTCTTTAAAAATTCGTGGTCTTTGGCCTCTCCAAGAATCTGAAAATTCTCTCCTCCTCATGAAATCTCAACCTTCTTTTATAATGTCAAAGCCAGCCTCTGGTGGGCAATATGTACATGCTCATCTTTCTAGTCAGAAAAACAAGAAAGCTCACATACTTTACTCTCATAGATTAAATCAGTTACACCTTGGATGCCAGTGCAAAGGCAATGGAGAGCCATTGAGAAAGCTATAATCAAAACTTTGAGTTGTCGCAAAAGGTAAATTGAAAAAAAAGTAAAGCATTTCCATTTTAAAGCTCCTACTGGACAGGGGAAGAGTGGTGAAGGGAACAAGGATACTTTTGTAACAGGTTAGCCCTCACAGGTCAATAAGTACAGAAATGCCACCTGCAAGCAGTGCAAACCGAGACAGCTGCTGTGCTTTGTACGAATTGCGCACCGGTGTAAAGTACCACCTCTGCCATGGTTTTGAGCAGCTGAACAAATTTAGTGGCAGTTATGAAAACTTTTATCTCCCTCTAGGTGGATTTTTACTTTTCTGTCTCAGAAAATGAAAGACTTGCCTTTGGAAGTGGGATCTGTATTTGACTCAATAGTTACCATTTGTATGGTCAGGAAGGGTGAGCCATCATATCTGCCCTTCACACTAATGGGAAGATTTCACAGGGCCCAGACTGGGACTGAATGCCTATCCCAGCTTGTTCTCGAGCCACCCTTTCCTGTGTGTGCTGTGGTGTTATTGTAGTATGAATTACTTGTGCTTTGGAAAACATACTGGAGCAAATTGGTACATAGATTTTTCTCAGTGAGAGGAGAATTGGATGGATTTTAAAGTCAGATAAGCCCACTCAGATAAACAACTTGGGTCTTTCAAAAAGGAGGAGCACTTCACATTGTTAAGGTAGGAGTAAGAAACACCCTCCAGGCTGGTAATGGACTCCAAACAGGGGGGTAAGACAGGACCTGGAGTATGTCTACCATACAACTCGTGTGAAAGGCACTTTGTGCTGGCTTTTTGTCCTTTTTGGACTAGAAGGTTAGCCATATGCAACATATAGCTTTTACTTTGTAATATTCCTTAATATATTGCAAATTCCTTTTGTCATCCAAATCCCTAAGTAAAACTCATATTTCCATAGGAAGCTGTAATAGTATTGTGGAGAACTAAACACTGGGAGAGTACAGTGTATATAGAGAGTAGAGCCTGCCGCATATTCTTCTGGCTTCACTTTGAAGTCTGTAAAGAAGGAGTAACATCTTATTAATGAAGACCGCGGTGTAGAAGCCTAGGTAGTACCAATATTAGTAACCCCAAAGAAGCTGGGCAAAGCACGAATTCAGAAGCTCACAACAGAGATGAGAAACAGCGTAGGGACACAATTCAGCACTGAAAGAAAACAATTCCCTCTTTATTAAACACCTCACAGGAAATTTTACTCTTACCACCAATATTATATTTTCCTATACACTTAAACACTTAACCGCAATGTTTAGCCCTTTATTAAATATCTTTTATCGATATGATGAACTCATATTATGGCCTTTGTGAAACACTGAGATATACAAGGTGGTTTTTTCCCCTTTAAAATGTCTCAAGACTATGGTGCTTTGGAGACCTGCTTTGATTTCCTCTGTTGATTTTATCTATTGTATCAGCCCTCAGATTCACTTCTTTCCAAATAGTAGGCCCTACAAATTTTTTCCTTTCTATCTAATCTATTGGTTCTAATCAGGTATGAACAAGAAGGCAAGTGCCGTGAACTAGGATAAGAAGAAAAGATATTGTAAGTAGTGCCCGAATGAATTGTTTATGAGTAAAGAGCACATCAGGATTTAGGTTAGATGTCAGCTTCTCTGGGCAGGGCCCTCCCTGAAGGTATTCCTTGGAGCTCACATAGCACTCCCTACATGGTCCCCCCTCATCTCTCAACACAGTGCACTGTATCTATGTGTTTCCTTGACAATCTCTCTCCCTAGATACTATATTCCTTGAATTCCAGGACGGGGCCTATTTCAATGATTATTTAACTCCATCATTTATCAAAAAAACTGTCAAAATGTAGGTTTTTAATGATGCTTTTAAACCAAAAAAAAAAAAAAGAAAGACAGAATGGAACATAATCCAACATTGAAAAAACTATCTTTTCCAGCTCACTCCTACCTCCATCCCCTATGTCCATAAGCACCCACCTCCCCAAAACCACACAAATTACTTAAACTAGGGTTTTAAACACTGCCATCATAATCACTGAGAGCACTCTACAAAATTCTCATGTCTGGGCCCTACCAAGAGGAGCAATTCAATTACCCCTCTGTGAATGTGTCCTCTGCATACTTTTATGTATGTATATATGTATTTGTTAATGTTTTAATGCTGCAAAGTAATTAAAATATGTAGCCAGAACTGAGAATTACTGAGTTAGTCTATTTGGTTTTATTTGTTTCCATGCTCATCACCAAGTATTTTGTAAGTACTATTTTCACCATTTTGTTTCTTTTCTCAGTTTGACTATATTTACTATTTTCTTTTGAATAGTGAATGTAAATGGTACACTTTAAAATTTTGTTCATGTGTGATGATTTTTTAGGTGCCATTAAGTACAAATGAAAATGGGGTTTAATATATATTTACTGGGTACAAACATTTTCCCTCTTCTGTAATTTATAGAAGTCCTCCTGACTTAAAATTTTGTTCATGTGTGATGATTTTTTAGGTGCCATTAAGTACAAATGAAAATGGGGTTTAATATATATTTACTGGGTACAAACATTTTCCCTCTTCTGTAATTTATAGAAGTCCTCCTGACTTCCAGCCTTTACTGGCACCAAGGAGATATATGATTTAGCAGAGCACTTTCTATATCTCCATAAGTATCTCCATGCTATGTCTCCTTCAACTTCATAAATATAATATCCCTTTGCATATCTTGACAAATAGGAATTAGGTAATTCCTAAACTTTTTTGGTAGAATAACTTTGTTTCTGTTTTAACTCTTTGCAGAGGTAACATTTGAATTATTTCTTCATATTCTTTGAAACTCTCGAATGTTTTTATGTGTCTGGCAATTTTTCCCTCAGATGGGACTATTTGTCCAAAATTGGGATTAACCATAGGTTCTGTCAGAAGTTTTATAAGGTTCAATCCAAACTCTTAAGCCTCAGTGAAGGGGCAGATGTTTAAACCAGCTAAATCTTTTTTTTTTTTTTAATATGCGTTCCAGGTGCTCATTGAGTTGAGAAAATAAGCTTCAGCTGGAGGCTGCCTGACCAGCGAATTGCTGCTGGGGCAGAGATTGTTTCCCCCGGTACCAGAGAGACTAAGTCGCTATTTCAGAAGCTGTCTACGATCTGCACCTGTGGCCTCAGGAGAAGCTGGGATTCATAGGAGCAAGCCACCCTTTTGTTTGGAAAGCACCTCCGTGGACATTTTGCCAGGCAGCCCGGTTTCCCTTGGTGGGAGAGACTACAAAAAAAAGAGGTGAGTAGATCTGTGCAGCAGAGTAACAGGAGCCAGAGTCATTTTCTGATGGACCAAAAGGAGGCAAAAGAAAAAGAATGGGCTCAGTAGGAGGGGCCTCGGTCTACATGGAAAGCTAGGAAATTCCATAGAGTTATGCCTGACATTTAACTTTATATTGTTCACTGTTATTTTCTGTGCTTTAGAACTGTTTAGTCAGACCCAAATATTCAGAAAAAATGCATTACAAACAATAGGCTTCTGTCACTGATGATTTAAGGAATGTGGAAGGAAGGACTGCATCTGGGGTTGGAGTGGCCTTTCAGAGAGCTTGTGGAGTAAGAGCTGAGGAAACAAAGTTTGCTCCCCTCTGCTACCAGGTATCTTCTGATATATTGAGACAGATCCTGGGCTTTCTGCAGGGCAGTAAAAGAGACTGGAGTCTTTTATTTCCATTAAAGAGCACATTCTGGAGGAATTGTAGGCAAAAGATTATGCTTGCTTTTAGCAGTGGAAATGGGTCAGCTCTTGAACTTTTCTGAGTACTCCAAACAACTGCCGTTATTCTCTTAGTTCTCCTAGAATATGGTTAGGGTCAAGAGTAAGTTGGAGCTAAGGCTTCGGTCACTAAATCCTAGGACTCAAGACTGTATTCCAGCTCATAATTCCCAAATCCCTGTGTCCTTCAGCTCTGGCCATCCTGATTTAGGTGATGTATGCATGATTCCTCTGGGGGCTCTGTTCACTCACTCCAGATAGACCTTTGTATTCAGATATTTAAGTTTTACCATGTTCTTTATAAAGTTCTATCTGTTGTAAGTTGTTATATATCTTATAGGAATTTCTTATCTTTTCTATGGATGACTCTTTCATAGCAATAATTTTATGCTTTATTTTATGGCCTTGTGAATCTGAGAAGGAATAACTCCGTGTGTCTCTGGTATATTTAGTTTACATCATGTTTTCATGGGGGAAATTCTAACTCTTTATATTTGTTTAAACAAATGACTTTCTTGAATGTAAACAGGAAATATAACTGTTGTGCTATTTAATTAGCTCCTAATGCCAAGTGCCTTGGAATAGAAATGAGAAATTTTAAGGTACTGATGAATTTACCTTAAACCAGGGAGAGGTTGGTGAATGTATTTGTTTCCTATTGCTGCTCTAAGAATTACTACAAACAGCATATTATCGTACTTCTCTGGAAGTCAGAAATCTAAGATGGGTCAGCAGGGCTGTGTTTCTTCTGCAGGTTCTAGGGGGAAAGCCATTGCCTTGCCTTTTCCAACTTCTAGAGGTTTCCTACATTCCTTGGCTTTCAGCCCCTCCCTCGTCTTCAAAGACAGTGTCCTGGCATTTTAAAATCTCTGTCTATTTTTTTTTAATACTTTTTTTTTTATTATTTATTTCTAGGAGAGAGAGAGAGACAGTGTGAGCAGGGGAGGGTCAGAGAGAGAGGGAGTCACAGACTGAAACAGGCTCCAGGCTCTGAGCTGGCAGTCAGCACAGAGCCAGACGCGGGGCTTGAACCCACGAACCGCGAGATCATGACCTAAGCGAAAGTCGGACGCTTAACCGACTAAGCCACCCAGGCGCCCCGTAAAATCTCTGTCTATTTTTAAGTCTGTGTTTCACTGGTCCCTACTTTTATCATCACATCTCCTTCTCTGACTGTGACCTTCCTGCCCCCCCCCCCACCATAAGGCCCCTTAATGATTTACATTGCACCCATCTGTATAATCCAGGATACTCTTCTCAGCTCAACATCTTTAACTTAATCACATCTACAAAGTCCCTTTCACCCTAGACTTTCACCCTCTAGGGTAACATATTTACAGACTCTAGGGTTTAGGTGTGAACAACTTTGGGACGCCATTATTCTGTAACTACAGTGAATGAAAACCTCATGACCTGCATGCAGATGTTAGGAAAACTGTTGAGCCTTACAGTGAATGGATAATCCTACATCAGTATTAAATTGCTGGCCCTAAAAACTGCTCCACAGAACAAACATCCGTCTTAGCCATCTGACACCATGGAATACACATAGCTTTAGTTGCCCCAAATGATAACCTCAGAAGATAAGGAATCATTTCAACAGAAACACTGTGCTTGTTTTTACCTCCAGCCTCCAAAGATCCAACATTTTCTACATAGAAAACTGTACCATATCCCTATCTTTCTACTCATCCTTCAGATTTTAAAGTTAATTAATGTTGAAGCACTGTCAGATGGAGTTTTGCAGGCCTGATGATTTTGGACAACACTTTGTATGTTAGTACCTCATAGTTTCTGGAATTGCTTGCTGAGTAAGTTTAGATGACTAATAACCTCATAATTAGATAAATAATTGATACGGTTCAATTATCTGCTGCTTTACAACTTTATTAATATTCGTGTTTGAGCTGTAGATGCCTTTCTGCCCTTTACCTGCCTGGGAGAAAACCTAATCCTCCACAGACTCAGTGATATGTGCTAGAGGACCCTTGCTAGAATCCAGGATATGTAAATTAGCCATCTTGTTCCCAAGCATTAGCAGTTGTTGTTTTAATTATTAATGAGTTGGTCAGTATTTGCTGTAGGAGAGAGAGAAACCAAGTAAATGGGTTTGGTGTTCATATCATTTAAAATCAATTTATTATTAAAGAATTCTTAACCAAAGTAGCTGAGTTGCCCAGAAGGCAGCCAGAAGTATGCTGGCTTTGATGATTTGTTTGTATCTTTAGGCTATGCATGAGGTTGTGTTGTTGGATCCTTCTTGGGTGTTGCCTCTTATGAGCTAGACTGTAGTTAATAAGTTGTAATTAATAACAATGAAATATTATCAGTTGAAATAATAAATGTCACTATTTTGAAAATGAGAAAGATATTTTTTATTATTGCCTATCATTAACTTAAAAAGTATCATACAGGAGTGCTTGGGTGGATCATTTGGTTAAGCATTTGACTTCAGCTGAGGTCATGATCTCATGGTCATGACTTTGAGCCCTGCATCAGGCTCTGCTCAGAGCCTGAAATCTGCTTCAGATTATATGTCTCCCTCTCTCTGTGCCCCTCCCCCACTCATGCTCTGTCTCTCAAAAATGAATAAATGTTAAAAAAAAAAGGTATCATAGAAATATTGTTATAGACAATTGTATATATAACTGGATTAAGTAATAGGAAACAGTAAGAGAAAAATGGGTAAAAGGGGTAAAAAGGTTCAAACTTCAAGATATAAAGTAAATAAGTCCTGGAGATAAAGTGTATAGCATGGTGACTGTAGTTTGCAATACTGTATTATATGTTTGAAAGATACTAATAGAAATCTTAAAAATTCTCATCACAAGAAATGTACTACCTATGGTGATAGATGTCAACTAATTGTGGCAATCATTTCACAATATATGCATATATCAAATCATTATGTTTGATACTAATGATCTTTAATAATCTTTAATAATAAAACTAATACAATGTTATATGCCAACTGTATATCAATAAAAAAAAATTGGCACTTCTCAGCTGAAAAGGGGAAAAACTAGTAAACAAAATATCTGCTAATTTCTCTTAAAGGCACTATCTCAGAACTCCATTTTATCAATCATAATTTTTATATCTTTAAAATTGTCATCTATATGACACATCATAATCTTATTTTAAAGGAGAAAAAATAATTTCCATTTTCTCTGGCTTGCCCTGGAAGGGTTTATGTGCTTGATAACCACAGTCAAATTATTTAATTCTGTGACATAACATAATATATATTTAAATGTAAAAGAAATTTATAAAATAACTATCACAAACAAAAAAAGAAAATCATTGGTACTGCATTGCAGAAGATTTGAGAAAGAAATCAGAATTTTCTTTGAATATTTCTTAATGAATTAGCTTCACAGTCTTAGCACAGAAGTATATAAGAAATTAAGTATTTACTCTGTTGATTCAAATTATATTAGTTCAGAAAGATCTGATTAGATGATTAGTGATTTAGATTTTGGAGCTCCAAGTGGTAGATAGATTTCATTTCCCCAGAACTTTAAGCTGTTTTAGGCAGATGTTTTCAAGTGATCAAGATACATGGCATGGTTCTACATATACCAATATAAGTTTTATGCTATTCATGACTTCTTTATGCTTTACATGAGTTGGTGACTACGTTAGCCTGTGAAAATTGGCAATTAAACAAAAAAAAAATGATCAGAAGTAGGAGAAAAGACAATGTCCAGATTGTCTGGATAGGAAGGATTAACATGGAGAAAATTTTCACCTGCAGTTATCATGGACTATTATTTACTGCTGAAGATGCTGAAGACGGCATTCCTTGAATTTGACATTCAATTAAGATGATAGAGCAAAATAAATTATGTTATCTTTGATGTCTGAATGTTTGCTGTTGATGTCAGTTTGACAAATAATTGTGGAGAAGATCAATAATCCCTGATTAGAAACAAGTTGGTCTGTACAGGGAGACATGGACATGGGCTTGTTAACAAAGGCTACTCATCAGAGGGCTGTGATACTCCATTGGCTGGAGACATTTAAGATCATTTGGAACAAAGATTCTCCCTAACTATTCAGTCTGGTGCCATTTTAACTTTTAATCAATCAGCTGATTCCTGATTAATCAGAAACTTGAACTCTTTACAGCCATGAGAATGAAGCTAAATAATTAGTGGTTAATGACAATGTTAGATGAATGGCTTATTAATATCTTAGGCAAGGGGGCGAGGCAGTGACCAGCTGAATCTAGCTTTGGCAGCTGGTTGTCCAGTGCAGACATGTAACCATTGAACCTACAACCTTGCTGGAGGTGGAAGGTGGGTAGAAGCTGAATCTACCAAGAATACCTGAAACTTCACATGTGTAGTCTGGCCTCCCCACTTCCTGTTCTTAGGATACCTAGGAATTTTCCTTATTCTCACCTGTAGGAAGACCTAACACATTGGAAGTGTCCATCTTTTTAAGTAGATTAAGAATCAAGTCATCAGAGGTCACCTGTGTGGCTCAGTCAGTTGAGTGTCTGACTCTTTATTTTGGCTCAGGTCATGATCCCAGGGCTGTGAGGGTAACCCTTGTGTTGGGCTCTGCACTGAGTGTGGAGCCTGCTTAAAGTTCTCTCTCATTTTCTTCCTTTCTCTCTCCCCCCACTGCCCTCTGCCCTCTACTCTGCTCCTGATTGTTCTCTAAAATAAATAAATACATAAATAAACAGCAAATTATCAGAAGATTAAATGTGGCTCTAGACCCATTCTCTTCTGGCAAGGAGAGATGGTGGTAATGTTAAGTATCAAGTTCCCTGTGGTTAGATCTCATAGAAATGGAGACCAGTATTTATTACCAGTAATCCCAAGTAGGAGGAATGGATAAGGACATGTAGGAGAGGTGCTGTGCCAGACACAAAGTGGCCACTCCAGCTCATTCTCCCTGCCTCAGGGTCTACTCTTCTCTGTATAGACAGGCCCCATTCCAGTGACCTTTCATGTAGGGTGTGTATTTAACACTTGGAAAGGGCCTTAATCTCCCCAGTCTGTCTGAACGTAAAAAGAATAATCCCCCTTTCATTCTTAAAGGAGTTAGTTGTTGTGATGATTAACTAAGGTGATGCTTTAAAACACTTTGGTCAGAATTGAGCAGTTGAGACATTACATTTCTTTAAGGTGATTTCATGTAATGCAATGAGAAACGTTGTGCTTCTTTCTCCTCAATGGAGTAATTTTAAAACTGCCCAAATCTAGTACAGATTGCATATTCAATGAGTAAAAATTATTAGAAACCCAGGACTAATCCTGTCCTAGAAATGTGCCATTCTGCCTGCCAAAACCGGAAGTGTGAACCTCTCCCTCCCACCAGCAGAGACTGGGGAAGAGAAATACATCTGTGAAGTCTTAAACGGTTATCTCAAAGTTTAAATGAAATCTTTAGAATACAAAAGAAGGCCTTGAACTAAGTTTGAGGTGGATGCTGTAGAGAACTTAACTGAATAGCTTTGCTCACAAAAATGAAAGTACTTTTGTTTCTGTCTTCTCTTTGTTTTTAGGGGGATGGTGAAGAGAGAGCCAGTAGCGGGGAAAAAGGGAGAGGAGGGAGAGGAGAGAATGAGAAAATCACTTAGCTGTGTGAAAAAAAAATGCTCATGAGGATCAGAGAGACCTTCCTTCATTGTCCCATGTAAAGTCTTTGGAGTTAAATGCAAGTCTGTTTTGTCTCCAGGCAGAATGAGTTCCCTTGCCCTATAGAATTAAATTTTATTGTGCATGTGCACACGCATGAGAGTATAGGGCTTGGTGGCTAGGATGAACAATAGATCACTAGGTAGATAGGTAATAGAGGAAATAAATACTCCTGAAAAATGCTATAAAGATCTACTCATGGAATTTTAGTAGCTACTATCAGATGGCATCCTTCCTATACTGGGTGGTTTGGGTATGCCTGCCTGAGAAGGAAGGTATCAGGTCTATAAAACACTAAGGTGATTGAGTTTTGGGATGAGGAAAAAGCAAGCATAAAGGCCCCATGGTAGCTCAAAGAGACCTTGTGTTTATGGAGAAGTAGAAGGTCAGTATGAAGACAGGAAATAGATTCAAGGAGAGAGTTTACCAAAATGAGGTATAAAATTTTTAAAATTTTAAACATGAAATTTTGTTTAAAAATTTAAATATGTCTGGCTACTATGGGAAAAATGGATTGGAGAGCGGCAGATCAACCCTACTGATGTCAGGATTAATCCTTTGTTAGAATCTTTCATTAGAAAGTCAACTTTCAGTTGTCTAGGAGTACATATCTTTATTAATCATAGGATAAGCATTCAATCAATTTCTCAATAAATGATCAAATAAAAGGACAAATGAAAAACCAAACACTATATAAACAATCATTTTGCTTGACAGCGGTTTCCAAACCAAAACAAATTTACAGTGTGCTTTCTCATAAAAATATAAAATAGGTTTATGGCAGGTAGAAATTATGACTAGGAGATCATATTAGTAGGAGCAGCCCTCATGATGAACTGTCAGAATTAATGGAGATAGTCATCTCTGATTTTGTTTTAAGTGGGACAGTCTCTGTTAAGCAGTATGGATTGTGCCACTTGAATAAAATTGTAGTTTTATGAATAACTTATTCATAAATTTGGGGCTTCTTCAATGCTAATCTCAAATGCAAAACATATCTGAATCAGTCTCAAAGAGGTTAAAGATTCCAGCATGTAATGCTCTATTTTGTCATTGTGTCATCTGGAATTGTTTTATGCATTTCAGTGCAAGTAAGAATGTAACAGGATCATCACTTAGTGATAAACTGTAGACTTCTAGACAAACATTTTAACTGATTTACATCTGTTTTTCCTCTAGGATAGCTATAGCATTTGATATATCTATTCTCCAACTGATCAGTGATAGCTGGGGGAACATTTCTTTAACTGTATGCAAATTGACCATGAAATGCACAAAGTCAGGCTATATGCCTATGGAGTGAGATCCGTTATCAATATCAGTTGTAGAAATACTCATCTGTTCATCAAACAAGGCTCACACCAAAGACCTTAAGAGTAATCGATTGTCCAAGTCACATGGTAGTGTCAGGACATACTTAAAAGAACCCTGAACACTCCTGGGATGTTCAATAATTGATCAAAAGTACATTATCATAGATGAATCAGAAATCAGTCATTACTTCATTGCTTGGATACATAGAGACAGCTCCATTTAAAGTATTTGTCTTGCAAAATTTCTGAGAGGAAAAACATAGAATTAAGTTGTTAGGTGACAAACTAAAAGGAGATAAAAATCAAGAAAAAAATATGCCCTTGTATTTGGGGAAACAGGATTTAAACCATCTTATTTTGGGTTATTATTATATTTTTGGGTCTTCACCTCCTACCATCTAAGAAAAGGGGAAACTGTAAGAATAGATAAATCTAATTTCCCAGTGATCCTTATGAAGGTAAGAAAACACATAAGGTTACTTAGGAATAAGACATTTGTATAAAAAGCTTTGACTGGTTTGAGAAAAACTTAAGTTTCCATTCCTACTCTCTGTCAAAGGGACCAGGAACTCCCTCAGGAACCTGACAGATAAATCTGAGCTCTGGGTTCCATTATTATTCTTGTTTGATGTTGTGCAAGATACTTAACTTTTATATCAGTTTCCTTATATATAAAAGATATCAATTGTTACCTTCGGTAAAAGGGCTAAGTGAGGGGCGCCTGGATGGCTCAGTGGGTTAAGTGTCTGACTTCGGCTCAGGTCATGATCTCACAGTCCGTGGGTTCCAGCCCTGCATCGGGCTCTGTGCTGACAGCTCATAGCCTAGAGCCTGCTTCAGATTCTGTGTCTTCCTCTCTCTCTGCTCCTCCCTTGCTCGCTCTCTGTTTCTGACTCTCAAAATAAAATAAAAGATATAAAAATTTAAAAGGATTAAGTGAGGTAATGTACTCCTATCGTTTATTCATTAGCTATGTAAGTGTTCAAAAATGGCATTAAATAATTATAATAATACCAGTAACAATAACCACATTTCCTTGCTTTCATAAATGTAAGAATGAATAATTATAGAAAAAACGTGAACAGGGGGTGCGTGGGTGGCTCCGCCAGTTAAATGTCTGACTTCAGCTCAGGTCATGATCTCATAGTTCGTGGGTTCGAGCCCCCCATCAAGCTCTGTGCTGACAGCTAGCTCAGAGCCTGGAGACTGCTTTGATTCTGTATCTCTCTCTCTCTCTGACCTTCCCCTCCTCACGCTGTCTCTCTCTCTCTCTCTCTCAGAAATAAAGAAAACATTAAAAAAAAAAAGATGAAAAGGAAAGTGGTAGAAGAAAGCATAAATGTGTCAGAAGAATACTACATGCAAAATACTGTTTGGAGATATTTATGGATAAAATCAAGACTTTGTGATATAATTTTGGCAGTAATAACTCAGGCATTCGTATTGCTAAAACATCCTGGCCCTTGACTGGGAGTGAGGACAGTGGAGGGCAGAAAAGGCTTCTGTGGGCCCAGAACATACTGCTGCTGCTGCTGAAGATCTGCCGCATCTTCAGTCTTCTTGAGCCTTTAAGAACCCAATATGGGGAAATTAACAGCTGCACCATGGGGAAGCAAGTACTTGTCAGCATTAGACATCAAGAACTCCAAAGACTACAAAGGACAAATTTTGTGCCAGTGTAGAAAAAGATTGTGCCTATGGTGTCTCATTGAACCAGTTCAGATAAACTAGTAAATAGAAAAGCACTTACTGAGTTAACTGGACTGAATGATTCTGCTTATTAAGGGGAAATAGGTTTGCTCAGCAAGAGGCAGCAGAAGTATATCTAGACAAGAAAGCCTGGGAGCAGTGGAGTGGTTCTTAGGACACTTCAGAAACTCAATACAAGGACTCACTCTTCAGGAATGAAGGTTTGAGTTGTGTGAGAAGTATAGGACTCTCAACAACTGATGCGCTGGCTGAGGGTAAAGGAATCTGAGAATGTAATGTGAAAGATAGAAATTATAAATATCAACTATGGCCATATGATTGGCTACAGAAACAAGAATGGTAGTGATGCATGTTTCCCTTCTTCTTTGATATACATATTTTAACATATCAAAGTTTATTTTCTTCTCTCACTTATTTTATATAAGGTATGTTCTTGGCTTTGAACTGTATAGTTTAATCTTTAGGCTATAGTATCTCAGGGTGGGATTTTGACAAGATGAAGAATGAGCAACATGGAGGAAGAAGAAATGGGGGCTGAAGGAACCACAGGTTTCCTTTTTAAGGGAAGAAATAAGTAAGTTTCATGTATATGAGAGATGGTTGTATTACATTAATGAGAAGCAAGTGGATCTTGTTGTTATCACTGTTGAAGTTTAAGAATGTATATCTACAAGGCTGTGTATGTGGAGTGGCTGAATGTTCAGATTGCCCCTCTACATGTCTAGTTCACTTTCCTTATATTTGGAAGGCTTGGAAAGGTAAAGATAAATTTCCCAGACTCTTGCAGCTAGGGTTCTAGGTATCAATTAGCTTCTACCAATGAAATATACTCACATGAGATGAGGACAGCAGACCCATCTCTCTATGTCTATGTTGGCTGACAAGTGAACTCTCCCAGACATGAGTGTCTACAGGTGATTCATTTGTTTGTCATCAGCTTCTGTGGGTGGGGACAGTTGTGGTGGCAACAGCAGCAGTACAGAAGCAGATACTTTCTGCTCCTGGGTCTGTGTCATGAAGGTGTCACCTTGAAAAGTAGATTTAGTCGTAGCCCCTTGACTTCAGCTTTCTAGCCTTTATAAGTGATTTCTACATTCAACCTAACTTTGGTTGAAAAACCTAGAATGATTTTGTTTTCCTGCACTGAACCTGGGTTGCTTAGGAATTTCTTTTGACAGAGCTACAGTAAAACATCTGGAACAAACAACTCGAGACCAAGGTATATTCCACAGCTTCAAGTGAATCAGAACCCTATTATTATGAGTCTAACCTCAAAGGGGGGGAATGCAGAAGATTAAAAAATAAAGTTGTTTGATGAGTGGATGGATGGGAGTTCTTTAAGAAAATAAAAGAGAATTAATAGGAAAAGGAAATTATTTGAGATGTAACTTGCTTCTAAAAATACAAGTGACTTTTAGAAATAATTAACAACTAGATGAAATAAGGTTAATAATGAATTCTAGAGAGAAAATTAAAGTGATTTGTCAGGTTCTTTAGTGTGTACCAGGCATTGTACTAAATGATTTTGAAGCATAATTCCATTTCAATCTCATAACTACATAAGATAAGTGCCATTATTATTATCGCCATTTCGCCAATGCAGAAGCTAAAGTTCCCAGGTGTTAGGTGCTATAGTATTTAACATATGTGGTAGAACTTGGATTAGAACCTCAAAGGTTTACCTTTAGATCCTATATCATTAGTGACTACCCTATGTTGCCTGTCAATGATCTGTAGGACATATTTTCTGAATAAACAACTAGAGTACATGCCAGCTAGAGTGGCACCTGAAATTTGATTTGTCCAATGATTCTTTACCAGTGGCAATTTTGCACCTGGGGGACATTTGAAAATATCTGGAGATATTTTTTATTGTCATGATTGAGGGCAGGAGGTGTGCTAGCTGACATTTAGTAGATAGAGGTCAGAATTGCTATTATATATTCTACAATGTGCAGAATCTTGCCCAAAACAAAGAACTATCTGATTGAAAATGCCAGTAGTGTCAAGATTGAGAAGCCCTGTGTTAGCCACACGTTCCCCAAATGGTTTAATGGAATTTCTGTATATGAGGAAAAATAGCTTTGTGGTTTAAAAAAAATTAATTCTGTGACATGTTATGTAATCTATACCCTTTTTGAGTAGTCTCCATGAGGATTATATTTTAAATCTTATTTTAACATAGAATTTAAAATTCTGAAAAGTCCTGCAACAGCAAAGACACCTGCTTACCTTTTACTCCACAGAGAGATGCATAGTTAGGATTGCAGATGGTGGTACTCACACAAGTCATACGTGACTTCCCCAAAGTATTGGGAGAAAGAGCCAAAATTAAATGATATTCTCTTGACATCAACTCTAGAAGCTGTGAAATACTTTTTTTCTGGCAAAGTATATATACGTATATATACATACGTATATATGTGTACACATGTGCATATATATATATATATATATATACACACACACATTATATATATATGTTATACATGTCATACATCCCTTAATTTGGAGTTGAATATTGGGGTGCCTGGGTGGCTCAGTCAGTTCCAACTTTGACTCAGGTCATGATCTCGTGACTCATGAGTTTAAGCCCCATGTTGGGCTCTGTGCTGACAGCTCAGAGCCTGGAGCCTGCTTCATGGATTCTGTGTCTCCTCCTCTCTCTGCCCCTCCCCTGCTCATATTCTGTCTCTTTCTCAAAAATAAGTAAAACATTAAAAATGTTGAATATCTAAATCAAAATTAATCCAATAAAATGTAATAAACCACAGATTATAAATCCTATTTCATCCCATTAGCAGTGATAAAATAACTTCTTCATACAAGGTTTTATTATCTCTGTCAATACATTCCTCCCAGTTGAAGACAGAGAAAGGATCGAAGTGACTATGCACCTAGACAGAAATTTTGCCCATCAATAGTCCATCCTCTACCACTAGGTGTGAAAAATAGAGTTGGTCTTATAAGCAGGATGGGGGGCTAATGGCTGGTGATAGTCATCTGTCTCTGCTTATAAGGCTCATCTTTGATTATTAAGTTATATGCCTGCCTCAGCCTTTGCTTTCTCTGGAAAACTGACTATATACACCATCTTAGTTCCTTCTTTACATACTGCCACTGTCCAACATTGTATGTTGGGCATACAATGTCCTCATATTCCCTTTCAGGATCCTTAGAAGAGTAGAAAGTAACCCAAAGCTGTTTAGCAGTGTTTTTCTTGAACTGAAAGATGCAGATAAGCCATTTTTTCATAAAGCCTAAAAAGAACCCAACAGGAAGAACAAAAGCCTTGGAATGATACTTCTCACCATGTTCCAGATTGTATTGGAAGAGAAGTGTCTGCCATACCGATTCCTGACCAACTGCTTTTCTGCACAGCCTAATGGATGACTTGGCATACCTCTGGGTTCCTTCAGACGTGGGAACAAGTGCTTTTTCCTTTGTCATAATGAGATTTAATCAAGCAAAGCCAAAACCATTGCTACAACTTAAACACTCCCCAGGGAGGGGGAGCCAATGACTGGGGGAGTAATGAACCTCTATTTAACTTTCAGATTTTGTTAATAACAGTTTGACTTGTACTGGTTGGAACTAATTAGTTGCTGCAGCTTCTCCATTAGTGGTTTATAAAATGGGCCTTACCTTGTGCATGTTAAGCAATTTTCTCAGTGTGGGTCATTTTAGAGAAAACAGAAGGAAACTAAGTGTCTTAAACATGCATGATTATTGCATTTTGTTGTGGTTTCCTTTCATATGGAGTTTCCAGAATGCTTACAGATCCAATTCTGACAACTTCAGAAGCATGTACTAAGATTAAATAATTTGGGTTTTGGGGGGATCACCCCAGTTAGTTGTTAGGAATTAAAGAATGAATTTTATATATATCTCATAGAAGACAATCCAGACATGGTATTAATTTTGTTTCGGTAGCAGAATAAAAAATAGGATCCTGTTGATATTGAATAATAAGTTGAGGAGGAGTTAAGATGGTAGAACAACAGGGAGATGCTGGTGTTGTCTCATCCCTGAAATGCAGCTAGATCAGTGCCAAACCATTTTTCACACCTAGGAAATTGATCTGAAGATTAGCACAACAATCTGTATAACCTGAGCCACAGAACTCAGTATGCACATGGTATGAAGAAGCGAACTAGGGGAGAGAAAAGTCACAGAGGGTAGGGAGCTGTTTTTGCAGAAAAAAGACAGACAGAAGGGGGCAGAGTGTGGTGTATCGGGATTTATGCAAGAAAAACACTCCCCTGAAAGTAGCCAAAGAGAAAGGGAGAGAAACATTGAAAACACTCATGGGGGACTCAACAAGAAATCTGTTCCCCAAAACCACTGACAGGAAGAAAAGTGTGTTTCAATACCACCAGGATTTTATAAACATCAGAGCACAGTGTCTAAAGTTTTGGAGCTCGATGTGTGGTGATGTTCTGGTGAGGAAGCACAGTGAATCTCCAGGGGCAGGCAGGGGGACCTGAGAGGTCCATATGCCATGTAGGGAAAACTGGTTCCCTTGCTTGGAGTGCATTTGGTAGAGGCCATAAGGCCTTCCCACAGGCAAATGTCCCAGCAGACCCTGGAGAGCAGCCACATTTGCTGGTATTGGGACAAAGACCCCAGAGTGCAGTGAAACATAGCACTAGCTGTGTGTTATGGTTTGCCATAATCTCTGAGCCTCTGCCACTGAATGATTACACGAATGTTTTCTGGGGCAAGCTGGCACCCAGCCATTGCTCAGCAAACCATCCCCCAGAGAGTTGGTACAGGTCTCTGAAGCCAAAGGAGTCTCTGAAGTGTGGGGTTTTAAAACACAACCCCTCTGAGAGGGAAGTGCTGCCTGGCAGGCAGACAGCATAGACATGGACAGAATAGATTGGACAGAAGCCTGAGACAAAGGAGGTGTGCTTGATTGTGGGTTGGTGAGAGCACAAAGTTCCTGTGCCAGAGACTAGGGAGATGGGTGAAGCATTTCCACCTCTTCCTCATTTGTGCCATACTGATCTACCCCAGTAAGCTAAGTAGCACCACCTAGTGGGAAATGGAGCTGTTACAACAAACCCTGCCCAACTATGTGCTCCAAGTACATCCCGTAGAAGACTAGCACAAGCCTCTCTAACTGCTTAGTGTACAGACTATAGAGGACTTCATAGTTTGAGCTGTAGGGGAAACTGAATGTAATTTCATTTAGGTTTCATTCTGTTTGCTGGTTCATTTATTTGTTCATTTTCTTTGCTTCTGATTTTCCTTAAATTGTTTCTTTTTTCCTTTCTTTTCTCCTCTTTTTTGAATACAAAAAGAAAATTTTACTTTTTACTCATTTATTATTTAATTTTTTATTCTATTTCATTTTCTTTAGTTCATTTTATTCAAATATATATATATTTGAATTTTTAAAAATTTTATTGCCTTATCTTTTCAACAAGCAAACCAAAACAAACCTAGGATCTAACTTCCTTTTTTGGATTTTTGTTTTTAATTTTTAATAGAAATTTTTTATTTTATTACTTTTTCTTACTCCAAAATGACAAAATGAAGGAATTCATCCCAAAAAAAGAACAGGAAGAAATAATAGCTAAGGGCCTAATCAACACAGGTATAAGCAGATGTTTGAACTAGAATTTATAACCATGGTAATAATACTAGTTGGGGTTGAAAAAAAAGTCATAGAGTCCCTTTCTTTGGAGATAAAAAGAAGTAAAATATAGTCAGGACAAAATTTAAATTGGTATAAACGAGATGTAATCTAGAATGGATGCTACAATGGCAAGAATGGACAAAGCAGATGGTGAATTAGCAATATAGAAGACAAAATTATGGAGAATAATTAAACAGAAGAAAGAGGGAAACCAAGACAGGAGATCATAATACAAGATTTAGAGAACTCAGTGACTTATTAAAAAGAAATAACATCCTAATCATAGGAGTCCCAGAAGATGAAGAGAGAGAAAATGGGGAAGAAAGTTTATGTGAGAAAATTCTAGTAGAAAACTTTCCTAATCTGAGGAAGGACACAAACACCAAAATCCAAGAAGCAGAGAGAATTCCCATTAGATTTGTCAAAAATCAACCATCACCAAGACATGTCATAGTCAAATTCACAAAATATACAGACTAGGAGAGAATTATGAAAGCATCAGGTTAAAAAAAAATCCTTAGCTTTAAAGGAAGACAGACCAGGTTTGTAACAGACCTATCCACAGACCAGGCCAGAAAGGAGTGGCAGGATATAGTCAACATGCTGAATTGGAAAAATATGCAGCCAAGAATTCTTTATCCAGCAAGGCTGTTATTCAGAATAGAAATGAAGATAAAGAGTTTCTCAGACAAAAACAAACAAAAATCTAAAGGAGTTCATAGCCACTGAACCAGTCTTGCAAGTCATTTTAAGGAGATCTCTTTGAGTGGAGAAAAGACATAACAAATCAAAAATAACCAAAAGCAACAAAGACTAGAAAGGTCCAGAGAACATCACCAGAAACACCAACTATGTAGGCAACGCAATGGCACTAAATTCATATCTTTCAGTATTCAGTCTAAATGTCAATGGACTAAATGCTCCAATCAAAAGACATAGGGTATCAGAATGGATAAGAAAACAAGACCCATTTAATGTTGCTTACAAGAGATTCATTTTAGACCTAAAGACACCTAAAGATTGAAAGTAGGGGGATGGAGAACTATCTATCATGCTAATGATCACCAAAACAAAACTGGAGTAGCCATAGTTATATCATACAAACTAGATTTTTAAAATAAAGACTATCACAAGAGGTGAAGAAGGGCATGATATAATAATGAAGGGGTCTATCCAACAAGAAGACCTACTAATTATAAATATTTATGCCCCAGGGCGCCTGGGTGGCTTAGTCAGTTAAGCGTCTGACTTTCGCTTAGGTCATGATCTCATGGTTCGTGGGTTCAAGCCCCCCGTCGGGCTCTGTGCTGACTGCCAGCTCGGAGCCTAGAGCCTGTTTCAGTCTGTGACTCCCTCTCTCTCTGACCCTCCCCTGCTCACGCTGTCTCTCTCTCTCTCTCTCTCTCTCACCTAGAAATAAATAAAACATAAAAAAAATTTTTTTAAATAAAAATAAAAATAAAAAAATAAATATTTATGCCCCAAATGTACCAATCACAAACATAGGGAAACTCATTGATAATAATACCATAATAGTAGGGACATCCAATTTTTTCCTGTGGCTGATTTCGAGTTTCAGTGCCTTGTAGTCTGAAAATATGCAAGGTACGATCTCAATTTTTTTGTACTTGTTGAGGGATGATTTGTGTTCCAGTATGTGATCTATCCTGGAGTATATTCCATGTGTACTCAAGAAGAGTGTGTATCATGCTACTTTAGGATGGAATGTCCTGCATATATGTGTTAAGTCCATCTGGTCCAATGTATCATTCAAAGCCATTGTTTCCTTGTTGATTTTCTGCTTACATGATCTGTCCATTTCTGTAAGTGAAATTGAATTAGTAATAAAAAATCTCCCAATAAACAAGAATCCAGGGCCAGATGGCTTTCCAAGGAAATTCCTCCAAACATTTAAAGAACAGTTAAGACCTATTTTTTTTTACTCTATCCCAAAACATTTTTTAAAAAATGGAAGGAAAACTTCCAAACTCGTTCTATGAGGTCACCATTACCTTGATTCCAAAACCAGACAAAGACACCCCCCTCCCAAGAAGGAGAACTATAGACCATTTCCCCTGATGAACATGGATGCAAAAATTCTCAACAAGATACTAACAAACTGGATTCAATAATATGTTAAAAGAATTATTCACCACCATCAAGTGGGATTTATTCCTGGGATACTTGGTGGATGCAGTATCCACAAATCAATCAATGTGATACATCGTTTTAATAAAAGAAAGGATAATACAACATGATCCTCTCAATAGATGCAGAAAAAGAGTTTGGAAAAATACAGCATACTTCCTTGATAAAAACCCTCAAAGTAGGGATAGAAGGATCATACCTCAAGATTGTTAAGGTCATATATGAAAGACCCACTACTAATATCATCCTCAATGGGGAAAAACTGAGAGTTTCCAACTAAGGTCAGGAACACGACAGTAACCACTGTTATTCAAATAGTGTTGGAAGTCCTAGCCCTAGCAATCAGACAACACAAAGAAATAAAAGGCATCCAGATTGGCAAGGAGGAAGTCAAACTCTCACTCTTTGCAGAGGACATGATACTCTGTGGAAAACCCAACAAACTCCATGAAAAAATTGCTAGAACTGATCCATGAATTAAGTAAAGTCATAGGATATTTCAGTGTACAGAAATTGGTTGCATTTCTATACACCAATGAAGCAGCAGAAAGAGAAATCAAGGAATCAATCCCATTTACAATTACACCAAGAACCATAAAATACCTAAGAATAAACTTAACCAAAGAGATTAAAAGAAAGCTGTACACTGAAAACTATACAAAGCTTATGATAGATATTGAAAAAGACAAAAAATGGAAAATATTCCATATTCATGGATTGGAAGAACAAATATTGTTAAAATGTTGATACTACCAATTGCAATCTACATATTCAATGAAATCTCTATCAAAATAACACCATCACTCTTCACAGAGCTAGAATAAACAATTCTAAAATTTGTATGGAACCAGAAAAGACCCCAAATAGATAAAGCAATTCTGAAAAAGAAAACCAAGGCTGGAGGCATCACAATTCCAGACTTCGAGCTGCATTACAAAGCTGTAATCATCAAAACAGTATGGTACTGGCACAAAACCAGACTTATAGATCAACAAAACAGAAAAGAGATCGCAGAGTTGGACCCACAAATATATGCCCAACTAATCTTTGACAAAGCAGGAAAGAATATCCAATGGAAAAAAGACAGTCTCTTCAGCAAATGGTATAGGAAAAACTAGAGAGCAACATGCAGAAGAATAAACCTTGACCACTCTGTTGCATCATGCGCAAACAAAACAAAACAAAACTCTAAAAGGATTAAAGACCTAAATGTAAGACAAGAAGCCATCAAAACCCTAGAGGATAAAACAGGCAACACTCTCTTTGACCTCAGCTATAGCATCTTCTTACTTGACATGTCTCTGGAGGCAAGGGAACCCCAAATGCAAACATAAACTACTAGGACCTCATCAAGATAAAAGGCTTCTGTACAGTGAAGGAAATGATCAGCAAAACTAAAAGGCAACCAACAGCATAGGAGGAGATATTTGCAAATAACATATCAGACAGAAGGTTAGTATTCAAAATCTATAAAGAACTTATCAAACTCAACACCCGAAAAACAAATAATCAAGTGAAGGCATAGGCAAGAGACATAAATAGACACTCTTCCAAAGAAAACCTCCAGATAGCCAACAGACACATGAAAAAATGCTCAACATCACTCCTCATCAAAACTGCAATGAAATACCACGTCACACCTGTCAGAATGGCTAACATTAACAACTCAAGCAACAACAGATGTTGGTGAGGATGTGGAGAAAGAGGAACCCTTTTGCATTGTTGGTGGGAATGCAAACTGGTGTAGCCACCCCTGAAAAGTGTATGAAGGTCATTCAAAAAAATTAAAAATAGAACTACCCTACAACCCAGCAATTTCACTACTAGGTATTTAACCAAAGCATACATGAGTATTGATTTGAAGGGGCATATTCACCTCAAGGTTTATAGCAGCACTACTAACAATAGCCAAAGTATGGAAAGAGGCCAAATGTCCATCGACGGATGAATGGATAAAGAAGATGTAGTATATATAATAATATACAATGAAATGTTACTCAAAAAGAATGAAATATTGTCACTTGCCAAAATGTAGATGGAACTAGAGTGTATTATGCTAAGCAAAATATGTCAGTTAGAGAAAGACAAATATCATGTGACCTCACTGATATGTGTAATTTCAGATACCAAACAGATGAATATAAGGTAAGGGAAGCAAAAATATAAAAACAGCATGGGAGGCAAACCATAAGACACTCTTAAATACAGAGAACAAACTGAGGGCTGCTGACAGGGTATTGGGTAGGGGGTGGGGCTAAATGGGGAATGAGCATTAAGAAGGGCACCTGTTGGGATGAGCACTGGGTGTTATATGTAAGTGATGAATCACTAAATTATATTCTTGAAATCACTATTACACTGCATGTTAACTAACTTGGATTTAAATTTTAAAAATTAAATAAAAATTTTAAAAAGCTAGGTAAAAGAAAAATATAAGTTGAAGCTACTCCAAAGAATGAAAGGTATTCACTATATCCTTAGGCTTTTGATGTTTGACATTGGTCCCAAAGCAGATTGCTTCCTCTGTTCATATTGTGTCCCAGAACTGTATTGTCAAATAAAACTAGGGAAAGAGCTTGATTACAACACAGCATTTAAAAAACACTGGAAAAGGGATCACACAATATCAGGGCAAAGGGCAAGGAAACCTTAGTCATGACCCCAGGCCCTGCTGGATTTAGATGTTTATGATAGCTGTGGAACATGCCTTGAGACCATGGTATTTTAAATCCCAGTATGATATTCTAATCCTAAATGTCACTGGATTGCAAACTGAATTTGGAGGTGGATGCCATCCAAACTAGGCATGGAGGCCAGAAGGGCAGCTGAATGAGGCTGTGAGTCTCTGAGTATAGGTGTGTTTCTATCAGCCCAGTGTCTCCCTTTTAGCCCAGGCTGATCTTGAAAACTCTTCAGATATCTGGGCCCATTTTGTGTGTTCTATGTGGTCCTTACTATGTATCTTAATTTTCTGTGTCAAATCTTCTCTATTTCTAAAGATTTGGAATCTGATCTTTATGGTATTTGGGGTTCTATAATGGATAGAATTAACATGCTCTTAGAATATATTGTGCTAGATAGTTGATTTCCTAAATGGATGGGCTCTTGGCTATTTTAAGTCCTGTGAGTCTGATGGGGCAGGAAAAATTGAGGAAGGAATGGTGGGAAGGAACTTGGGGTTGGCCTTGATTTAGAAAGAGCAAAATTAGATTCATAATGCCATCTTCTAAACCTAGTAATATACCAACATAAATAGCATAAACAGGCAAAGTTGAGTAAGTTGGGTCCTGATGTTGAGTAATTTTCTACTGCATCCATTCCTGAAGTAAATAAAACCTTCATTTTTATAGCTGTCACATCTTAAAATCCAAAATGTGATATATTCAACCATATTACAAATGTTCAATTAAGCAAGATATACCCAAGGGTTGTAACCTCTCCACCTCTGGTGCCAGAATGCAAATGTTCTTAACAAACAGAATGAAAAACTAATTTGTTGACATACGTAATGAGATGCACTTTTACTTCTGCTTGTTCATTTAATATTAATGAAATGGGTTAATCCTTCAAGTGACACTGAAATCCCTCTCTGTGGCCATCAGTGTATCTAATAGTTAACAATCTAATGCTTACCCATCTAATGAGTGAAGTGTCCTAGAAAGTAGTCCTTAGTTCTCAAGGAAGATGACACCTTGTAACAGATTTAGTCTGAGAACTCTCTTTGGAATAAAACAGTTCCAGCACACACTGTTTTTAGGCACCGAGGATGCAAAATCTATATTCTAAAGAAACACATGAATACTTTTTGTAAGTATTAAAGGGTTTATATAGCATATACAAAAGTTCCAGTGACCTACTATTAATCACACTGAAGTCTACTATTCAAATAGAAAGTTTTGGATCCCAGAGGAATAGAAATATGTCTTCATTTACATTGAACTACCCTCTCTGCTGTCTGTATGGGTGCCAGAAGTGGACCATTAAGGTCTCTTTAGAGTCAGCTGAAAAGTGTGTACTCCATTTGGCGCCCCTAACATTGGGATGTTAGTATAGTTCAAGATTGTATAACCTGATTGTACATTGCCCTCAGGAATAGAAGAGGCCCACTGCTGGGAAAGGTCCTGATATTGACAAAGTTTTAATACTCTCTACTGCTGAATCTTTATCCTTTAAGGATTTATTTGTTTATTAAAACCAGCCCTGATTGATTTAGGTCTATTTATGGTAAATAAATGAAGAGATGAGGTCAGCGAACATATTTTTTTTAATTATATCATTAACCTGGTAGTTTATTAATTATAGAATTAATATATGCCTTTGGGTAAAATAATAATCCATTCAGAAAAGAAAAATAAAAAATACAAATTAAGAGTTTCCTCCCCCAACTCCCCCCAAAACTTAGTCTTTCACTCCCAAGAGACAACCAATGTTAACAGCTTATTGGTTTTCTTTTCATGTGGTTATCTTTTCCCTTGGAGCATTAAGCTCCCAGATCTATTCTGTGACCTGTCATCAATACATAGAATTTTTGAAATAACAATGAAAATTAGATTCATAATATTTATACCATTAAACACCTACCTTTCCCAACGTTACTGCTTAATTGTAGAACATATATATAAATGTGTGAGCAAGCATTTCATTTTTCTTTTGATTGATATCATTAATTCAGGTAATAAGTTTAGATTATTTCCTGTAGTATCAATTTTGGAATGAATCTGTTGCTCTTCATTTAATGAAAGATGTGGAATTAGGGTACTTACTCTCTCCTTTACTAACAATCTTATTCTTTTCCATTTTGTTGGTCATTTTTAAATTTTACATCAAGGGTTATAACAGAACATTATCTTTTGTATCAGTAATTGAATTTTGTATTGTGTTTGTAGTTTGTTTTTAAAACATGATATCAGTGTAAAACTCCAAGCACAATTCACTACAGAACAAATAGAATGAGTGTATCTTTAGAGAAGAAAATGTAATCTCGTGTCATTAAAACTTACTGCTTAAGGAAGAATCTATCCATTGTCAATAATTCATGAACTCCCATTTCTAGATGTGGTTCAGTACCAATCTTTTTTTTTTTATCATGTAAACAGAAATGTTTTACATTTGTTCCTAATATGTCATTGACTATTAATGGTTTGGCTGGATCTACACATCTATGGAAAATGCTTTTCCTCAAAATTTTGAAAATGTAATTTTTCTGTTGATCCAGAAAAGTTTATAAAGTCTGATAGTCTGGAATAAGTAACTTGTTTTACTTTTAAGAGACCTTATAATATTCTCTTTATCCTTGGAGTTGTGAAAAATCATGAATGAATGTCCAGATTTAATGGTGTTTTTTTGACATTAATTATTTTTTTCCTTTCTCAAATTTTTTGGAATTCCCATTAGTTAACTCATAATGTATTATTAGTTCAGGAGTAAAATTTAGTGATTTATCACTTACATAGAACACCCAGTGCTCATCACAAGTGCCCTCCTTAATCTCCATCACCCACCCATTTAGCCCATCCCCTGCTCACCTCCCCCATCAACCCTCAGTTTGTTCTCTATAGTTAAGAGTCTGTTTTCTGGTTTGTCGCTGTCTCTCTCCTGCTCTCTCTCTTTTTTGCCATTAATTCTATTTCAGATCAGCTAGACATTTAATATCTGATAATGTTTTCCTTAGATCCATTGTTTCTCTGATTATTTCCTCCCTTCCAATTGTTTCTCCTTTTTCATTCTGGAACTATTACTAGAAATAAGTTGAAAAACTATAACTAATTTCCTAGTACATTTACTTTGCATTATTCTTCAATTTCTTTTCTCTTTGTTTCCCTATATTTTGGACATTTATTTCAACTATATTTGCAGATAATCATCTTTTTTATTTGTGTCCATTTTGTTATTCAAATGATCTGTTTAAAAATTTAAGCAATTTAACAAGTATATATTGTTTAATTAGTATATAACCCATTATATACTTATTTTATATATATATGATCTATATGGACATAAAAATTTTTAGTCACAGAGTAATCCATCTAAAATAATCTGTTCCTGTTTTATGAGTACACTTTTTAAGTTTTGTGACTGTTTATTGACTTGTCTGTTTTTCTTAGGCAGGGGTCCTTGTTTATTCTTTCCTTGCTGGCATTCTCTTTCAAATTTTTTTCTTCTCAAATGCTTAATAATTTCTAGATGTCTTTGAATATCTGTGAACAAAGAATTATATTAGAAGGACATTATAAAAGAAAATGCAATCATGGTGGGTGCCCATCCCCTCACTAAGCTGGAAGTGTTTCTATTTTTTAACTGAAATCCTATATGAAATGAAATAATGAGACTTTATTGTCCTGCAGTTTTTCTTTGCTATAAACAAAAGTAGAAATTTCAACTAGACAATTACATCATCCCTGGAAGCACAATATACAAAAATGATAGCTCTTTTGAGGAAAAAGAAATCTCATTTGGATACAGAATCCAAGTCTGTCAATGTTATTTTTAGTTTGGAGTAGTTGTAACTCATAAAATATCAGATAAAAATAAGGAATTATACTTCATGGTTGACATTATTTTAGTGTGCTTCATGTTCAAAAAATGTTATCAATATGTTTGGGTATCTGATCCCTCTGATATGAACATTCTGTGAAAAGGCACATTTGTCTAGGTCTGGGTGTACAGCACTAAATCTAGTCATTTATTTATTTACTTGGCTAGTATTTGCTCCATTTCTGCTATGTACCAAGCATGCCCCAGCAAACTGGGTTTATAGTAATAAACAAACCACAGTGAATCTCTTTCCATGGTGGATAAGTAAGACATAAAACAGACATACTACTAGTAACTTACATATGTAATATATGATGGGAAATTATAAGGTTCTAAGGGAAAGTAAATGAGTATGAGTAATCAAATATTTATCTTTTAAAGAAGTGATATTTAAGCTCAATAAAATTAAAAGGAGAAGGGAAGGGCCTCTTATAAGAGAGTGTGGTCAAGTGAACATTTCAGAAAGATGAAAATGGCAGATATGAAAGCCTGGTGCAGGGATAGACAGGTATATGTTATGGGATTGCTCAAAGGGCAATGTCATTTGCAGAGAAGAAAATTTTGCAAGGCAAGCTTGGAGAGCAAGAGAGAGGCCACAAAATGCAAGACTTTGTCGTAAGGAAAATTAGAATTTACTGAATTATTTTGGAAAATTAGAAGTTACTGGATTATTTTGTTTATTGAGAGAGAGAAGGAGGGAGAGCAGGGGTGGGGGATGGGGGGAGCAGAGACAGGGAGAGAGAGAGCCAAGCAGGCTCCACACTGACATTGTGGAGCTCCACACAGGGGAGCTCGTTCCCTGGTCATGTGAGATCATGACCAAGTGCTGGATACTTAACCAACTGAACCATCCAGGTGCCCCTGGATTATTTTAAATATGTGAGTATAGAGATCAGATTTGCAATTTAAAAAAGAATTTAGTTCATTGTGGATAATGAACAAATAAATGGAATATAATTGAGAGTCCAGAAATAAACCTGTATATCTGTGATCAATTGGCTTTCAACAAGGGTACAGGATACTTCATTGGAGAAAGAATTTTTTTTCAAAAAAGGATACGGGTAACTTTTATCCATATTTAATCCAGATGTCACACTGTATTCAAAGATTAACTCAAAATGGGTCAAACCTAAATGTAAGAGATACAACTACAGAAGACTTAAAAGTAAACAAAAGCCTGTGGCATTGGATTAGGCTATAATTTCTCAGATATGACACCAAAAACCTGTCATCAAAGAAAAAAATTAGGGAAATTGGATTTCATCAACATTAAAAAAAATTTTAAGTTTATTTATTTTGAGAGAGAGAGACAGACAAAGGTGGGGAGGGGCAGAGAGAGAGAATCCCAAGCAGCCTTTGCACTGCCAGAACAGAGCCCAATATGGGATCAAACTCATGAACTGTGAGATCATGACTTGAGCTGAAACCAAGAGTCAGACACTTAATCATCTGAACCACCCTGGCACCCCAACATTAAAAAATTTTTAATGTCAAAAGGCACTATCAAGGAAGGGAAGAGACAAACCACAAAATAAGATAAAATATTTGCAAATCATGAGTGATTGAGGCCCAGTATTTGAATATAAAAAGAGTTCTTATAGCTCAACAATAAAAGACAAACAATCCAATTTAAAAAATTAGCAAAGGATTTGAATAGATTTTTCTTCAAAGGAGACACACAACCAATAAGCAAGCACCAAGACAGGGCATCATTAATCATTACGGAAATTTAAATCAAAGCCACAGTAAGTCACTACTTCATACTCATAGAATGGCTGCAATCAATAGATGAAAAATAGCAAGTCTTGGTAAGGATATAGTGAAATTGGAATGTTTGTGGCAATATAAAATTGTCTGGCCGCATTGGAAATGTTCTTCAAAATTGTAAACAGAAGCACCTGGGTGGCTCAGTCAGTTAAGTGTCTGAATCTTGGTTTTGGTGTTCAGGTCATTATCCCATGGTTTGTAGGTTTGAGACCCACATCAGGCTTGAACACATTTATCAAACATAAATTTCTGGAGATTCTCTATCTCCTTCTCTCTACATCTCTCCTGATTGCTCACTCACTCTCCAAATAAATACATAAACATTAAAAAAAAATTAAACAGAGTTAATGTAGGATCCAGCAATTCCACTATATATATAGACACACACACACATCATATACATATATATATATGATGTGTGTGTAGTATGTAGTGTGTATATGTATATAGTATATATATATGTAGTATATAGTGTGTATATGTATATGTATATATAGTATATATGTATGTATAGTATATAGTGTGTATATGTATATAGTATATATGTATATAGTATATATATGTATATATAGTATATATGTATATATAGTATATAGTGTGTATGTATGCATATATAGTATGTATATATATATATACTCAAAAAATTTATGTATATGTATATAGTATATATGTATGTATAGTATATAGTGTGTATATGTATATAGTATATATATGTATATATAGTATATATGTATATATAGTATATAGTGTGTATGTATGCATATATAGTATGTATATATATATATATATATATATACTCAAAAAATTTAAAATCTGCCTCCATACAAAGCTCGTACAGAGATGTTCATAAGCAGCATTATTCACAATAGTCCAGACTTGAAAACAACTCAAATGTTCATCAGCTGGATAATGGATAAACAAAATATGGCATATCCATACATACATGATTCCATTTCACTGAAATGTCCAGACTAGGCAAATCCATAGAGATAGAAGAAAGTAGGTTCGTGGTTGCCGGGGGTTGAGGGAAGGAGAGAATGAGGACTGCTAATGGATATAGGGATTCTTTTGAGTTTGTGAAAATATTTTGGAATTTGTACACAAATTTGTGAATATACCAAAACCTTCTGAATAGTATACTTCACAAGAGTAAATGTTGGGGTGTGTGTTTGTTTCCTAGGATGTCCTAACCAATCACCCCAATCCTGAAACCACAGGAGTGTATTCTTTCACAGCTCTGGAGGCTGAGTCCAAAATCAAAATCCTGGCAGGGACATATTTCTCTGAAGTCTCAGTGGAAGAATGCTCACTAGCCTTTTCCAGCTTCTGGTGGGCTTGGCTGTTCCTTCTAGATTCTGATCTCTGTCACCTCCTTCCCTGTGTATCCACTCTCCTTCCTTCCTATTATAAAAGCATCATTTATTGGATGTAAGGCCCACCCTCAGTCCATGATTATTTTATTCTGAGATACTTATTTAAATCTGTCCAATTTATATATAAAGGTCTCAATTTTGAGGTTGGAATGGACATGAATTTAGAGGGACATAATTCAATCCTTTAAGTATGTAGGACTACAAAATAGTTAAAAAATCAAATGCCTAGTTCAGGTCCTGAAGTTTTGTCAAAGCCTTCCTTAATTATCCAAGATGAGGAAATAGACTCCATTAAGTTTTATATTCTCAGTCCCTTCAACAAGGAAACAAAATGTACTTGTGTTTAGGCAATAATGATCAGGTGAGTGACTGCACTGGCCAGAGATGTGAACAAAATAGACTAAATCTCAACAATTATGGAGCTAAAAGTCTTAACCGTGTTAAACCAAAAAGCATTTTAACCATGGTTGAAAGATTGCTATGTTTTTCTTTCAGTGTAACATTTTATGTTATAGATTATGTAGTCATATATGTATTCATTCAGTTATATGGTCTTTTCCTGTGGCATATATATAAAACCATTGTTTGACCACTGTTGTGCCAGGCACTGTATCAAGCCTGTGTTCACTAAATTTCTTACAATAATTCTATAAAATGTGTTATTCATATTATCTTAATATTCTGGATTTAAAATACAAGAGACTATGTGTAGCTGAACAACTCTCTCGTAGTCATGCAACTGTTAGAGTTTCAAAATTTATTTTCCACTGACATGGATTTCAACTTGATGCATCTTTATTGTCCACCCAAGACATACAAGTTTTTATCTGATTGAAAAGTAATTAATTGTCCTAAAGGAAAATGGCTTTTCCCCCCCTAATAGTACATAGTCACCTCTTAACATGACAAATTTCAGGATCTAATTGTGTTGAATTGCCATTTGGTCATGCTTTTCACAGCGCATTTCACTTTTTAATGTGTTTTCATTTGATTCCCACAGCAACGCTTTAACACTGTTTAATAGGAATTATTATCCCTATTTTACAAATGTAGAAAAGAAGGTTTGTGTAGAGGTTATTCAGTTAGCCCATGGGCTTACATTTACTAGGATGCTGACTCAATTGGTTTTCAGGCCAGTTGTATAATCCATAATATTATGTCCATCTACGTTTCTAATGTTTCATTAAGGCTGTGAATAATTCATACAAGTAAACTTTATTAATAATGATTTCTCTACTCTATCTGATAATGAAACACTATAAAGTTCTCTATTTTTATCTCACATGAATTGTTCCACTCTGAGCTGTCCTCACAAATTTCATTGTCCGTCATTACAATGCTGCCCTAGATCTCAGGGGAGAGAAACTTTCCATTCCTTCAACAATCCAAGGATAAAAGGGACTAGAAAATACAATGCCCAAACAATTATAAATGGAGACCTAAGGTATCCTGATTGGACACACACTAAAAGGGGGTGACAGACTTAATGTGTTAGGAAAACGGAGACAAGAATTGAATTTATTTCATGCCATTCTGCTTCAGCTCTGAATAGAGTCAAAGCTAAGATGTCAGAGTTGGCAGTGAGAAAGAGGAGGCTGGTGAGCTGGCATGTAAAATTAGGGAAAAGGAAGAGATCCTTGTAAGCATGAAATTTACAACTCTAAAAGGTTCAATGGAACTCCCTCCCCTGGGCAATTAATGAAGGTTCCTCACAAATGTGCATTGGCAGATGGGTGGCTCTGAACCCAGCCTTTCCTCAGACTGATCAATAATTGTAGCAACTTCAGCTGATCTGGGAGTAGGGGGCCCTGGGAAGAGTAACTGAATAGAAAGCATAGATTTCTGAGACATAATTTCAGAGCAGATTCAGCAGTTTAAAATGCATGGTTCAAAAGAATCGCAGAGAAAATGACCTTTCACTAATGGGAGATTGCGAAAAGCAAGTAAGTAGAGCTGAGGTTTTGAAATATTTACCTTGAGGATAAGACTCGAAAAGTCCCTCTGACTACAAGACGTTTGGGGCTGAACTTTAAAGCTTCCCGGGCAGCTTTAAGTTTCCCCTAAGGCAGAGACAGTCTCCCCAGTCTATCATAAAATAGCTTTGGTTTTACTAATAAAAAATAATGAGTTTCCAAGTTTTCCTTTTCAGTCTCTATTTAATTGCCTAGAAACACAGTGTACCTCAAGGCTCCACCCACTGGGGGTACAGTCTTATTTTTATACATCATAAAAATCTATTTAATTTTCCATTATGCTCATCGAATTTTCAATAAATTTTAATTATCTTAACAGACTCCTATGTATTGACATTATCTCAAATATATTATTTTGGCTTTAAAATAATCAAACATAAATTTCTATAAGCCATATTTGTAAATTTATTAAAAGAGAACATTCAGGTTGGGTTTTTGAGTTTGTCCAAAAATCTCACCAACATTTCCCCAATCCTTGCATGTAATATAGACTGGGAGGGTTGATCACCCACTGAATTGTTCTCTGTGAGGTGCAGAGAGCCTGGTGAGCAATTAAGTTTGTAGGAGGTAAATGAATGAGTGAAGCAAGATTCCATTTCATCTACCAAGATTTTCAAAGATGTAGCTTTCAGGAAAGCATTGAATTCTGTTAATGCATTCAAGACATCAAACACTATACCATCAGGAGAATAGTATCTTTGATTTTCAAAAGGCATATCATTGTGAAATCTATGGCATTTAAGATCCTAACTGGGCACACAGAGTACATCTTTCACAAATTTCAAAATGATTCTGAAAGTCAGATGGCTTTAACCACTTGTTACTGATAAGAACCTTAAGCCCAGAGAGGGCAAGAGAATTCCCTAGATTTGTCCAGCCAGAAGGTAACTGAGCCTGTATAGAAGTCTCCATTCTGTGATACTCTAAAGCCTCAGTTCTTTGCAGCATGCTGGACTCTCTCCCTCAATTACCATTTTATGATCCTTGGAGAAATATCTTGTTATTTGTTTCTATATTTTGGATTCCAGGATAAATTGTTACCATATCAAAGCCAAATTCCCACCGGTGTTATTCCCATAGCCTCTTCACAAAACAATGAACTGGACATGCCATCCTAGGCATTTTCTCTCACTTTTGTACTCCAGCAGCTGGAAGAATCCGTGTTTGGGCTTTGTGTAAACATGAGAAAACCCTGCCCTTTCATTTGGAGACTGCCTCAGAAAAAGTGATTTTTTGTGACAAGGTTTATGATTTTGGTCTGGTGAATGAATAAAATTGCAGACTTACAGGATTTGGCCGTTCTTTTGTCTTAAATGTAAAATGTTTCTAAAGCCAGTGTTCCTGCCTCACAAATGATAGCCGAAGTGTGCAGCCCTGTGATACCAAAGCTTAATGTGGCCAGACCTTGAACTTTCTGCCTCCATCTGACTTTCTAACATTTAGCGGCTAGAATACAAAATGGTCTGCTGAGGCTCTGCCTCCTGGGTGTCGGCAAGAGCAAATGCTGAAGGACTTTCAACTCAGTGGGCTTCACACAAACTATACCCCAGAGAGAAAATCTAAGCAGTGCTTCCAGCAGGTGCATGATGTGTTTCAGAAGCAGCAAACATTTGATGCACGAGCAGGAGGCA
The DNA here is from genome assembly GCF_003009895.1 of Hyaena hyaena. Lineage (NCBI taxonomy): Eukaryota > Metazoa > Chordata > Mammalia > Carnivora > Hyaenidae > Hyaena > Hyaena hyaena. The sequence continues at coordinate 384,947 of NW_024081707.1, forward strand.
CTAAAATAGAGGCTGGGGAAGAAAGAAGGGATCAAGGAGTGATGGAAGCAGTATTGCGTCTGAGTTCCAACGTTCTGCTGCTTCACCAGTCATTGCTTCTCCATGATTTCAGTTCAAAACGGATCAGAGGGAGCAGGTGAGGCAGAGGGTGCAGTGTGGAGCAAACGGATCCCTAAACATCCTGGAGAGGGAAGGGGGCATTGCTCCTTCCAAGGAGGGGAGAAGGAGACATGCCTGCAAAGAAAGATCTTTCTAGGACTTTGTGATTAGCTCAAAGGGCATGAGGCATTAAGTGGGTATTTTCTGATTTTTTGATTTGCAGAGCAGTGAAAGAAACCAGTGGTGGTGATGTAGGTATCCCTGAGGCTGTGTTCTTCCTCCTCTAGCTTCATCATCTTTTCCCTTCTTTCTTAACACACACACACACACACACACACACACACACACACCCCTTGTTGTTCTGAAATAGACTTGGCAGATTTTGTAACAAAATGTTTTGAACACTGCAGGTAAAATTTAGCCTGTGTGTTGCTCTCTAACCAATTTTGTTAAGTGACTGCTAAGACTGGGGCTGTTTTCAGGGTTTGGCAGCAAGGGTTGGGGTGAATTTCATGGATTTAGGGACAATCTGGTGATGTGTGTTTGCTCACCACAGGACCTTGGGCATCCTTTTAGGGACAAAAGCCTTCTATGTGAGCACTCTGTGATCAGAAGCTTTTCATTATCTGCCAGTTTCATCATCCCATAATGAAGACTATGGCAGGAATCTAGGGATTTGAATGACAATCAGCACAGGACCCATGGCATTTCATGTCATTTCATGGCAATGAAAACAGAACTCCATGAAGTGAACAGACATTCAGGTGTACCGAACACTCTGTTTAGCTCTCAGGGAGTAGTTGGAAATGCAAAAATGGATTTACCATGGCGTTTATTCCTGTTGGCTCTTTCTTCTAGATAGACTTCATTTAATTTGTTTATATGGTGGTACTAGTTCTCAAATGTAACTCCTTGAAGGAAAAGTCAGATTGGGCCAAATAAACTAACTGCAAGGCAACGTGAACGTGGTTTTGATCCTTGTTAATACAGATCTTCCTGAAGGTTGTGTATCAGGTGGGCTAAAGTTTCTGGCTGTATTGATCCTCTCATCCCCTGTGTAGGCTGGGACAAGCCTTTAGGCCACCATAGCACCTGGGCTTGTCACCCCTGGATTCCAACAGTCTCATCAAATTACCAGTGTGCCGTACAAATATTAGTATATTCTGAGTATATCAATGTCATTAAGGCCTACTCTACCTTCTAAGCTCTAGACATTTGATGTCAACAGACATACAAGAGAAGAAACAAAATAATGGGAGCCTTTTCTAGTCCCACAAGACCAAATTCATACTGCTCAAGAGGCAAATTTTGTCAAAAATTGTCCTGAAACTTTATCTAGATTATTGTTACATGTGGGAATCAATAGTAGTAGCCCTTTTACAACTTAATTTTTCCCCACAAAAGATTACCTGTCTGAGAATTATTGATAATATGTATGTAGATGATTGATCTGATTGATCCATTTGAATTACTGTAAGTTATACAGCTGACTGTGTCTCTCCATTTTATTTCACTCTAATGGTCATTAGACTCAATTTTTACTGTAAGTGACTGTAAGCTGCTATGAATATCTGTAGGTAGATATGCTGGAGATACTTCATGGACATGGTTCACAGGTAGGGGGTATACTCTTCTCCTGGGATGTGTTTGAAATTGAACGTGTGAGGCTTGTTGCATGTGATGTCTGGAGGACACTCCTGGCAAATAATTCTAGGGGGCCAGGGACACTGCATTTTTCAGTATATATTTGGCATAATAAAGATTTAGCCATCCAAAAGCAATACTTCCCCTCTGGATAAACAATGTACTAGATCAGGTGCTTAGAAGTGATATTGCTGGATGCACTGGATTTAGTAGATTTCTGCTCAACGTCCACTTCAAACAGCTCCTTGCTCCCCTGACCTATAACGTGGGAAGTGAGAAACTCCCTTCTACCTGCAGCTGCAGATTCGCCTTAGCTTTCCCAGGCAGGTGTTCACATGGAGACTTGGAACGGAAACAGCAAGGTGAAGGTAGGCTGCTCTGCTGACAAGCAGGCACAGACAGAGGCCTTTTAGTTATTTATCTTTCCCACAGCAGATGCTGTCCCACTGTCAAAAGCCAGCATACAGGCAGCATTTTTTTCTTTTTTTTTTTTTTTACCTATGAACCAGCAGATGTGTTGTGGCTCTGGAGCTGACAATTGTGGTGACAGCTTTCTGACCCTGGAGTAACAACTATGTGGGGATACATTGTATCCTGGTTCCCCAAGGCCCTCGTTGTGGTGGAGATATCAGCATCCCAGGTGTGGTGAAGAGAGGGCTGCTGTCCACTCATTCCTGAAGGCCCTGCATGGGGCTCTTCCTTCAGCCTTTCTGAATATTTTAGATGCCCCTACACTCCTGTTTGATTTTTTTTATATATATATTTTTAATTTTTTTATTTATTTCTAGGAGAAAGAGAGACAGCATGAGCAGGGGAGGGTCAGAGAGAGAGGGAGTCACAGACTGAAACAGGCTCCAGGCTCTGAGCTGGCCGTCAGCACAGAGCACGACGCGGGGCTCGAACCCAAAAACCGCGAGATCATGACCTAAGCGAAAGTCGGACGCTTAACCGACTAAGCCATCCAGGCGCCCCTTTACACTCCTGTTTGAATTGCTTTCTGCTTCAGACATTCAGATTCGTTTTCCTCACCTTTAGCTGAACCATGGCTGAAGCACTAGGTTTTAGGAATTAGATTGCTTTGTTTTTTACTAGATTCTGCCATGTTGCTCTTTTAGAATATTGGATCAATTTGCACTACCCCATATATAGTTCCTGTTTCCTCACACTCTCAGTAACATTTGAGATGGTCAGTTGTCAGATTATCACTGCTTTTCCTCCTCTTTCTTATTATTATCATTGTTTCTCCATCTGAAAATCATACAGGAGCAAACAGGTATCTCCACTTAAATGCCCTCATTATTTGTCAATCGAACAGTTTCTCACGTTTACTGTTTGCTTTCCTTTTTTTTTTTTTTTTTTGATAATGCCTGATGATCTCTCAAATTTATTGTGCTATTGATTTGTTTATAATTTTCTATGTCAATATGTAGACATTCATAGTATCCCTGCCATGCCTGGTAATTGTCTGGAAGCAGCTCAGGGAGCATATTGGGACAATTCAGCAGTGGATTAGCAGCCCAGGCCTTTGTCAGTCCCCGCTCTGTGCAGTGAGGGGTCAGTGAAGCACATTCTATCGTTACCACACTCCTTCCTGCACTGTTCAGACCTGCTTCTTCACACTGGTTTTAGGAGCAGCTTCTCTGTGTGTTCCCTGTCCTCCTTTCCTGGGGGGAAGAGGAGAAGAACAGGGTTAATGGATTATACTAGAGGCCCCATTGCTACAAATGATCCCAAACTGTAACTGATGCTTCACTATCCATTTTAGCACCCCTCCACCCTCAGGTACCCATCCCAGCAAATCTTGGTGGCTTACCTGGTGGTGTGATCCAAACTTTCACTTCTGAAGATTCCAAAGCTTTGACGGTCCTTCTCTTTTTTGTTCTGGAGTCCTGCACAGACCCATGTACACTTTATTGCAGCAGGGGAATATGGGGAGGTGACTAATTTCCATGGGTACCTCTTCTAGATTCTATAGCTATTTCTCCTTGCTCCCACATTGTGTAAAAGAAGCCATATCTTGTTCTGATAATCAAGGCCAATTACTCCTGCTAATAAAGTTTATTTTATTTATTTGGGATAGAGTGTGTGTGAGTGTGGAAGGGACAGAGAGAGAGAGATTGAAAATCCCAAGTGGGCTCCACGCTGTCAGCACGGAGCCTGGCACATGGCTTAATCATAGAAACCAAGAGATCATGACCTGAGCTGAAACCAAGAGTCAGATGCCTAATTGACTGAGCCAACCCTATTCCTGCTACTATAGTGACTCTTATGGTCTGCTTTTTCCTGGGCATAGGGTCCAAAGTGCCTTGGTAGCAGGTATCACTTACAGTTCATTAGGATTCTTACCTGTGTCCCTTAGCAAGAATGTACTCCTTTGAGGACCAGGATCTCCAACCCTGAAGAGCCTAGAGTTATAGGAACAGAAATCATAAGGGTCCCCAGTGAATCATTGGGAGTGATGGTAAGTGGGGCCACCCATACTTCCACCCCTTGGTTTCTAAACAGATATATCCTTCCCACTAGGGACAGACCATTACATAGAGAGACATTTAATAAATGCATTCTGCTGTGAAGAGTCATACTTACTCCTTTCATACTGTTTCCTCTACGATGGCATTTAGTTGCACCTTTAGAATGTTATTCTTGTGTTCTATAAAAGGTCAGAACCCTCCTGATGGCATAGTATATAGTGTAACCAGTGAATATCATAGGCATGGGCCACTCCATTACCTTCTTCACTTCCACCACTGAACATCAGTCTCCTGATCTGATGATATACATAGAGAAGTTAATGCCTGTGGATCAGGCATTCTCTAAGCTCCCAGATAGTGGTATTGGCTATGCCTGTCACCTTGTGGGCAAAAAAGAAGTTCCAAAACTCACAATTTATTTCTTATCCCTGTAAGATTGAACAGATGGTCTTTTCAGAATAGAAGGAACATAGAGTAGTCAACTTGTCACAGAGTAGCTAGTTCATCTCCTCAAGGAATGGTGTCATATTGGGTCTTCAGCGTTGGTCTCTGTTACTGATAAATTAGGAATTCAGGGTATCAATAGATCTTGGTGAGTCTGTGCTGTTGAGCCCATTTATAGCCTCTGGCTCTGTCACTATGACCACTCCATTCATGGGCTCAACATACCAGTTGTGGATGACTGATGCCAAAAGATGGCTAAAGATAACTGGCTCAGTCACATTGTCACATTGGTTGTTCAGTCCCTCTCCTGTGGTTTTTGTTCTCCTATGGGAGTTATAAAATAATTATATTTTATGCCCACATCTGTATGACTTTCACTGCCTCTCTCCGGAAGATGTCTCCAATATTCCAGTTCTTTTCCTCCAAGGAACTTGACTGTCACTTTGGGTCATTTTTTCCTTCCACAAAAAATAGACAAGTAGATTATCTGCTAATACATTAGTCCATTTTGGAAATTATCACTCTTGACTACCTTTCAGGACCACTCCTGAATATGGTTCTGCAGCCATTGCTTTTTCAGTTTGTACTCACACAGCAAACTGACCTATTCCTAAACCAAGACCAGTCACTCCCATTCTCCTTCAGATGATTGCATAGGAAACCCCATATGGTCATTGGTACAAGTTGATGGTGAGGCACTTGTGCAACTCTACAGGTTTCACAAGGGTTGGACTACATGTTCATGGGCATAACTTGTGCTTCTGGCCCTGCTCAGGTTCATTCCCAAATGTAAATTTCCAATTATATTATGAACAGCTGCTGCCAGGCTTATGTGACTTGGTGGACCTGACAAAACCAGGCTTATAATGGGAGATTCCAAAGGCATTGTCACTTCGTGCCCCATGATCAAGTGCTCCATCAGTAAGATGTCAAAAGATATTTCTTTTTTATTTTTACTTTTTTGGGGGGGAGAGCAGGGGAGAGGGGCAGAGGGAGAGAGAGAGAGAATCTTAATTAAGCTCTAGACTGAGCACAGAACCTGACATGGGGCTTGGTCCCACAACCCTGGGATCATGACCCGAGCTGAAATCAAGAGTCAGACGCTGAACTGACTGAGCTACTCAGGCACCCCAAAAGATATTTATTTCTTAAAGGACTTATGATTCTCTCTTGTAAATAACATGGTCTCGGAATCCCAGGCACCTACATGTTATTCTGCAGTAGAGCTTACCACAGGCTCCATACTGCCTCCTTTCTCACCATGGGCACTTCCAACAACAGATTGTTTGCTGGATTGTGTAGCCTAAGTGCTAGCACAGATCGCAGTATGGTTTGTACCTGCTGTAATGTGTTTCTTTCCTTGTGGGAAGATGCAAGGTGCAGCAATTTGCCTTTTACTTTGAAGGGAAAACAGGTTGGGATGCCTGGGCGGCTCAGTTGGTTAAGCACAGACTTTGGCTCAGATCATTATCTCATGGTTCATGGGTTTGAGTCCAGCTTTGGGCTGTGTGCTGACAGCTCAAAGCCTGGAGCCTGCTTCAGATTCTGTGTCTTCCTCTCTCTCTGCACCTCCCCAAATCGTGCTTTGTTTCTCTCTGTCTTTGAAAAATAAATGTTAAAAATTTTTAAAAATAAACATCGAAAGGAAAATAGGTGATGGACATTAAAGAGTGCACTTGTTGGGATGAGCACTGGGTGTTATATATAAGTGATGAATCACTGGATTCTATTCCTGAAGCCAGGACCACACTGTATGTTAACTAACTTGAGAATATGTGTGTGTGTGTGTGTGTGTGTGTGTGTGTGTGTGTGTGTGTGTATACATACATTTTATGTATTTAAAAAATAAAGAAATATTATGGCACTCCCCTGACACTAGATTCCCCCACATTCCACTGAGGTATCCAGCCCCTGAATCTTAGTAGGGTTTATTTTCCCTTTTCTGGGATGCACATATTTTACTAAGGCCTGTAGAAGACTAGACTTTCTCATCTTGCCAACTCAACATCATGTTGTTGGTATAGTGGAACATTGCAGTGTTCTTAGAGATGTCCAGGTGGCCCAGATCTTTTAGGATTCCTGACATAGGATGACATACTTAACATAGCTCTGAGTCATAATCATGAATAAATATTGTTCTGTCCTATATGAATGCAAATTATTTCTGATCTTGTTTTCTAATTAGAATGAAAAGATCACATTTGCCAAATCAATTCCTACATACCATGTACCTGAGGCCTTATTAATCTATTATAGCAACAGTAGCACCTTCAGTGCTTGATTAAATCTGTCATAGAATACAGTCATTCCCCAGGATCCATCCAATTACTGAAGGAGTCAGATTGTTGAATTAAATAAAGATACAAGAAGAACCACAACACTTGAATGTTTTAGGTATTTAAAGATTGAACTCCTTTCTACCATCCCCTTTAGAATATAAATTTATTTTAAAAATATTTTGCTGCAGTGAAATTCACAATACGCAAAATTCATTGTTTAAAAATGAACAACTAAGTTGACTTTAGTACAACATTGTACTGAATATTAGAATGTTATTGCAATCATCACCTCTATCTAGTTCTAAAACATTTCCATCACTCTAAGGTAAAACCCTTTACATATTTTTCTCTAAGTTTTTATTTAAATTCTAGTTAACATATAGCATAATATTGATTTCAGGAATAGAGTTTAGTGATTCATCTCTTTCATACAACACCCAATACTCATCATAATAAGTGCCCCCTGCAATACCCATTACCCATCTAGCCCATCAGCAACTCTCAGTTTGTGCTCTATAGTTAGTTTCTCTCCACATCCTATTCCCTCCCGCTTGTGACAAGCAATAATCTGTGTTCTTTCTCCATGGCTTTATCTATAAAGAATATTTAATACAAATAGAGTTGTACAATATGTGACCTTATGTGTTGAGGGTTCATCCATGTATGTATCAATACTTTATTTCTCTTTATGGCTGAATAATATTCCATTATGTGTGTATAACACAATTTCTTTATCCATTCCTCCATTTGTGAACATTGGTTGTTTTCACCTTTTAGCTTCACTATTGTGAATAGTCCTGCTATAAACATGCATATATGTATATTTGTTTGAGTGCCTGTTTTCAATTCTGAGTATATATGTAGCAGTAGAATTGTAGGGGTCATATGGTAATTCGTCAACTTTTTGAAGAGCCAACAAACTCTTTTCAACAAGAGTCAAACTGTTCTGCATTCCCATCAGTAATTTACAAGGGTTTCATTTTCTTCATTTCCTCCTATTGCCAATACTTGTTAGTTTCCATTTTTCTGATTTCAGCCTTCCTAGTAGCTATAAAATGGCATCTCAACATAGTTTTGATTTGCATCTTCATAATGACTAGTGATGTTGAGTATTTTTTCATATGTTTACTGATCCTTTGTATATCATCTTTGGAGAAATGTAAATTCTAGTACTCAGCCCTTTTTAAAAGTTGGTTGTCTCTATTATTGAGTTGAAAGAGTGTTTTATATATTCTGGATACTAAACCTTTGTCAGATACCTGATTTGCCAATATTTTCTCCTATTCTAAAAGTTGTCTTTTCACTCTCTGGATGTTTTCTGATGCCCAAACAGTTGTTTTTATTTTAATGAGCCCTTATTTATCTATTTACTTATTTTTTGTATAGCTAATCAGATCATTACTATTTTTGTGATAACTTCAGCACTCATTATAATGACTTTCACATAACAGCCCTGCCCTGTGTTTCTACAAACTTAATTTAAAACTGGAGTTTGTTCTGTCCTAATATGGTATGGACTCAATCTAGTGATCATTACCACTTGGAATGTCCTTTAAATGACCTTCTTTATTCTTTAAAGTGATGTGAGTATTTTGGCTCACCCAGATATTTCTAAGTATAAGAATTTTTTCAAGGAGAAAATCAAAAGTTTCAAAAGTGTCTAGTTTACTAGAAGTTTAAACTCTTGGGGCTAGAAATAGATTTAAGGTCTCATATCCCAACCTTTACCAATGCAGGATTCCCTTTGACTCTGTTCCTCATAGATGACCATTACTCTTTAATTCTCCCAGTGACTAAGAGACTGGTGCTTCAGAAGGGTTATGTTGTATTGTTGAACAGCATTAATTCTTGTAAAACTTTTTAAAAACATGATATAAACTCTAACACATTTCAAATTTATCCCACTTGACCTACTTTTATTATCTAAATGTAAACAATATGAAGCTATTCTTTTTTATGATAGTGCTTCAGATGTGTAAAACTGTATAATGCTTTTCCTATGTGTCCCAGCTAAACAGTTATCATACCAATATCTTTTTCTCATTTCTAATTTAGATTCTAGGTATTTCATCTTCCAGATCACCCTTCTCTAACAAAACTTCATTTTGTCAATGTTCTTCAAGAGTAGGAGTCAGAATAATACAAAATGCTCAACTATGATCAAAGGCAAGAGACATAATTATTTGTACATCGTGATTTTATTAATGAAACTCTGGTTGCTAACTTCCTTATTAGTAAGCCTAATTTAAATCAAGCCCCTTTCATGTTCTGTCATTGATTTTTGTGCTAGTGACAATAACAATCCTGAAGGAGAGCTCCATGTCTCTGCATGTGAATTAAGGTGATGTTCCTCATTCTAAAGTATATTATCAGGGCTTCCAGGACCACACAGGAAGGCTCACAATATCTTACAAAGAAAATGTACTATTTTAACATCAGACTGCATGAAACATATTGTATCTTGTCCTGAAATGGATCCTATTTGTGTGTCAGTTTCTGATTGATTCCTTTAGAATATATTGGTTTATGCCCAGTCTGCATCTAACCAAGAGAATAGACACTACTCCTAGTTTTCTTTCTTTTTTTTTTTTTTTTAATTTTTTAATGTTTTATTTATTTCTTGGAGAGAGGGATAGACAGCGTGAGCAGGGTTGGGTCAGAGAGAGAGGGAGTCACAGACTGAAACAGGCTCCAGGCTTGAGCTGGCAGTCAGCACAGAGCCCAACACGGGGCTCGAACCCATGAACAGCGAGATCATGACCTAAGCGAAAGTCGGACGCTCAACCGACTAAGCCACCCAGGCGCCCCACTACTCATAGTTTTCTATCTTCCTCTACCAGACTTTCTTTGGAGGAGGAGGAGGAAGAGGGAGAGAGAGAGAATGTGTTAATGTGCAGAGAATAATATAATTCCTACATGTGGATACAAACAGCAATAAAATTAGACTACATAAAGTTTCATCCACATATGCATCAAAATGTGTGTTTTTTTGGTTCCTATCTAATTGTATTTCCTTAAAAACTCAGTGATTATGGGATTTTTCTTCCATTTTAAAAAATATGGCAAAATAGGGGCGCCTGGGTGGCTTAGTCGGTTGAGCGTCCGACTTTCGCTTAGGTCATGATCTCGCGGTTCGTGGGTTCGAGCCCCGCGTCGGGCTCTGTGCTGACTGCCAGCTCAGAGCCTGGAGCCTGTTTCAGTCTGTGACTCCCTCTCTCTCTGACCCTCCCCTGCTCATGCTGTCTCTCTCTCTCTCCTAGAAATAAGTAAAAACATTTTAAAAAATTAAAAAAAAAATATGTCAAAATATGCAGACATAACATTTGTCATCTTAACCATTTTATAGTATACAGTTCGTGGTATTAAATACATGCATGGTGTGTTACCATCACACCATCCATCTGTAGAACTCTTCATCTTGTAAAGTTGCAATTCTGTTCCCATTAAACAATAAACTCCCTTCCTCCTTTCTTACCAGCCCCTGGGAAACACCATTCCACATTATTCTGTCTCTATGGTTTGACTGCTCTAATTACCTCATATAAGTAGAATCCTACTATATTTGCTGTGTGTGTGTATGGGAGAGAGAGAGACACTCGCTTGTTTAACTTAGCATAATGTTCTCAAAGTTCATCTATGTTGTGGCATATCTTAGAGTTTCCTTCCATTTTAAGGCTAAGTAACATTTCCTTGTATGTAAACAGTGCATTTCGCTCATCTATTCATCTGTGAATAGAAACTTGTAGCCATTGTGAATAATGCTGCTGTAAACATGGGTGTACAAATCCTATTTTTAATTTTTTGGAGTATATACCTAGAAATGGAATTGCTGGATTATATGGTAATTATATTTTTAGTATTTTGAGGAACTGTCATATTATGTTTTCCATAGCAACTGCACCATTTTATACTCTCATTAATAGTATACAAGGGTTCTATTTTCTTTCCATATCTTCACCACCACTTGTTTATTTTCCTAATGGATGTGGGATGGTATCTCATTGTAGTTTCATTTGCACTTCCCTAATGTTTAGTGATGTAAGTGATTTTTTTGGGCTTATTTCCAGTGAGGCTTGAGGCTTAGTAGGAATGATATTTGTCAAAGACGTAACTAGTGATGTTGTTAAAATGTGAACTCATATGTAGTAAAGGAAAAAGTTGGCAGTCACTACCATGATCCTTTGGTCAGCTTTGGTGGATTAATATTCCAGGAATTCTCAGTTGCAGGAACAATTGTTTCTGGTGTCTGTCCTTATCTACGTAAGACTCAAAGGGACTTACTCCAATCTCTGGTGAGAATATTCAGAATGAATCAGCATTTGAGTAGTGTATATTATTATCAGTATAAAATAATAAGAATAGAGAGAAAATCAGCTTAGGGCAGTGTAAAGCTAATTTTCTGTGTGGGTGTGATAAGAAGCAGAGGGAGTTCTTCCTGTGTGATATATCAAGGTGATAATGTGCCCCATTAGGACAATTTGTTTTATATTTCTTAAAATAGATATGTCTGAGAAAATAACAGATGGAGGTCAGGAAAAAATTCATGAAGTCCTTCACCTTATATTCATAAATCAATGACTTGGTCCCAGAGTGTTGGCTAAAAATATATTTCTCTTTCAGATGAAGGAGATTAGGTTGTGAAAAGAAGAATGTGTTGACTGGAATGACTGTTACACTCTAGCATTATGCAAAACAGAAGAAATGTGATTTTTTTTCTTACACTAGTACCTATCCAGTAACACATATCCCTCATCCCCACACACACACTTATGGATTTCCATTCTGTAGATGAAACCACACATTAATAATCAGAAAAATAATTGGGTTCAGCTAAATGTTTGGTCCCTGGCAGGGAAGTAGTTAAGGAAGAAATAATTTAAATGAAATTGCACCAAGTATTTTCATGGGGGAAGAATTAGAAAAAATACCCAGAAGAGATTATGTTGAAACAATACTAATGCATGAAAAAATAGACTTTAGATGTTTTTCACTCTTAGAAGCCAATACCAGCATCAACTCCCAGAAGAGATCAGCATGTGAAATGACAATCTTGGGTTGAGAATGAAATCTCTAAAGTTCAATGTGAAATACTGATTTTTTAAAAAATAATTCCTTTTGAAATATCTGTAATCTTTTAAACTTATAATCAGGTACAACCTAAACTATAATGAAGGTACTTAACATGTCAGGAAACAAGGAGAAAGAGTCAAATGGCAAGGTAGCATTATGAATTTCTAGTGAGATTGGCACTCTTGCTTCTATTTTTTATTGCATTCCATAAGTGTCACAGAAAAAAAAATCCTTTAAAGAAATACATTCTACAGCTTATCACTCATGTCGGAGAAAACTCGTTTAATGCTTTTGTTGGCCATGATACTGAAAATAAGTCTTGATTGAAGCAAGCACAGTCATATATTGAAGTACACAAATAGACGCATTTGCTTGGTTTATTCTCCAGCCTTGCTGCAAGAATGCAAATGAGTTTTTCCAAGCCCAGTTTCAAACTGTCAAGTGACAAAGAAGGGGAAGGGGAGCAGGAAAAAAAATAATTGAGTTAACCTAGCACAGAAGTCTACAGATTAATTATGTTTTAAAAAAACTGAAAACAATGTGTTTTTTTGTTAACAACATGAAAGATTAGTGCCTGAAATACTCTTGAATATTATGTAAACAAATGGAGCTTAATCAATTGCAGACACAGCAGTCACCATACCTGTAAAGGGTATAGTGTAAGGTTCCTTTCCTTTCAAAACAATGAATAGGGCACAGAAGACAGGAGTTCTCACACAACTGCTGGCAAATTTATATATTGCTTATAGGATGGTAACAGATTGGCATTGTGACTTCAAACGCCAAGTAGGTATCACTACGCTTATTCTCTCTATTAGGATTCCAGAATCCTAGAGATTCAAGGGAGTTAAGTGGTAGATTCTCATTTTTCCCTAGCATTTTGTAGTAGAGACATGACCTCTGAGGTTTGTAAGGGGGTGGAATGTCCTTATTGCTGTTTTTGTTTCTCTTGGATGGATTAAGCCTGATTTAGTACCCAGTTGTTATTCAGTCATCAATTTAGTAAATCAAAACACATATATTACTTTAGTTCTGGACCCAACCCTGACTTAAATATTGGGAAATTTTCTTGTTGATTAGCTACTCAGTGTTGATGGAGAATCCAAGGATGATTAGCTCTGTGTGCTAGAATAAACAGGAAGGTAAAGTTGAGTTATGATGAGTTTAATGGAGGAGCTCTAACACATGGAACTTCAGGAAGGGCAGACTAACTCCAGGCAAAGTAGCAAAGGCTGTCTTTTGGAAGACAGAGGAACCCTTAAACACACACACACACACACACACACACACACGCCTTTGAGGTTTACTTAGAGCATGCAAGCATTCACATCTTTTTAGTAATTAAAAAATGTTTTAATGTGACTTGAAGAGGGATCCAGGGGAAAGTAGGATGATTTAGCATGGTTTGGAATGGCAGATGTTCACCAACTGGCAGCAAAATGTTAAGGCAACTAGAAGAAGAGGAGAATAAAAGGGGACAAGTTAATTTGCTTGAAATGCAAGGAAGATAACTTTAGTTTTCACAATTTTAGATGAGATCAGGGATTTTGGAGAGATAAGATGCAGGTTTTGTGGAGAAGCACTAAAGATAACTTCCTGAGATTATTTTTATTTTTATGAAATGGAAATTTAGAAGATAGGATTCGGCAATGCATTGGAAGTGTGGGACACTCTGAAGACGTTTTCCTGCTTTCCACTGAAAGTTAAACAGATAGGGTTTTATTACAGCTGAATAGAGAACATTGGCTAAAATCTTCAACAGGAAATAAAAAAAGAACAGATTATTAATTAGGACCCTTGTTTTTGCCCAATGTTTTCAGTAGTTTTTCATTTATTTCATTAAAAATGCATGCATTACCTTAAACTGACTACTGATCAAGAATAAGCAAAATTATATATTTTGTTGCATTAACTCCTAATTATCTAGTACATGCATGCTATATAATCTCAGGTTTCGCTTTATTAGTAAATATGTTTTATAATTGTGCAGCTCACACAGCTACAATTGAAAGGTTTGAATGTGTTTTTCCTTCTGCATTTATTATATCGATATTGGTGAATAACCGTATTGCATTTGTTAAATAAGGTCTTAATGCAGATACTTTTTATTCTTTTCTGTCAGATCCATCTTCTCATCCCTCACTTATAAGGAATAAACATATATCAAAAAAATTCACTGCTAAGTATGTGCCCACTAAATTTTGTTGATGGATACACAAAATGTCTGAGTAACTAAATAATATACAGATATGAAAAATCCATATATAATCTTATAATGCACGCACACACACGTGTGTGTATGTACGTATATACACATGTACATACAGACATACATTTAGATGTAAGGTTGACACCCTAAAAATAATTTTTTCTTCTCACAGTAAGCCAAGTTACAGTACTTTGTTAAGCAAAAGATTAAATTATTCTCATTTTATGCATTGCCATCTGGCATACTTGTACTTTTTTTGTGAATCACAGAAAAAGCAATTCAAAACCAGACATTAAATAGACTCATAAGTAATTATCGACATATTAAGTAGTTTCTGAAGACAGGTTTAAACACATACATTCCAACAGGATTTTCTTAGGTTGATAGCCATAAGCGTTTTCATTGAGAAAAAATATTTTATAATATTATTGTAAAAGAATTTGGCAAACTGTTTCTATGTTCATCGGCTTGAATATTCTTAAAACATGCTACATTACAAAAGTAATTCTCTGATTCATACTCCTCCCCTTTTTCTTTGATAGTTTTCTATTTTTTGTTAATGGGGCAGGAATCCTCATAATGAAGGAAATGTCTTCATCCTGAAAACACCCAAACCATTTTGCCCATACACTATACACCTCAGGATTCAGCAGGTTTGGAGGGAGAGTAGGTGGAGGTAACCTGCTTTATTGGTGGAACAGGGCTCATGTCAAAGGGAACACTCAGAAGCTCTTCCAATTTCTTTTGGAGAATAAGATAATGATATCACAGGAAAACTGGTTCCATTTTTTTATAGTCCTGATCTTAAGAAATATGCCTTTATATTTAACCCAAACAGATGCCCCTGCTAGCACTACTGCTCTGGAGGGCTTTGTTATTCCCCAAGGCAGCCATTTGTAATTCTGGTCACACTAGTTTACAGGTCATTAAGCCTCTTTCAATGTGGTCCTTGGAACCAAGTACAGTACTTATTCCCAGTATGGAGTAAAAGAATGGAGTAATTTTCACTTTCAGTTTTTCTAATAGAAATATTACAATTCACAGACTGCATTTGTCTTGTCAGGAGACAATGCAATGGTTGCCTAAAATGGATCTTGACTCATTAAGATCAGGAATATTTATTCAATGTTTTTTGTCTCTCAAACATTTATACCTACACACAGACATTTTCATTTAACCCTGTTAGATCCCATTCTGTTAGTTGTGTCTGATTTTAACTATTAGATCTTCCTTTACGACACGCTTAATTTTTATGACCATAAAAATAAAACACCTTTTAATACAGGAAAAGATAGGACAAAATGGACAATTATTAGACAAAAGTAGGACTATATATAAATATACACACACACACGCACACATATATATGATATATATATAAATATATAATATATATATATAAATAAAATGCCTAAGGCAACACCATTATCATTATGTTTATAACAATTTTATATGCTGCATTTTCTTCTACTTAAAATTACTTTATGGATGTTTGATTGCATTATTTAATATTCTTTAGAAATCTGATTTCCAGAAAGGACTGAATAACATTTGACAAAATGGGTATATTATATTTAGTTAAACAGTAGATGGTTATTAAGAGTTTATCTGTCAGTTTTTTTCTATTGCAAATAATACTGCTAAAAACATTCTTATACTTAAAATTTTGCTTGCATTTCTCAATACCTTTAGAATAAATTACTGGATATAGACTCTTTGGATTAAAATTGTGAATATTTAGTGGAAATATTAATGCATATTGCCAAATTGAAATTCATTCACAAGGTGAATTTTATTTTCCACTATATAAATCTGTATAATAAATATGTCTGAATGTAATACTTATGTATATATAATATATAAAACACATACATTTATATGTATATACACATGTGTGTAGAAAAGTTTGTACATATATATGTGTATAGATGATATAGATATATAGATATAGATACAGATATAGTTGATATAGATACAGATACCTGGAGTAGATAGAAAGAAGCAGAGAATCTGAAATTTTTCCACCAGGTATTATCATGACCTATCTTACAGCTAACTTTTTAATTGTGGGGCTGAATTTGTTATATCAAGGTAAGTGTTAGATTGTGATATCAGACCAGTTCAGAAATGTATCCCCTGGGTGTGTGGGATACAAAGGTACCATGATAGACCTGACCTGTATTTTACCTTTCCTGTTTCTTTGATGAACATTTCTGTAACAAAAGGTGCAATGAAAGTCTAAAATTTTAGTAGGACATGACCATTGCATGGGAAGATTCATGTGTGAGATTCATCCAGAGGTAACAATAAAACTATAGCTTTTAATGGGGTATGGTAAAAATTGTTGCTGTTATTTTTGAGAAGACAAATAAGTATTCCATTTGAGGCTTCCTTGGTGGTTGCAAAGATTTACTTAGTAAAAACCTTATAAGCATTGTTGGACTACTCTAGGTTAGGCACTATAGTTCATTTAGACTAATAAAAGAATGTTC
Source organism: Hyaena hyaena (assembly GCF_003009895.1). Taxonomy (NCBI): domain Eukaryota; kingdom Metazoa; phylum Chordata; class Mammalia; order Carnivora; family Hyaenidae; genus Hyaena; species Hyaena hyaena. Next base: position 401,655 of record NW_024081707.1, read on the forward strand.
CTTTTATTCTGGAGATCTTGCTCTCTAAAAGAGGATACTGAAAAGTAAACAGTGATCTATGGAGGGAGATAGGTAGGTGCAGAGATTTGTGTGAGATTCCCTAGGGCACTGTTTTCAGGTCTTAATCTTCCATTTGAACTAACATTCTCTATCTTCCCTGATCACCTGTCATTGTTCTGTGGTGACTAAAATAGTACAGTGGGAAATAAAAGGATAATGGGTAGGCAAACAAAGAACAAAGAAATCTAAACAGAAGTACACTCTAATCTAGACCCTGTCTTCAAAGGAAATTAAATTACCTTTAGGCAAGACCAGTCCAAGAACTTGACAACGAATTTTGCTAATGGTATATACCCTGGCACTTGCTAATGACCATGTCTACCAGTTCTCTGCTTGCCGCTAAGCAGAGAGAGATATGCTGGGTGCCAGGCCAGGTCCAGTCCCTAAATAAGCTGATATATCTCACTGCTGATTTACCAATGAGAGTGCCCTTGTGGCGCAATCACTGATATTTGCAGATCTAAACCATGTATGAGCCAAGAACGTCATTGACAGATCAGAGTTTCCAGCTCTGCAAGTAAGAGGAGCCATAGGCTTCAGTCTTCCATCAGAAAACTCCTACGATTGTTAATTTACAAGTCCCATCTTATTGTTTCCATAAAATTGGCAACTATTATTTCCTTCTCTACAACCCACAAACTGGCAACTCAAATTGAGAACCCAAGCTATTGACTGAACATTTGTAAAGGCAGAGAAAAGCTGCTGATGACAATTGTGTCAACATTAGCACCAATAATGGGGAGATGATGAAATAAAACAAATGGCATTAAGTATCTGTTTGTCAGGGTGCTAGAAAGCCTAGCTACATAATGAAGAACCAAAGGACCAAGGCAATCAAAATACTTCTTTAGCTACATTGTCAATCACTAGAACTACTCTTAAGGTTTGCACTGCATATCTGGGTTGTGGAAAGGGGGAGGAAACCTTTAAAATTATAGGTATGTGTGAGAGGGTAGAGTTGATGGTGGTGAATAAGAGTTCAACCAGAACTTCCTTGCAACTTTAGGGGAGGCATCAGCAAAGAGGTCCTCATCCAACTCAGAAAGTAAGAAAGACCTGAATCCTCTGACAATCAGTAAGAGAGAATCATTTCATTTAAGAACATGGGAATGCATGAAGGAAATAAAGGGGGGGGGGGAAGATTTCTTTCAAAGATTGAAAGAAAGCCACAATATGTGGTGTCATAGAATTCAGGGAAAGAACATTTTTAAAAAACACTGAGTGGGGTGCCTGGGTGGCTCAGTCGGTTAAGCGTCTGACTTCAGCTCAGGTCATGATTTTGCAGTTCATGGGTTCAAGCCCCGCGTCAGGCTCCGTGCTGACAGCTAGCTCAGAGCCTGGAGCCTGCTTCAGATTCTGTGTCTCGCTCTCTCTCTGACCCTCCCTCACTCGCTCGCTCGCTCGCTCTCTCTCTCTCTCACAAATTTAAAACAAACAAAAACACCGAGGGATTAAAAAATGTGAAATATCAAGAAGACTCAAGGGAGAAGTGCCCTTAGCCACAAAGAGCTAACAGACCGGCACGCCTGGGTGACTCAGTTGGTTAACCGCCTAACTCTTGATTTCAGCTCAGGTCATGATCTCATAGTTCATGAGAGTCCCCGCATTGGACTCTCCCCTGACAGTGTAGAGCCTGCTTGGGATTCTCTCCCTTTCTTTCTCTACCTCTCCCCTGCTTTCTCTGTCTCTGTCTCTCTAAATAAATAAACTTTTTAAAATGCTCACAGATTATCACAGGAAAATGAGGTGTCAGGGGAAGAGAGAAGGGCAAAGGCAGATTGGTGTGAGTTGATGAACAAATAGGAGATGTGAAAATTGGAGACCAGATGAATAGACAATCATTCCAGGATCATTTCATGAATTTGATTTAGGATGAGAGAGACCTGAGGATATTTAAATGACTATGTGATGCAGTCAATATACAGTATAACAATATACAGTAGCAAACAATTTCTCTCTGTGGTATCTCATATTCAATTTTAATTCTAGCCCTCCCATTCTCAAGCAGCATGGTTTTGCACATTTCTCTAGGCGTTCCTCTCTTCGTCTGTGAATGTGGGTTCATGTCTTCTCAACCAACGTTAGCCCATTGTTTTCTTTGAGGTCACTGCAGAAAGAGGGAAAAATCAATGTAGCAGGGTCTCTTGGGAGGTAGCAGGCTATAGCTTCAATAACTGGTGAATGAATCTTTCAAAGGAGGACATGTAAAAGATAAAAAAATAAGGGTTCAGGCCCATTCAGCTTCATGGGTTTGACATTAAGAGATCCAATTTTAATGGCCTTTGTTCTGAAATAAGAGAGAGAATTATCTGCTTTGAGTAGGTTACAGGGCAAGTGAGTAGAAGGCCTCAGGAAGATGAAGATTTTAAATAGCTAGTGGAGTGATGGCAGGAGACAGTTTACTGAGACAAGAGCATTGTCAGACCATCCCTGTACCCATTAGATGCCAGAAAACACGCTTAAAGGAACAGGTTTTTGTGAGTCTCTGGCTTTTCTCTGAACAGTGTCCCTAGTCTGGTGCTTGAATGGGGAAGTGCCATTGAAATCTAAATGCAGAAGGAAGTGGGTGGGGGTAGAAGATGACATTGATTCATAGGTAATGGAAAAGTAGAAAGGATAGAAGTATGGAGACCTCAGTCAGAGGAAAGTCAAGTTGGAATAAAACTAACTAGAAGCCTAGGAGGGTAGAAAGTTTTAGCGTGAAAAAAAACAAAAAGCAAAAATAACAGGAAAAAACTAGGGTGTTTATAAGCAGAACTTTTCTAGATTTTAAGGAGCAGGCTTGTATCTGTGTGAATGGGTATATATTTCAGAAGGTTAGAGTTAAAGGGAAAGTTACCCATTTTTTCCTTGTCATCCTTCCATAATCATTAAAGGTCCCTCTTTCATTTTTTTCTTAAGCAAACATTTAATGAATTATTTATCTGTAAATCAATAAATAAGTACACTAAACCTCAAAATGTGAAAAATGAAGCTGTATTCATTAGTAATCCATAGGCATGCAGCATGAGATTTCAGTTGTTCAGAGATTTGGCTATTTTATAAATAGCATAATCACTGCAGATATATACCCAGGATATACAGTGTTGATAATCTCATTTATCTCACCAATTCTCCTCAAAAAGGATGAATTCTACTTAGTTCTGGTTGAAGTGTCATTAATTCCAAACTAATGACATTTTACTGTATTTGAGGACTACTCTTTGGCTAAAGTACTAATTCCTCAGTCATTTGTTTCTTGCTTACATAGGCATATGTGGGTAAGCACATATGTATGTAAGTGTTCTTTCTGAAGTTTCAATTTTTTTTTTTTTTTTACAAATAGTTTATTGTCAGGTTGGTTTCCATATAACACCCAGTGCTCATCCTCACAAGTGCCTTCCTCCATGCCCATCCCCCCCCCCAACATCCATCAGTCAGTTTGTTCTCAGCATTTAAGAGTCTCTCATGGTTTGCCTCTCTCCCTTTCCCCCACCATTTCCACCCTTCTTCTCCCCCATGGTCCTCCATTAAGTTCCTCCTAATCCTCCTATACGTGCAAACATATGATATTTGTCCTTCTCTGCCTGACTTATTTCACTCAGCATAACACCCTCAAGGTCCATCCATGTTGCTACACATGGCCAGATTTCATTGTTTCTCATTGTCATGTAGTATTCCATCATAGATAAACCACATCTTCTTGATCCATTCGTCCATTGATGGACACTTAGGCTCTTTCCATGTTTTAGCTATTGTGGAGAGTGCTGCTATGAACATTGGGGTGCATGTGCCCCTATGCATCAGCACTCCTGTATCCCTCGGGTAAATTCCTAGCAGTGCTATTGCTGGGTCATAGGGGAGTTCTATTGTTAATTTTCTGAGGAACCTCCACACTGTTTTCCAGAGGGGCTGCACCCGTTTACATTCCCACCAACAGTGTAGGAGGGTGCCCGTTTCTCCACATCCTCGCCAGCATCTAGAGTTCTCTGATTTGCTCATTTTAGCCACTCTGACTGGCATGAGATGGTATCTCAGTGTGGTTTTGATTTGTATTTCCCTGATAAGGAGGGATGCTAAGCATCGTTTCATGTGTCTGTTGGCCATCTGGATGTCCTCTTTGGAGAATTGTCTGTTCATATCTTCTGCTCATTTCTTTACTGGGTTGTTTGTTTCTCGGGTGTGGAGTTTGATGAGTTCCTTATAGATTTTGGATATTAACCCATTATCTGATATGTCAATTACAACTATCTTTTCCCATTCCGTTGGTTGCCTATTAGTTTTCTGGGTTGTTTCCTTTGCCATGCAGAAGCTTTTAATCTTGATGAGGTCCCAATAGTTTATTTTTGCTCTTGATCCCCTTGCTTTTGGGGATGTGTCAAGTAGGAAGTTGCTGCGGTGGAGGTCAAGGAGGTTGTTTCCTGCTTTCTTTCTGAAGTTTCTAACAACAATATACTGTTAGTCACGGGTACACAAAGTTGTGCGAAATGACTCCTTAATTCTGTACTAAACTTACAATTCAGTTGATGTTATTGTTCTCAGCCAAGTATGTACAACTATCACAGGAGAAAAACACTGGGACCCTAAATCAAAGTACTTATTCACAATATTTTGCTTCAAATAAGATTCACATTTAAACATAAATCATGATGGGGCACCTGGGTGGCTCAGTCAGTTAAGTGGCTGACTCTTGGTTTTGGCTCAGGTCATGATCTCATGGTTTCATGAGTTTGAGCTCCACACTGGGCTCTGTGCTGGCAGTGCAAACTCTGCTTGGGATCTTCTGTCTCTCTCTCTGTCTGCCCCTCCCCCACTCACACTGTCTCTGTCTCTCTCAAAAAAATAGACTTTTAAATAATTTAAAAAATAAATACAAATCAAGAAATTAATCTACCCATTTGAGAGATATTTTAGAATCCTATGCTTTGACCCTATCTTTCTCAAAGAAAGATTAACACATAATTTCTGGATAATTTATAAAGAAAGTATGACCTTTCTAGCTAGTTTTAAAATGAATATTTTTTCTATCAGATTTCTAAATGTATCTTTCTGAATTTGCTAGTTTCTAGAACTTACCATAAACAAAGGTGTGAAACCTAGGAAACTACCAGGATCTACGTAACCCAGCCCAAGAAGAACTTCAAATTGTCTGAGATTTGTGTATCAATTTAGAGGAAACAACTGATTCTACCAAATCCTGAAGTCACCCATGGAGTAGAGACTGTTATATCAAGGTATATCTCTCCCCACCAGGATAACTCTATATTCTACTAGGGAGCCTTAAAAAGTTTTGTCTTGTGGGATAAATGATGCCTATTCCCACAAACTTCTCAAGTGACAACATCTTTGCCACTAATCCCTTATACACCAAAGTGGCTGGAGAAGAAGTACACTTTAATTACATAGCACCAAATATAACTACCAATTTATTTTTTAATCTGGAAAAAATATTTTAAGAGGCTCTAAAAGAGCAGAGAAACTAAGAATCACAAGATTAAAGGGTATTGAAAAATTTAATATTAAATCTTTCACACAAACTTTTTCTCGTTACATGAAAAGTACTAAATAAGTTACATTAAATGTCCTACTTATATAAAAATAAAATCAGGTACTTCTCATTTAAGAGAAAGTGGATAAGATTTGAAATAAAAGGCATAGGTATTAAGGATGAGCTATATATCCAATCCAAATTACATTAAAAACCAAATATAAAATATAAACACAACTTACATTTTCCCGAAAGGAAATAAATATTCATTATCTACCCCCAGTAGGTAAATGACACTGAAGAGAAGAAATACGCATGGACTGAATACTTTCTTGCTTTGATATATATATAAAAAATACATTTAATGTTCATCTAAGTGTTTAGGGTTATACTCTTAGAAATATGTAATTCTATTTTGATGGACAGGTCAGCTAGGGGAAATATCACAAACATTTGAACTGGTTGTCTTCATACTGTGTAGAGCTTATGTCTCTCTCTTTCTAAGCTTACTTACAATTGGTATAAACTACAAAAAATTGCAGGTGTTAATGTATACATTTTGGTAAGCTTGGACATAAGCCTTACCCCCATGATATTATAACCACAATCAAGGTAGTAAACATATCCATCACCTCCAACAATTTACTTGTGTTCTTTTGTGTATATTTGTGTGTGTCTGTGTAAGAACACTTGATCTGAGAACTATCCTCAATATATTTTAAGCGCCTCATACTGTGTTAACTGTATGCACTGTTGTACAGCAGATCTCTGGGACTTATTCATTTTGCACACTTTTTAAAGCTTCTTTGCACATGTGAAACATGCCATAAGATGTCCTATATTGCAACGGACAATGCAACTATTTTTAGGTTGACCTTGGCAAATCACATGAGAATTGATGGCATTAAGGAGAAAAGCAGATTCCACGTTTTATTCTTTGTCTTGTGTTTCTTCACACTCAAACTCCTTGACATCTTCTTGGCTGCTATAAGTGATGCATTTAGAAGTTGATGGCTGAGCATAGTGCTTACTTTGTTAGATTTGGGAAGGCTTGTGTGATCATCATTTTCTTCAATATATGACTTTTTGGAATCATCCACACTGCAGTTTTTTTGTTTGTTTGTTTACAGTCAGGAACATCAAAGCCCTCTTCTACTTGTATTGACTTTTCTAGATAGGCTTGTACAGATACTTTCTCTTTATGGAGCCAGTTCTCAACCATTGCCCAGCATCTGTTGCAAACGGGGTGAAAGGGAAGGATTCATTTCATAGTGTGTACTTCCAGTAGTCTGCCAAGGAAATTTCAGCATCTCCAAGTGAATCTATTTCACTCTCTCCTGCCTGATTTCCTTGATATACCTCACCATCTTCCTCTGACAGTTATTCTTCTTCACTAAGGCTACAGTCTTCTGAATTGAGACTAAGCTTCAAACTCTACGGTGATTTAATCTAAAACTGAATCCTGTGGAGCGCCTGGGTGGCTCAGTAGGTTAAAACTGAATCCTGATCCAACCACCCGAATGTTCACTTAAACCAGTATCAAAATCCGGATTTGCTGGAGTCTCTGGATTCCCTGCTATTGCTTCTTCACAATATATCTCCCTTATTACACATTAAGTGAGGCTTTCATCAAAGAAAGAGAAATAGTGTAAGATTTCAGGTGCTTTCCTTGTCATTCACCAGGTAATTCATCCGAATTTTTGTCAAGTCAGAAGTCCTCTTTTCTTCTTCTGAATTCCAAAAATGCATTTACATCCTAGGCCTGAGGATACATGAGCACACTAGGTCCAAAGAAAGAAGTGCCTGGCAGCAAAAAACAGCAGGACCTCAGTCAGAGGGGTCCGAGCTGCCCACCGGCTGGACTTCTTGCTCTGTCTTCCTCCCAGTCACTAAGGCTACACAGGACCCAAGAAGAGCCCAGCTTTCTCAGGTCCCCCTATGCATCTCCTGGGTATTTCTGCATGTGCACTCAGGCCATGCAGACTCTCCAGTTTCCCCTTTCATTTCCAAAATTGTCTAGGTTTGAACACACATTATTTTTTCATACCATGTAAAGTTCATTGGTAAGTAGAAGCTGAGGAAAGGCAAGGGCAGGGTGCTCATAGGACCATCCAAATGGGCTCAGAATTCATGGCCCACCAATGAGGGGATAAATAGAGGGCTTGAGTGAGAATACTTATAATTGAGTGCATATTCATAAAACATAATTGGATAAAAGCTAAAAAATCAAATTTAAGTCTTCACACACTATAGACAGCAACTCAGTGGAACATCTGAGAACCTAATATGCAGCAAGCATCTAGCATTCACAATGGTGAATAATTCCATGTGATGCTCCTCTGATTTAATTACCTTCAAAAGTCCAAATTTCACTCCTTCCAAAAGTTAGCATCTGTGGTAAGTCTAACGAGTTAAAAGTTTGAGCTGGAGAATAGAGCCGTTACAAAATAAAAGTAATCAACCAACTCTTACAGATATCCTAAAGCAATGATTCACACAGGATTTCACACAAAACTCCCATTAATGCTAATGAAATTGGGTAAGTTACAGGCTGAAACTCTCCCATACATTGATAGGTGAATAGTTCCCTGAGGTACTTACTTAGGTGAGGGAACTTAATTTTCTCTCTACTAATCCTCTCTGGATGAAAAATAAGAAATAATGCTTCACAAGTTAGGTTTATTTTTAAAGTAGATGGCACAAATTCAGAATCATTGGTGTGAATTAATCAAAAGCTGCATTAGGACGTCGACTAGCTCATATGTAACCAATCAAACATCTTCCATTCAGATGGATACCAGTTGGCCAAAGTCTTAAGAATCAGTCTTGTTTGTGACTCTGAAAGTAACCCATTAAGTCCATTCTATCTTGTTTTTTCAGTATTCTAGAAAAAGGAACTGTGCAATTATGTGAGGAAACTAGTCGAAAAGAAATAGACATTCTTGATTGCCTTAGTATGAATTGAAGAGTTCAGTTGCTGATTTAATTAGCTGCCTAGGGAAGGAGAGATCATGAAACGTTGAGTTAGAAACAATATAAGATCATTCAAAGACTTATACAAGTGATAGTACAGGTATAATTAAGCTTCTGGGGCAGAAGTGGTTTGTGTGTGTATGTGTATGTGTGTGTGGTTCAGAAGTAGCAACTTCCACTAGCATGTGAGTATTTTTGCTTTATAATAATCATTATAGCATCTATTTGGTTGTGTATGGCTCTTGACTAGTGCAAAATAAATCAACTTCTCATTTATTATAACTTCCCAGTATATAGGCAGGGCTGTGGTTATTATATTATTTTGCAACTGACAAAGTAAGGCTCAACTCAGTAAGTTATCTCATTTTGAAGAATAGTAGGAGGCTCACAAAAATATATATAACCCAACAAATGTAAATAAAACAAGTACAATGATTTTGATGATGATAATGTCATAGAAAGTAAAGCTTCCTAAAATCCTATTGGTCTACCCATCTCTCTTTTACAACTGATGTAATTGAGCTTTAAAATGGAATTTTCTGAAAACCATCCCTAGGATCATAATGTCAGAAGAAATGTGTGTTGCTTTTTGGTTAATGATATCTAGAAAATTTCTTGAGTAGGGATATATCCCCAAATACTAAAATATGTCTTTGATTTCATTATGCACGAATACATAGTTATGTGCTGCTCACTGAAAAGTATCTGGTGCTTCTTATTTTGACTGAGCCCCACATTACATTGAATTTAAGCATCAGTGGACACATTTTGGCTAATTATGTGGTTTTATTTTTTTTTATTTTTAATGTTTTATTTATTTCTGAGAGAGAGAAAGAGAGACAGCGTGAGCAGGGGAGGGTCAGAGAGAGAGGGAGACACAGAATCTGAAGCAGGCTCCAGGCTCTAAGCTAGCTGTCAGCACAGAGCCCAATGCGGGGCTTGAACCCAGGAACAGTGAGATCATGACCTGAGCTGAAGTCAGACACTTAACCAACTGAGCCACCCAGGTGTCCCATATGTGGTTTTAAATAAATAAAAGAAAATTTGCTAATTTATTAGACATTAAGAATCAGTTCCACTACACAAGGCATTTTAAAAATGATTAGTCTGATATCCACAATTATAGTGAGAGATGATTTAGTAATTGAGGAAACAAGTGAAACTCAGTGAGCAAATGTAAGATCTGAACAACACTATCAACTAGCTTGACCTAACTAACCTTCATAGGACACAGGAGAAAACTCAACAGAATACATTTTTTTTTCAAGTGCACACACACTCTTTACCAAGGTAGACCACTTATGTGTTACAAAACTTCTCGACTGAAATTGCACTACATATTTCCTCAGACCAAAAGGGAACAAAACTGGAAACCAATAGAAAATAATTGAAAATTTCTGAAATATTTGGATGTTTAAAAGCATACTTCTGAGTCAACCCTATGTCAAAGAAGGAAAAAACCATGAAATTAGAAAATTTTTGAATTAAATTAAAATGAAACAACTTTTGGACACCTGGGTGGGTGTGTTGTTTTAACACCCAACTCTTGATGTTGGCTCCAGTCTTACGCCCACATAAACAATCTTATGGTTTAGGAGTTCTAGCCCTGCATTGGACTCCGTGCTGATAGTGTGGAGCCTGCTTGGGATTTTTGTCTCCCTTTCTCTCTGCCCTTGTCCTGCTTGCTCTCTCTCTCTCTCTCCCCCAAAATAAATGAAAATAAGCTTTAAAATATAAAAATAAAATGAAACATTCTTTTTTTGTGATGCAGCTTAAGCATTGCTTAAAAAATGGTAGCATTAGGGGAAAAAATGCCTCAAACTAATCTTTGAAGATTTAACCTAAGAAATAAAAAAAAGCAAACTGAATTCAAAAATCAATGAAATTGAAAATATTAAAGATTGGAAATTATTAGAACCAAAAATTACTAGAACTCAAACTGGACCTTTAAAAATATCAATAATAAAATTGATGAAAGTCTGGTCAAATTAATTAAGAAAAAAAGAGCAAAGACATAAATTCCCAATATCAAGAACAGAAGAGGGGACATCACTTCAGGCCCTACAGACATTAAAAGTATACAGAAGCACAAAGAACAACATTATCACTATTAATTTGATAAGTCAGTTTAAGTGGACAGATTCTTTGAGAGAAACAACTAAAAAAGGGTAAATTTTATTTTAAGTTATATTTCAATAACCATAACCAAAACCAAAAAATAATAAATAAATAAATAAATAAATCGGTTACTCAGGAAAGGAAACAAAGTGTGCTACTACTATGACAAACATCAATATGTTTTATTTAATTGTTTTTATACCTCAGCCTGACATTTTTGGCAACATTAAGATCTACAGTAGTACTTAAAGTTCAGTCTTGTACTATCTGAGAAACACATTTATTTTCATACTCTCTCCCTCCCCTATTCATCTTTAACAGATCTTGTATTTAAAACCGTGCACTTCCACTTTCGAATCGTTTCTACTACAAGACAAACTCTTGGATTTAAGAAATAGAGGTAATATTTACAAATTTTTCATTACTAATATAAAAGTTACTTTTGTATATGAATCTTGTACCCTACTACCTTGGTAAACTTAATTTAGTTCTAGTGGTGCTATTGTATATTTTTTGAGATTTTTCTCTATAGAACACACTATCATGATAAATAAAGATGGTTTAATTTGGGAAAAAAAAAAAAAAAGAAATAGAGGTAATAGTAAACTTCCCTGCCTATATGTGGTTATCTTGGGCTACTTTAAGTGTCTTTCTTAGTTTGAACCTTAGGGATTGCCTAAATTATATTTAACCTAGAGTCTGCATGGAATGATAGATTTTGAGGGGTTTGAAATTATCACATTACTTTTTGCACCTCATTAGAGTTGCGGGCTTTGTGTGCTGGTAGTCAATCACTAGTATAAAGTAAAAACGCATTCTAACATGAGCATTAAGTATTCATTAAGTTATTAATTCTCCAAAAGATACAGAGAGAGAAAAAATAGATCAAGAGTGTTTTTATTAGAGAGATAATAATAACATGATAGCTATAATTTATCGAACACTTGTATGTGCCAGCGTGCTATGCAATTTTCATTCATTACTTCCATTAATCCTTATAACATCATTTAGACATGAGAATAATTCTCATTGTATCACAAGGATCTGAGACTAAAGACTAAGAAATAATCTGCCAAATAAATTGGCAAAACTTAAGGGGAAAAATCTCCCCAGTGTTGGGAGTGGCTGTTGGGAAATGTATACATTCCAACTTGCATATAGATGGGAGCTTAAATGAGTAAAAACTATTTTATTAAGTGATTTCTAATATCTACCAAGAATTATAAAGGTATTTATATTTTGCTAGACTATCTGCCAACCTAGGAGCATACTCAAGGAATGATTCAGGCTGTAGGAGAAAACAACAAACACAAAAAACCTGGGATTAATGATATTAATTTGAGCAATAGCCGTAATATTATTTTATTTACTTAATACTCATTTAGAAATTTAGAATATTTAATAATAGGTACTATTTAATAATAAGTAAAATAAGGTATGCCACCTGACTTTATATTAAATGCAATGAGCTGTGAACATACATACATGTATATACACACATATATGTATATAAATAAATACAGTTCTATATCTACATGTTCCTTGATTAAAACTACATTCAAAGCATTATGCACAGACTAGCTTGCAATTGGCTAAGAAATTTATTTCTAACATTTCCTGTTGCTTAGGTTATATTTCTGCAACAGTGAATTACTTTATAGTACACAAAATGAAACTGTGGCATATGCCTTGATTCATGGCATTTCTTTTTCCCAGAATGACCTTCCTATCCTTCTTGTCTTGAGTTAACCCAATCTAACCCTTAAAATAAAACCTGGGAATCCCTTTTCCTCAGAATTTTTCCCTGCCTCCTTTTCATGAACACTTAAATTTCCCCTAATTCATTCTATCTCAGAGTCTGAGACATTACTCTAAAACACTTTCCCTGTAGGCTTTGTAGAAAACTGCTATCTCCCCTGGGATCCCTTGTGAGCTCAGAAACTATTCCATATCTTCTTTATATTCCTAGAGTCTTGCAAGTTCCGGATGTGCAGGAGTATCATAAGTTTCTCTGAAACAGAAAGTGTAGGATCTGAAGTGTAAGCAGCATTTCTACTATGATTATACTAAAAGAGTATTCCCTATTTTTCAGTTGCTCATAATTTTATTCTGTCATAACACTGTTCATATAATGATCAAAAGTGCATTTAAACATGAAGCAAATATATGTTTATGTCTATCTATAATTGCATCCATACCATCCTTCAACCAGCAGATTTTAGAAATACCTAGAGAAATAATTATGTTATACTTCATGACAAACTTTAAATGTTGATTTGAAATTTGGGGACAACATTGATGAAAACCTATGTAAAAAAAAGCAATGTGGCATGCCTGTCTAGGTTGATTCTATATGTAGTTGAGAAGCGTAAGAATGCATGAAAACTGCAAATAATTTAGTGAAAATATTGTCACAAAACACAGTATATAAAACTGAGGATAGATTCACTCAGCTAATAAAGCAGGTGTCATAAAAAATTAAAACAAAAGAAGGAACTAATAAAGGGTGACATTCTGCAATAAGTAGATATTCCAAATATTTAGCATAATCATGCAATTTGAGTGCATCCTGCCCCACCACAGACACACAACAGTACTTAGAATCCCTGCAGTTGTGATTTCTGGGAGGCAAGGGAAAAACAACAGTTAGGAAATTATTTTAAATTTTCTGCACATATTTAGTAAAACAAGCTTCTTAGGTTTACTGCCCATCAACAAGATAGATGAGTAGCTGTTTTTTGGCTTGAATGGAGATCTGGAATGTATAGCGACTAATTGATTGTTGGGCATTAGAAGAACAAAGCATCAAAACCTGTGCAGGCCTATTGAGCTTCTCTGAGGTGGTATTTCTCTTTCAAAATACCAACAATAGGGTACCATCTGACACATTAAAAATTCTGGAGGCTAAAAAGTTTATTTAAGAAACACTATTGTGACACCCTAAATAAAGGAATCTCTAAGAAGACAGAGCTGAAAAAATAAGCCAAAAAAAAAAAAAAAACCAGAACAAAGGGAGATAACTAAGTTAAAGCACAGACAGATAACTAAGCATAGAACAGAACATCTTTGATCCTAAACACATATCCAGTAACTATCAGAGGCAAATGTTACAGGTAAAAGCAATAAAAAGGATTACCTCAAGAGGGAAGAAAAAGGCACATATTTAGATGCACTGTTAGAAGAAAAAACGAAACCAGGCAAGCAGTGAAAGATCTGAAAATTGAAAGGGAAAATCAAATCAGTGGCTTTTCTGCTTCATCCATCTGCCAGCACCCAGACAGCACACTTTGGAGTCCAATAGAGTGAAAACAAGATTGGGCAACTTCAGCAGAAACACATCCTCTCCATTTTTAAAATAATGAAAACAGTAACAGAGGCATGACCAGGAACCAAATGGAAGAAACGCCTGGGAAATTGCACAGGGGATAGTCAGAAAGGCAGTGAAAGGGAGTTTATTCATTGGAAGGAAAATTCAGCATGGCTGGACCAGGCCACATGGATCAATGGCCTGGAAGAAATGGGTTGAGAAAAATGTGAATTGGCTAATGATCACATTTGGTCAAGCAAGAAAAAGGGTTCTGGGACTGCTTGGGAAGAAGTGGACTGAGTTTTTTGAAGTGATGTAATGAGACTGTTTAAATCCCCAATCATGGCACTCAGCATCCTCACCATCTACCCACAGCATTACCCCCAGAGCACTGCTCTGACTCCTTGGCATGGCCCTTCTGTCATTGTCACAACTGCCTCTGGGAATAAATCCAGATGCTCTACTGCAGTTTAAAAGGACCTATGTTGCCTGTACCATGTCTTCATGCCAGCCTTTTTCCTGTCATTCTCTCTGGTGTTTACTATGCTCCAGCCAGTCTACTTCCATGTAAATGGGAAGCTCATCCATCAAATCCATGTCTTTATATACGTTATTCCCACTGAAAAAAAGTTGTCTTCAGGTCCATTCATCCGGATGTCTTCTTACCGGAGAGGTCCCCCCAACTATACTCCCTCCCCTTCACTGTCACATCACACTTTGAATCACTTTGTAAAATGTATCAACATTTGAGATAGGTATGTATAATTATTTGGCTACTTGTTTGTTTTTCTTTTTCTTTTTTTTTTTTTTTAAATGAACTCCTACCAGAATATAAACTCCAAGAAAACAGAAATCTGGTTTGTTCACTGCTCCATCCTAAACAACTGAAATGAGGACTACTGCTCTAGAGTGAGAATTCAGTAAATGTTTCCTTAATTAGGGATTTGATTGGCAGAAGACCAATCATAAAATTGACTCCTCCATAAAATATAAGATAGTTATCATTATCCCCACTTTACAGGTAACAATTGAGGCTAGCAACAATGAAATAACCAGTTGTGTAACTATTAAGAGGAAGAAATTGGTTTCAAATTGAATTCTGAATCCCATGTACTACCCACTTCAAACATGATGACCCTTCTTTATTACCATTTCCCTCCATAATTAGCTTAGCTCACTTTGCAACATCTTCCATGAAGCAGACTATATAATAAGCATTTTTATTGAATGACAAGCTGTCTAATCATCAATTAGACTTTTAGAAAAAAATACATTAACTCAAGATGCTGGCTACGTGTTTTTATGTATCTATTCTATTTTTCGGAATAAGCAATACAGGATTTTAGGGCAATAATTTTGGCTATTTCTTCTTTGCCTGCCCTGTGTCACCCCTGGTCATACTTTACTGCTGGCCCTTCTGTGACCTCTTGACCCCCATACCCTGCCCAAGCTCTCAGCCTCCTATACCCCCTACTTCTCTTCTACCCTGTTCTCCTACGCTTCCTTCCCCTGACTTGGATTACAATTCTCTACACATCAAGAGATATCAGCTCAAATATAAGTCTGCATAAAACTAGGAGAAATTACAGTAAATAAACTTTCTTATTCCAGACACATGTTCATCATTTGTATGATAATGGCTAGAAGAATGTATAGGAAGAATTGAGAGTAAGTGACACCCTCCATTGCTTCATTTATCCACTCCTGGTGATACAGCCTTACTCACAGCTCTGAGGTCATCTCCCTTTGAAAAGCAATTCACCGTAGTTACAAGCATGTGTCTCAGAGCAACACAGAACAGAATAAACACGTTTTTTCTCTTCCTAATTTACCTCTCTATTTTACCTGGGACTCGTTATCTCTAAAATGGAGTTATTAAAATGTCTATTTCAAGACTCTTATGAGGAATAATTAATCTGATCTATGTAGATTTCTTACCAAAAAGTCAGACAGTCAGGCTCCTAGAAAATATTCAATAGCTAAACTGTTAAAAATGGGTAGAAGTTCCAACCCAGATCCCTTTGGAGGGTTTACACCTCCAGGCTGCGGAGAAATTCCCTTTCCTTTTGGAAGACTGTCTCAGATTGGAATGCCTGGGTGGCTCAGCCAGTTAAGTGTCTGACTTTGGCTCAGGTCATGATCTCACCGTCTGTGGATTTGAGCCCCACATTGGGCTCTGTGCTGATAGCTCAGAGCCTGGAGCCTGCTTTGGATTCTGTGTCTCCCTATTTCTCTGTCCTTCCCCTGCTCGCACTCTGTCTCTTTCTCTCTCAAAAATAAATAAACATTAATAGTTTTTAAAAAAGACCATCTAAGATTTCTCCAAATGATCTCAAGAGAATGAACATGTTTACTTGTTTTTGTTATGAGATATTGTTTTCTGACTTCCTGTAAAGGCAGGATTTTTTTTTTTTTTTTTTGCAGAAGATTTGATACTGACATGAGTGAACAGATGAAAATATTCTCATTTCAAGAGAAGCTTTTTGTAACATTAAAAAGAAAGGGGGGGGCGCCTGGGTGGCTTAGTCGGTTAAGCGTCTGACTTTCGCTTAGGTCATGATCTCGCGGTTCGTGGGTTCGAGCCCCGCGTCGGGCTCTGTGCTGACAGCCAGCTCAGAGCCTGGAGCCTGTTTCAGTCTGTGACTCCCTCTCTCTCTGACCCTCCCCTGCTCACGCTGTCTCTCTCTCTCTCTCTCCTAGAAATAAATAAAACATAAAAAAAAAGAGAGAGAAGCTTTTTGTGACCACTTGTTCCCTTGGTTGGCTTTTTTTTTTTTCTCCGTAATTTTTAAAAGATTATTTTCTTGGTTACAACTATGTATAACCTCTCCGTCATTTTAAATTTCACATCCATATTATGAACAATTTGTAAATATGATGGATGCCTCTAGTTCTCACTGATAACTGGATCTCTGTTCCTTTGTTGAACAAGACAGAACTGAAGCTGTAAAGCAAATGAAAAGTATATGTGGGGTATTTAGGAATTTGAATCCAGGAGGCAAAGATTCAGGAGGAAACTGAAATGCACCTCAAGGAAGGCAGAGAAAGAGTTGATAAAGACAAAAACTAAAGACTTATAGAAGTTGTTTTGAAAGAATTATGATTGGCATAGGGAAAAACAAATAACATTGGTTTAGATACGATAGGTTACTATGCCAGCTGCTAGGTTGGGGTCAAGAGAAATAAGCCCCATTCTGAGAACTGCACTAGGATGTGGCAGTTTGTGGTTGGCAGGGTCTAAAAGTTCGTATTTCATCCAGGTGTGGATGTACATAAGACTAATGCCCCATTGGCTTTCTAACTCCATTTTGGGGCCTCTTGATGTTCCTGAATTCCTGACATCATTTCATATGTTTCTGTACACACATTCTAGTCCTCCTTCAGGGAATCTGAAATCCTTGCCCCTGGCAGTTGGGTGGGGCCCTGTGAGAACCAATGAAATGTGAGCAAAAACAAACCCCAAGAAACAAAAGAGAAAAAAACATGTGCTACTGGCTCATGCCATGAAGAGCCCCATGGGATTTTCTAATATCTTCTTCCTCTGCCACAACAATGGCAGATAAAGACTTTTGCTCACATGGTAGAACCAAAGGACTGAAGCAGCATGGGTTTTTGAGCTTTTCTGTGGTGATCAAGTGCCTTAGAGTAGTCTTCAGATTTTCAGTCAACTTCACATAAATAGAATTGGGAGATGGTGGTGGTAAAATACTTTTGTTGTTTTAAGTCAATGAAATTAGAGTTTTTAGTTGTTATCATAGTACATTCTAGCATGCATGTACAAGAAAGTTAATTCAAATATGAATTGCTTAAAACGTGAACATTCCCAGAAGGACCTATTGTCTTGAGTGGCTCTTGGTGGAGGGCTAACTGGGAATTAAATTCTTGGAATGTCCAACTGATATAAGAGTGTGTTGCATTCCTGGAGTTTTGAAGGAAAAAATATGCAGTTTGTTCAGACCATTTATGCAAACTGTGCATTATGGTGGGCATGTGCTTTCTTTTTGGAATTCTGCAGTTTTGGTAACTGCAGTCAGTCATGAAGGTATTTTGTGCTTTATGTGCAACTGTCATCAAAACTTTTAGGTTCAAGCAAACTTCCCTGGTAGAGAGCAGTTCACACATGCAGCTACCATTTTTAAAGCAGACAGAATTAAGTATCTCTTGGTTGACTCCACTGGGAGAAAACTTTTGGATGCTTGCTCCTAGTTTCCTCTGGACTTTGCCTGATGTACCTGTTTCTATTGATTTTGCTCTGTCTCTTTTCATGGTAATAAGCTATAGTCATGGGTATAATGACTTCTGAGTTTGATAAATCCTTTTTTTAAAACATTAAACCTGGAGATTATCTTGGAAACAACCAAGACACTCCCCTAGTACAGAAGTTAGTACTGAAAGTGGGGTGCTCTCATAACAAAAACCTCAAATGTGACATTGCTATTACATGTGCCTGGAAATAGGGTGATTTATCATAAGAAGTGGTGAGCATTTGTTATATATGATAAAGTGGTAAAAAAAAATCTTAATTTTGGGAGTTAGATCATGTAAACAGTGAACTTTTCCTCTTAACCTGAAGGCCTAAAGAAAAAGGCTGGACAAAAGAATTTTATTTGTGTATTTTGAGTGAAATTGGCCACATTTTGTAGGAAATTTCAAGAAATTGATGAGTTCAGAAAAGATCGACTGTAAAATGGTAGAATTACAACATTCCAGGCTTCACAATATTAGTGAAGGTGATTGCTTTTGATCCCAAACTATTAGTGATTAACTTTACAAAGACTTCGAAAGTCAAAAGCATGTAAAAACAGCTATGCAACAGTGATTAAATTAAAAGTCTCCTTACTTTCTTGTTAAATTTCTCAGAAGACTGAAGTGGCTTAAAACAAATTAGAATAAGGGTTAACCCCCAATAAATTAATATCATTATTTAAAATATCTTTAGGTAAATATCAGGTTTATCGTGTAGCCTTTTCATCTACCATTCTAAACAGACTCAGTAAGTCAATAAAAAGTAAGGGGGGCATAAATCAATAAAATCTGAGAAAATACTGGACCTGAATACCTATAAATGATATCTTTAAAGCAACTGTGGATTTGGTTCCTGGCACATGGATCTGAATATCTGAAAAAAATCTATCTATATCTATATCTATCTATCTATCTATCTATCTACCTACCTACCTACCTACCTACCTACCTACCTACCTACTTACACAAAAGCCCTTCTGTGTGCCTGTGTGTTTATATGGTATGTGTTGCTAAAGAAACTCACAGCCTAGATTTAAAAAGCCTGTGATTATTTGAGACCTAAAAATAACCTTTGCATTTGTCAGAAATATTGATTATGTTCAGCTACTCCAGGAATCACTTCTAACAATTCCTGGAACAATCCCTCTAACTCAGAAGTATAAAGACAATAGAAGTAAATGAAACATTACAGATTGGTACCAGACAGAGCAGGGTTTGAATCCAAGTTCCATTATGGACTCTCCATGGAACACTGGGCAATTTAAACAGGAATAATTATAATGCCATTTCAGAAGGCTATTGTGAGGATTAAATGCATGCAATTGCTTAGTATAATTTCTATCACATAGAAAGCATCCAATAAATGTTAACATTCATTGTCAGAATGATCCTTGGGCCCCCATGCTTGGGCACCCCACAGGCAGGTAGTGAGTTGAGAGACTGATATAGTCTCTATGAAGAGCCTATTCCCCCAAGTCCACTTCAGATACAGACATGGAGGATAATGAGAGAGAGAGAGAGTGAGAGAGAGAGAGATGCTTTTAGAAGATGGAACTAGGAGGTCACTTAAGAACACTGGAAAAGGAACTACTTCTGGGACAGTAGGATAAGAGCCTCATTGAGGAATAGTCTCTACTCTCATGATAGGTGGTTCACACAATGTTTGCCCACCAGGATTTCAGAATTTCTAAACACCAATGACTGTTATGTATCTTTCATTCTTTCCTTTCACAATGAGAGTATTTATTACAGTTATCTTGTCCATAGCCTACCAGTATATACTAAGTGTGTATGGGAACGATTGTAGTTAGAGTTCATAGGTTTCTAGTCCAAGAAGAGCCACATCCATATCTGATGGAGGCACCATTATTGCACAGCATGTAAACTTTAGAGCTGTTTTTGGATAAGGTTATGGTGGCTTTCCTTGGCAAGGAGGTGTATGTTTTGAAGGGAGGTTAAACTTGATATATTAGAACTGGAAGAACAAACTTTAGCTCTTCTGTAAACTCAGAATTTACCAGTCCTCATCAGTTTCCAGTTCTCCTTCCCTACCTTAACAGGAACTGTACTTCTCAATCTTCTTTCAGTGAACTGAGGCCATGTGACTTGTTCCGGCTAATAAAGTGTATCTTTTTTCAAGCAGAGACAGTGAAAATACTCCCAAGGATTTTCCTGTCTTATTATTCTACAACTGCAGCTGCTTATGAAGCAGTCTTAGTAATGGATGGCCAAGTCTCAAGGGGGCAGCAGCTAGATGGATGAAAGATACCACTGAGCTTCCTAGACCTAAGGTGAACTTTTTATAAACAACAACAACAAAAAAATTGGCCTTGTCTTGTGGAGCCAAAATGATTTATGGCTATTAAAGCAGCGTAACTTAGCTTATGCTGACTGAAACAGTGAACACTGCTGAATATCTGTGATTTGAAATTGTTTTCAGTGTTTCTAAGTGTGTGGTTAACATTTTTTCTTCAGTGAAGCTATATGCTGTTTATTATTAATGTAACATCCCTAGGGCCAGATGCAGCATATTAAACATGGACAGTGTGGTGCATGAGAAGTTCTAATATAGGAAGTTTAAATTATAAAGTATTTTTTCAGTTATGGCAATGCATGTGGATTTTTAAAAAGCAATAGAAAGACACTGAAAAATAGTAAGCAGAAGAGTGAAAAAATGATATGCATTTTATAAATATTCTGGGCCACGTGAAGTTTATATATGGAAACCGGGGTAGTAGTTGTAGTGTCTATTGTGGTTCTTCAAGAAAAAAAATATATGGTTTAAACTAGAGTGGTCACAGCACACTTTGTGAGGTAAGGCTGGATTCCACATGTATTTTGTAGTTAGAAGCAATAAGACTTGCTGATTCTGAAAGAAAATGCACTAAAATCTTATTCGCTTCAAGGAAATATAATTTTAAAGAAGTGAAGAGACTATACAAATTTTTCTGTATTTGCGAAGCTAGAAATTTGCTAAGATCTTGGGATTTATCCCTTGTAAATGTCAAGGGTCTTACGATATCTGCTTATTGTAGAAACTTGAAAAATACAGATGTACCCAAATGTCATTGAGAAGTGGGTATGAATTACATTTG
This sequence comes from Hyaena hyaena, assembly GCF_003009895.1. Lineage (NCBI taxonomy): Eukaryota > Metazoa > Chordata > Mammalia > Carnivora > Hyaenidae > Hyaena > Hyaena hyaena. The sequence continues at coordinate 422,920 of NW_024081707.1, forward strand.
TGTCACAATTCCATTTTTTTCTAGGCACTTCCAGTTTAATCTCATTACATTTTCTTCCCCAGCACATACAGAAATGTAGACTTCCAAGTAGCCCCCTATCCAGTGCCCATTATCTTGGGAAAACTCAAATGGGTTCTTCTCTCCAAAGATTTCTGTAGTTCTTCATCGTCTCTTATTTTGTCTCCAGATCCTCAAATTACCACCACCACTCTCCCATCACATACGCACACACACAAACGATAGTTCTTCAGAGAGTCTCAGGGGTGATGCTTCTATAAATTTTGTCAAGTGAACACTAATACCCATGACAACATATTTTTTAACGTTTATTTATTTATTGTGAGAAAGAGTGCATAAGCAGTGGAGGAGCACAGAGAGAGGGAGAGAGAGAATCCCAAGTAGGCTCCATGTTGTCAGCATAGACTGATGTAAGCTCCATCCCATAGTCTGTGAGATTAGGACCTGAGCCGAAACCAAGAGTCGGATACTTCACCAAGTGAACCACCCAGGCACCCCCATAACAAGATATTTTTAAATGACAATTCAAAAATTTTCATAGAAAAAAATCTGTTTTTTCACCTTCTGACACTTATATCTCATCTAAACTCTCTCAAGAAAGCAGTCCATTTATATTTGGGTCCTACCACTATATTCATATCTATGGATTATAATTTTTCCTTTATTTCTGTTTTTACTACAGTAATCAGGCCCACCATCATCTCTTTCTGGGACTACTGAAACAGCCTCATAACATATATTCCTCCATCCAATCTTGCCTATAACCAAGCAGTACTCCAGAATAAACTGCTGAACTGCTGACCTCTACCCCACCAAATCATTAAATTCCTCCTGCCTTATGGATAGGTCCCAAGCTCTGCTCTTCTTCTAGGAACATTTAAATTTTTTAAATATTTTCATTTATTTTTGAGAGAGAGAGAAAGAGAAAGCTGGGGAGGGACCGAGAGAGAGAGAAAGACAATATCTGAAGCAGATTCCAGGCTCTGAGCTGTCAGCACAGAGCTTGATGCAGGGCTTGAATTCATGAACTGTGAGATCATGACCTGGGCCAAAGTCGGACACCCAACCAACTGAGCACCCAGGCAACCCTGCTTCTAGAAACATTTAGGACTTGCCACTTCCCTGCTTTTGAAGACTCATCATTTTATTTCTTTCTCCTAAGTCATACACCTGACAGTCCAATTTGAATACACTTCAGTTCCTCGAATATGGCAGGGGTCTCTCATCTCAGGGCCTTCATATATTCCTCATCTTTTTGGGCATAAATTGCTCACATTTCTTTGAGATCTGAGTCTTGATAGCTCTTGGTCTATAAATCTTTTGACTTTGTTCTAAGCACAATTCTATATTCTTAGTGTAGTTTCCAAATACCTTGCATTACCTCATTATACATTGTTACTGCACAGTTTATCATCTGTAGACCACACTTGACTCCATGAGCACAGGGCATCTCCATTGCCTAGCACATGGTAGGCACTTATGACAAGTACTCATGAAATTATTGTGTTATTACCTTCTTGTACCCTGATTCCTCACTTGCCATTTGAATACAAGCCAATAAACAACTAAAGTGCATTTTATGGAGAAGGCAAATTATCTACTTTAGACACTAGTGGCATATGAGTTCCCTCACCAGATTACTCTGCTACGCTGAGAAGCATATGGAAAAAAAGGTTTAAAAACGGGAAAAACCCCTAATATCTAATTAATTTATTTCCTTGCAATCTCCTATACATGCCTGGTAGATAGACAGATTGAAAGCATAATTAGGTGGAGAGATCAATACATGATAAAGATCTAGGTGAGTGGATAAAGGATATTTGTATTTGAAAGCATGACTGTGTGCACTTTGTTATTTGATTTTTGTTTTTGAACTTATTTTGCATGTTTTGTTTTTCTTTACGTTATCCAGTGAACCCTTTCCATTTAATTAAAAATTGTTCTTAAGGCCCACATAATATTCAAATATATGTGATGCATGTCATTTATTTAGGCTTCATTTCAGTAACATATTATTTTCATTTTTTCTCATTATAAGTAATCCCCTAGCAAACATTTCTGTCAAAATCTTCTCCGGAGTCTGGATATGATATTAATCTTTCACATGTCTATGCTTCTTTGCTCTGGTGCTTCATCTTTCTATGGGAACTTAGAAATCTTTTGGTGCACCTAAACTGTGACTCATTTTCAGAAGCCAACACTTCTCTTTTCCAATTCTTTTTAGCAAACTTCTCCAGCCAGTGTAATATATCTGAACTACTGAGTTTAAAAACATCAATCCAGTGGAATTGTGTGAACCTGAAAATTCATTTAAATGCCTTGAATCTAGGTTCCTCATTCTTATGATGGTAATCATCCTACTCTCTATCCTGCTGCTGCATAGCTGTAATTTTTTAAATTATTTGCCTCTATGTTTTATTGATCATTAAGGGAAAAATGTAAGTAAATTTACTTTAATCATATTGTGTGAATAAAAGTTGTTGCTAAGTTTTATTTTATTTGAAATGATTTTCATGCCCTTTGTATCACTTGGAATAAGTTCAGATGCTTGATTCATACACCGTGTGTTTGGATTATGTCCAGGGTCTGGGGCTTGGCATACAAGGCTCTTCTCAGCTTTACTCCAAGTTGCAGCTACAAACTCATGTGTTTATTTTTCTGTGCCAGATGTGCTTTCCTTCCCATGTTTTACAAAATCTCAAGGTCCTTACAGCACACGATGTCTTTCTACAAGCTCATTCCTCTACTCGGCGTGTCATCTATAGTTCATTCTCCCCCACTTGCAAACTGACACAAATCAAAGACTGAAAGGTATTGGCAAGTCATTATCAAACAAGTTTATAAAGACACTGTATGCGTATTGAGTGTATCGTGTGTGTGTGTGTGTGTGTGTGTGTGTGTGTTGATTTTTCAGAATGAGTGTGCATGCAAATGTTTATCAAATGTGTGTGTGCGCATGTATGTATTTATGAGTGTGTGGCAGCATATATATTTAATTAAAATAAAATGTGCCTTTTCCACAGAGTTCCTATGTGTCAAAGATTTCAGCCAGTGAATTTTTAGTTAATATAAAAATAAGGATAGGTTTGTAGTTCTCCTTAGGCTTTTACTCAGAAGGCAAATGGGTGATGGGTTACCTGAAGGCTACTTTACCTGAACTGCTTATTGCTTATGTAAAGCTGTCAGCTTCTATCAGGAGATGACCTCACACAGCAAGGTGCAGATGCTTCGCTGTATTAGTTATAACAGTGCATTGGAGAAGGAGAACAGACATGCATTATTATAAGGAAAATTAACAACCAGCGTCTGGAAGAGAAAGAATTGAAAATGACAGGCCAGTTTTAAGAGGCCTTTTGTTTGGGCTTACATTTTTCACCTAGAAATGGACACAATTACTGAAAATTAGAAATGAAACTGGGCTTTATACAATGAAATGAGATAATTTCACAGCCAAAACAAGTGGGCTTATGTTGAAAGGAAAGCCATTAAAATATACCTAAGCAGTAAGTTAATGGGGGAGAAATTCAATTTGAAAATGAGAGAACATTTTCAGATAGAAAGGGCAGGCAGTGGAACAGTGTGCTTAATGAGGTACAGTAGATATATTCAAGTTTAATCTAGATAATTTTAGATAATTACAGAAAAAGCTTAGGCTAGGATTTTTTTCTTACTTTTTTTGCCCCACTGTTTGATGCCAAGTATTGGACTGGATCAAGGAAAAAAAAAAAAAACCATGATCATCCTATTATCTGTTGTCTTATATAAGTTCTATTTTTCAGAAACTAAATGTTCAGAGTTTTCCCCAGGTGACCAGATGTCAGTCCCATGAAAGAACTTCAATGCTCAGACAGGACCTTAAGTATTTTCATTGCTTCTGATCATATACTTCTGTCCAGAAAGCAACCTCCCCTTGGTGGTACTCCTTCTCTCTTCACATCACAGATTATAAGTCTATACTAGGACATAATGCACTAGCAAGTGGTCACTCTCTGATAGTCAAATGTTGCTTCTAAGATGGTGATGGGATTTTCTAAGGATAAAAACCTCTCAAAGTTATGCTACGTTGTTTGTAATGGTGTTTGCACTAATGGTAACATCCTCCTCATTATTTTCTTCAAATCTTTATTCAGGTTTAGATTTTTCTGCAGGCATTTAGTGAATGTTCATTAGCTTTTTAACAGCTTGTAAGACTATTCTTCTCCTCGGTGCCAAGACTGTACAGATTTATTATGGCATGGGAAGAGACCACAACATGCTAGGGGGTATACAAAACAGGAGTGTTGTACAGGAGGGAGGCGTCTCAGTCAGTTTCCCCATCTACTAGGCTTCAGACTTGTTGGGACACACCTGCTGCCATTGGGCAAGTTCTGGTGGGCATCTCAGCTTCCCTGACTCAAACTTACTTTTTTTCTGCGCAACACTACTAATATTTCTGGTGAAGGGCTGTATGAACCAGGCTACCTGTATCCTACTCAGAAGCACCTTACAGTAGGTGCTCCACAGTAGTACAGCAGATTAGTATATTAGTCTACTCCACAGAGAATACTTAGTGAAATTGTTAAGGATGCAGATTTAGGAGATATATAAACCTGGCCTCACGTTCCTCCTTAGCCATTTATTTACTGAGTGTCCTGGGACTAGTTGCCTTGTTTTTCCATTGCACTTTGTTTTCTTCTCTTTTAGAAAAGATGTAATAACATTAGCCAATTCTTGGGCTGTCAGGAGGAATAAATGAAAGAATATATAAGTTGTTTTCAAGTATAGACCATAACTCAGTTTAATTTTAAATGATAACTAGTAGATAAATTTTAACTGTGTCTATGGTAATAAATAAAGTGATGTACTTATTACTACTATTATAATTATTATTATTTCAGGTCAGAAATATTTAGGAAACCTATCATGCATTCAAATTTAGTCCAGCTCCAAAAAAATAGGTCTGTGGTGTATATCAACTTATCTAAGGAGATAACAGCTCAAGGCTATTACTGCAAAGAGCATAAATATTACCTTTTTTGACATATAGAGTCAATTCCTGGGTATGAGTACTGGAATGATAAGCCCCATACACTTATGTTAAGGTACACATTCTAGAAACCCCCCAGAAACCAAAAACAAATAGAAGTAACTCTCAAGGCATTAAAACTAAGCCATAAACCCAGTGAAGACAACCATGTGGACTATGTTAATATACTGATCCCTTAAATAACCTCTTATATGAAAACAGCTATGCCAGCTTTCTTTTTTATAACATAAAGGTGTAATTGGCAATACCAAGCCAATATTAATAATTAAGACATGCTGGTTTTTTTTTTCAGTGTGATAAGTTATTTTAGTTCTTTACCATTAGAGACATATATCTATAAAATTTTTCTTTCAATTCCTAACTCTTATTTCTGGAAAGTCAGTATAAACACTGCTGGGATCTCAGGAATTACTTGTCTACTGGCCAAAACAAAGAAAATTGCTACTAAGTTCAGCTTATATAAATCCCATACCACACCTTTTATCCAGGAAAAAAAATCCACATTCTCGATGTAGTTGTTTTCTCGATTGCTTATTTGCAAATTGAGATATTATCCAATAATGGGCAGGATAAAATAGGTTAAAGTTGTTTTTGCCTACCATCACCCCATAGACAACTTCAGGAGGAGAAAAAATCTGCAATTGAATCCAACAGGTAAAAAGAATGATTTTTTCTCTTAATGAATCAAGAAAATTCAGAAGAGAATCAACATAGGTAAAAAGACCGTGTTTTGGATCAAACTAACAGGAAAGGATGATAAAATAGCCACATATCCTCTTCTTATATTTGGATTTTCTGGTCTTACATTTGTGTGAGTGAATACACAAGTGAATATTTTTTTCTGAATAAAGAACTCTTGAGGACACGATGGAACTTAATGTGAAAATGCTTTCTGTTGGTCAAATGCCTTTCCTAAGAACATAGCTAAGTGTGCTTACAAGTTCTAGAAGTGGAGCAAGTTCTACCACCCCACTTTCATCGTGGTATTTCCATCAGTGTAACAAAATCTCTGTCATCATAATACCCAGGACCATTCTCTGGCTTTCCCTAACTCCTTTCCCATGAGGGGAGAGGGATTTCCACTACTAGTGAATTTAAGACAGGGAATAGAGCATGTATGGCACACCTCCTTTCTCTCTACTACTTGTGGGAAGTTGGCGATTGCTCTACTCTGTCATGAGGTTTATGGTCGTGGATCCTGTTCCCTTCAGTGGTAAGGCTTCTGAGTTTATTATATTCTCACATTCCCCACGTTGGATTCGAAAGTTACATGTAGAGAAATTAAGGAAACCAAGGCACATGGTATCTTATCTTCATGCCTTCTTTATGACTTGTTAATAACCAGTTTAAAATAACTTCTGTGTGCTTAGTAGCCTCTGTTTTGTTTCTCAGCCAGATCTGTAGGTCACTGACAGATTTATATATATATATATATATATGTATATTTGAGATTGCAGCTACTATCTTTCACCAGAATTGAGACAAGACCAATAAAGATTGTCTTAGGGGTACCTGGATGGCTCAGTCAGTTAAACATCCAACTTTGACTCAGGTCATGATCTCATGGTTCGTGGGTTCAGGTTCTGCATCAGGCTCTGTGCTGACAGCTCAGAGCCTGGAGTCTGCTTCAGATTCTGTGTGTGTGTGTCTCTCTCTCTGCTCCTCCCTCCCTTGCACCATCTCTCTCTCTCCCTCCCTCTCTCAAAAATAAATAAAAGTTAAAAATTTAAAAATTGCCTTTTAAAAAATATTAACATAAGCTTAAAATTATACTCCTTATCAGTTGATAACTACACTTGTGAATATTGGAAATTCAAATGTTAGTCCTATGTACTGAAATGTGATGAACTTGATTCATGAACAAATAGAAATGGGAGTCCCAGCAGGCTTGAACATATGACATTCCTTGGATTGAGCTAGAGAAGAGCTAATCCGAAATACTTGAACTACCTCTTCAATTATTATTATTCAAAAAAGCTTATACCTTGGGTGACCTAATCTTGATATAGTGATATATGGAAAAAGTGTTGGGGCATAAGAAACTGATAGAGAAACTGAAAAGTGCTTTATATGAATAGGAGATGGTATTTTAAGAAAAGTCTCTTTGAAAAATGACTGAGGATATTCTAGGAGAACAAGCTAAAAGAGAAAAGGTATATACTTCAAAGAAATTCAAGGTTTCAGAGACTGTGATTCAAATGATAGAAATATACTTAGGATATAATATAACAAGATTTAACTACTTTTAAGGTTTTGACTGGACAAAAGGGGAGTATTTTGATTGATAACCAGGCCAGAAAAAGTGATCAGGGCTTTAGAAACTTACAGCAGAATATAGTGAACATCAGAGATCAGACAGATATTATTCCCTGGGATGGAGTTTGGACTCAGAAACCATGGAGAAATGCCATCTCAAAGCCACAGACAGAGGACATAGTAAACGCTAATGGAAAACCACCTTGATGAAAATTGTGATGATTATGACAACAGCTTATAAACTATTCCAACAAATGTAATAGGATATAACTGGCTGTACTGATAAAAAGATGCTCAAATTAATGTTGAGTGAATTTCAAGGTAAATTGAATATTATAAGTAGGGACATTGGCATTAACTATTCTTTCAAGAGATATGTTGTAGAAATTATGTAAAATAAGAAATCTAAGGCAAGATAAATGATGAGTGATATGAACTAGGGGAAGACCTCAGGTAGATCTCAGAGGCAGAATCCAGACCTGGGCTACATTTGGGGTTGAGAGAATAACTCTTAGATATGAATACCCTACTCAGTAGAATAAAAACAAACGTATTTTGACAAAAGTGGAAATGGAAGGCAACACATTTCTTACTGTAGAGGATCCCAGCAGGGTCTGAGGCATATATTACAAAAATATATATATAAGGACCATTCTTCAAAGTGAATTAAACACAACTGCTTTCCCCCAAATCTAAACAATTAACACATTTATACATCAAGAAGGACTCCAAGGAATATTGTAAGGGCAACATCCAAATTAGAAGAACAGACAGAATTAGGTTGATAGATGTTTAGGGATATCAGGAAATTGAAGACACCCATATATGACTGAATGAGGTCAAGCACTATTTGGAGAGCAAATAACTGAAGTTGCCCAAATTATAAATCAATGTATTTTGCCAGTAGGATTTCCTGTCATCAGTATAAACACCCCACTGTTGGGAGAAAGCAGCATTGGTTGAAATGTTTTAGACTCAGAATATGGAAAGAAAACTTGAAATTAGGGGGATAAAACAGGCACTTTGATGCTCTAAATAATAGCAGGACCAATGATAGAGAGGCTCAGTGCTTTCCATTCTGGTAGTTGGTTAGGGCCAGGGTATGCACAACTGAAAGAATCCTCTGAAATTATCTTTTGATGTTGTGTCTCTTCTGGGGAAGGAGAACCTGGGAACATGCTCTTTTTCTTCTTTTCATTCTCCTCTCCCTTGTCCTCTTCTCTCCTTTGTCTTCTCTCTTTTTAAAGGGACACAGAAATATATGACTTCTTGCTTTCAGAGAGATATATATAAGAGATGGTGAGAGGGCATTTTGTTTAATTTTAACATTTTCAGATCGACTAGGAAATTGCATACATTTGTTTATTTTCTTTGGCTTAGTACATAATTTTATTCTGAGAAGTCTGATAATGGAAAGTGATTTGTATTCAAATTGGGCCAATAGCTTTATTTGATCTACATCAATCATGATATTGTCATTTGATCCCATTATGGAATCTCTGAGAAACTGTTTTGGACAAAGTGCCTTGAAATGATTTGGTGTTGAAAATTGGAAGATTCAGGCCTTAGATGCAGTGTGGATCTAGAACAGATTTGGTAAATGTACTTTTGTTATCTATTTTTGACTTCTGGGTGGCAAAATCTATATTGTTTAGTAGTATTCCCAGGAAGATAATCAAGGAGAGTAGTTGGTATTATCGGGGAAGTGGCTTTGATAAGTAGAGCAGTAATGTTGATCCCAACCATGGTAGAATAACCATACTTTTGGTTGACCATAAGCTTAGGGGCTAGGCCCAGTGAATTAAGAGACAGAAAGGTATGTGCAATATTTAGAGGATACTTCCTCCCAAGCTGAGGTTTTCTTCCATGGGGTTAGAGCCCTGTTATTGTAGCAATTATTGCCCTTGACTACCTTCAAATATAGATGGGATAAGTCATTATATTGGTGGATTTGAAAGAGGAATTAGATTCAGGTAGCTAGTCCCCTTTATCCTCTTACTCAGGGACATGCTAACTAGATAATTACTTGGATTTCAATGCTTTTGGTTGTGGGTAGTCAGCACAGAGAAAGCTGACTCTTTTTCATGAAAGTAGGAGGTGGGATGCAGTTTTTGGGAATAAATTCAATTTAAGGAACTGTCAATAACTGGATGAGACAATTATTGTCAATAATTGTCAATTATCTGGATGAGAGCCAAGACAAAGCAAATTATATTGTATGATTTTGTTACTAAATAGTCAATAAAATAGCATTAGTCATGATTACAAATTTTTTAAAAACCATTAAACACAAGTTATATAGAAGTTTGACTTTTGATAGTACAAAAATTATATACTTTAATTAATTCAGTAAACCGATACATATTTTACAGATGCTTTCATAATTAAGAATACATTAGCTTATATTTAAAAGATAAATTAACACAGCAGCTTGTATATTTATAATAAGTAATAAACTTAACACTGAAGATGTGAGTTACTTAAAATATTTGATTCTATAGCTAACCAGTTTACCAACTCTCTTTAGTAACTTTTTCAAAAATTGATAACAAAAAGATTAATTTGCAAGATGTTTTTTTTCAATCTCTGAATGATGCCTAAGTTTGTAATTAATGAGCCTGAAGAAATAGCCTAAAGAAATAAACCTTTGTTTTCAGTATCAGTAGATGTGTGAAGCATTAAAACATCAATCATTTAATTTATCATGTTTTTCACATTGTTTCGTAGATCACTGATGAGATCCTTTAACTTAATATTTAACAAATATGTATTGAATGATGCACAGAATACATCTCAGAATTTATAGAAGAATATGTGTCAATGTCAGAACTTCCTCATCCATGTCTGATTGTTCTCCATCCTTAACATTATTCAATTTATTTTTCCTAAAGAAATTCATTCCCAGGAGAAGTCAGAACTTGACTTTCTTTGGCAAACTTGATGATTGGGTGTGTTATCTTTCACATCTGTCTTTTGTTATCAACAAGCAATTCACTTCTATACATATACTTCACAGATTAATAAATGAAAAGGCTTTTATTAATAATTAATGACATTTTCTTGATTTGCTGAAGACTAAAATTCAGTGAGACGAGAACTTTCCTTAATCATTTTAACAATATCTAGCAAAATTGTCTGAGTTCCATTATATTGTACTCCTATGATATTCTGGGGCTAACATATGTCTTATAGTCAAAATATTTTGAATAGGTTAATCAAATCTATCCAATTTTTATTAAGTTTCCACCTTGACAAAACAGTGTAGGGTATAGAAATGGAAACTTTTTCCTCAGGTATTTCTTCAAGTAGTATATGCTGATTTACTATTCCTTCCTTTAACTTATATGTTCAAGAAATAGTTCCTGAGCTCTTACCATATGCCAGTGTCACTCCAGGATCTGAAGATTGAGTGATGTTGAAAATATTGTTTTTGTACTCTTTGCCCTTAAAATTCAGAAGACAGGAAATCAGCAATAGATGGATAATTTAGTTTGAAATAACATATAATTCTTTAAAAGCACATATATCTTAAGTTACATTTATTTGTATAGTTTTGTGTTCATTAGCTCCAAATGTGTATTTATAGGATGAATCAAAACCTGCTTTTCTCTGTAATAAAGCAATGGAAATAATTATTTAGTTTGCCAAGAGGGCTACCCCAGAGGAGGAAGAATTTTATAAGCTTCCTAAAGACAATGACCACATTTGTGTAGTTCATCAGGTATTCTCAGAACACAATAAAAGATTTTAGTGCATAAAGTAAAAATTAAATACTCTTTTGTGATTTAAAAAGTCATATTGTTCATTATTTACATAAAAATCTGTGCAAATTAGTATTTTAATTTTTCCTGACATTCCTTCGGCAATCTCCTTGCTCATGCACCTCCAAGGTCTTCTGGAAAGTAATATTCTATCATTGTCTCCTAAAACTCTTCAAAACATCTTCTATTTCTTTATTTACAGCTGATCTCTTTCTTTCTTACTTTATTGACAAAATCTAAGTGACTAGAGAAGACATATCAAGAGCTGCTATTTTTACATCTGACCACCTATCTACATCCAGGTTCCAGTGATCTTTCTTCTCTGGTGTTATCACAAATGAATTCCTTGTGCTCCTAACAGGAGTTAATCAACTTTCATGAGAAATTTCAGGACTTTGGCCCATTCGAGGATATTGCTTCAGGGTCTGCTCTCTTTTGTACCATTAAACTTTATCTCTTTCCTGCTCATCAGCATACACACATCCTATTCTCTTTCTCCTACTTAACCTCTCTTGCTATTGCCTTTTTTTTTCTTTTTGAGGAAAACCCTTCAAAAGTGTTGTCTATTAGTACTATTTGTTTCTCCCCTCTCTTCATCTAGGATTTCACCTTCTTTTCAAGGTCATCAATGACCTCCGCATTTCCAAATCCATAATTAATTCTTGGGTCTTGTCTTACCTGGCCCATCAACAGTATTTAACAATTGATTACTGTCTCCTCCTAGATACGTGCTTTTGTCTGATTAATTTCCAGGTTACCACAGTTTCCTGCTCGCTCATCCTCTCTCTCTCTCTCTCTCTCTCTCTCCTCACTACCACCCTGGTTTCCGTGGCTTTCTTCCTCACTTCCATAAACATTTAAACTTCAGCGGTCAGTCATCTTACCAACTTCCTTCATTCTGTAGATTTACTGCCTTGGTCATCATTTCCAGTTACATAATTTTGAATACCTTTTCTTCATTGATGATCCCCCAGTATATTTCTCCAGTCTGGACCTTATCCCCAGACTCCAGATTTGTACATGCAAATTCCTACCTGATACCACCACTTGGATTTATAACTGACATTTCAAATTAACATGGCAAGAAATTGAATTATTGAGCCATCTATTCCCTAATCCATAAAAATAAAAGCTCTTATGCAGCTTTTCTTATGCTTATTTGGTGACAAACTCATCTATTCATTTGTTTAGACCAAACCTTGGAATTATTTTTCATTCTGCCCTTCACTGTTTACCTTCACTCTACTCTCTTCTTTCTCACCACATACTTTCCAACAGCAAATCTATTATCTATCTACTCAAAACATGTCCAGGATTTGACTGTTTTTTGCCACCCCAACTGTCCACCTTAACAAGCTACCATCATCTATCCCTTGGTAATGCCAAACTGCCAGAACAGTACATTTCCACAAGCATGTGTTCCTCATTCCCAGTACATTTGGTATTGTCAGTCTTTTGTAGTAGATATGCAGTGACATTTTATTTTGATTTAATTTGCATTCCCCTGAATAGTAATGAGTCTTCACACATTTTTCTATTAGCCATTTGGATATCTTCTTTTGTGGAGTTTCTTTTTAAGCTTCTTGCTAATACTGATTTAAAGACATTTTAAAATATATTCTGGGTATAAAACTTTGTTGATTATATAAGTTGTAAATATCTCCCCATAGTCAGTGACTTGATCTTTTTCTTCTCTTAATTGTAGTTTTTGGTGAAGGTAAGTTTTTGCTTTTTGTTGTCTCATTTATTGATCTTTCCTTTATAGTTACTGGTTTTAAGTTTCCTTCATTTTAGTTTCCTATTTTAATCTTATGAAGATATTCTCCTCTATGATCTTCTGAAAGCTGTGACTTTCACATATAGATATATAATCTTTGAGAATTTGGTTTTGTGTGTACTGTGACAAAGGGACCAAACAATAGTTGGTTTTTGTTGTTGTTGTTGTTTTGAGAGAGAAAGTGAGGGAGAGCATGCACAGGGATAGAGAGAGAGAGAGTTAAGCAGGCATCATACACAGTGCTGAGTTCAACACGGGGCTCTCATTCCTGAGATCATGAATTGAGCCAAAATCAAGAGTTAGACACTTAGCCAAATGAACAACCCAGGAGCCTCTGTTTCTGTTTGTTTGTTTGTTTGTTAATATGTATATCCAGTCTCCCTTCAGGATAATTTTCCCCATGGGCTCTCTATTCATTCTACTAAAAGTGGTTGAAAGGTCTTCTGAGACAGGTGAAAAACCCAGAAGTTATAAATAAAAATACTGATAAATTTGATGTGATATTATTAAAATAGGTACAGTTTTAAAGTTTTGGCTTGACATAAATATTGAAATGGAAGTCAATAGATAAGCAACAAGCTGAGGGAAATATGCTTGCTGTATATACTATTCACCATAGGTTAAGTTTCTTAAGATATGGAAAACTTCTGTGAATCAGTATGAAAATGATGAGCAACACAATGGTAAAATAGGGAGAGGAAAATAGGAGTAGAGTTCACTGGGAAATCAATGAAAAACAGTACATGAACACATAAAAACTTTTATTTTCTCCATAATTAAAAAATAAAATTGAGAGCAACAATGAAATGAAATTTTATTCCTATCAGAATGGTAACAGTTATTTACATGTTAGAGGATTCTATTACTGAGGATGAGTGAAAACTGATACTTTCATATTCTACCGGTGGGGATGGAAATATTTGATAATTTTTAAGATGCACATCTATAATGACCTGTATATTCCACTTGTACATGCACTCATCTACTCATTTTATCCTCACAAAGCCCTATGAAGCCAGTGTAATTATAATCTCATTTTACTCATGAGGAAACTAAAACCAATAAAGGTAAAGTAAATTTCCCATGTCAAAGCTAGTTAAAAAAAAAAAAGAAAAAGAAAGGAGCTCCCATTTGATTCTAGGTAGTCTGACTCTGGACCCCAGGTCCTTAACCAAATTTTATCAACTTCCGAGGAGATAGGAGGATTTCCACTGTAGTAGCATTATCAACACAGTGTTAGATATAGCAAACATGCCACACAATTTAGAAATTTTATTTATACCTTCATGTCATGAAATACAAAGCAATCATTAAGAAAAAAATGTCATAAATGTGTAAGTTCTAATTAAAAGGTACATATAAAACTTGTGTCACTGGTCAACCTTGTGGTATGTACAGAAAATCTGGAGTTCAAGACAGACTTATTTTTCATTATATTATACTCTTGTCTGGTTTTAACATTTTTACTATGGGCATTTGATGCAATTATGTGTATATGTTTCAAGAAATAAGCAGAATAGCAATTCAAAACCTGTTTCAGCAATGAGCAAATGTGATAAAAATAAATGATCAACTCTGTCTGGACCACGACCGCCCCAAGGCCTGCACTAGATATGCATGCTTTGTAAAGAAAGCTTTTCACTCATCTTTGCCTATAGTCAATATGGAATCCTAGGACGTATGTGTAGAGCAGCTTTGGTATCAGGAATAGGCAGCGGTTTACCCCATCAGTGAATTATTTGGAGAAAAATATAAATGTAATTGTATCCATGACGTTTGGGATGCAGTTTGCGGAAGTTGTCCAAAGCTGCGGGGCTTCCTGTCAGGCTCTGTCGTGCCTTCCAAGAACCCTAATAGTTCATTCCTCAGAAGAAATGTCAAGCTGCTCATGCTGTCAACAGAGCAGATGCTCTGCTGACGTCTTTGGGGAACAGTGTCAAGTGGCTGAAAACTGGATACCAAAGATGAAATGGAAATTCTTACCCTCATCACTAAATTTTCATGTGCCCCATGACCCGGTGCCTGGTTTCCTACCCCAGGCCTCTGTGTTCCATAGTAGCCCCAGCTGGGGAGACTCAACCATGTTACCACTGGAGCACCAGAGGCGTTTGCTTTTTCTCTGCCTCTTTCACAAAATGTTCTCTTGAAGAAGAGAATGTATTTACTTAATTTGCTTTGTGACAATTTCTACTCTTATCTGACAACTTCTACTAAGAAGATATCCTCTTTTTTTCCATTTTTCTAATATACATTTTTTTCATAGAAAGCTTTTATTGATTCAAAGTATGCAATAAAAATACAGAACTCTTAACCTTTTACTCTGGACTTTCTCATGCGTTACTTTATATGAAAAAAAAAAAAAACAAACACAAGGCTTTTCACCTAATAGGAAAAGAATGTAAGATTGTTGAATTCAAATAACTAGTCCAAAGTAGCACAACTAATTGGAGATGAAGATGGGCTGTGAGCTCTAGCTGGCTGTGCTTTCCCGTATACTAAAATCTCTGCTACGTTCTCTGTGATTGGTATCTTCATCCTCATTAAAAAAAAAGTTGACTTAGGTTTAAAAAATTTAGCTTAAAAAAACTGAGGTTATCAATGTAGTACAATCATATTGCAGAAAGTTTGGAGAATTCTGGACAACAGACGGATAGTGGAAGGGGGAGAGAAAGGAGGAAAATCATGAAGCAGAAGAGAGAAATAGGACCAGGAAGAAAAGAGGAAGCAAGAAAATTTAAAAAAAAATAATAAAATCAACCAAAGACAAACACTATTAACATTTTCATTATTTGTTAGACATGAATTCTGTTTTATTTTGTAAATTATTGTGATCATGTTATCTACAACTTGATACTATCATTTGGTAAAATCAGTTTTATAAGTTTATAGACACTCTTAAATTTTCATTTTCCACCTATATTCTTTTAAGTAGGTCTCTCCATTTCCCTGTACAGAGAATTTATGGTTAGCTTTCTTTGCCTTGTTTTTTTTTTTTTTTTAAGAGAGTGAGAGCGAGGACATGCAAGTGGGAGAGAGGCAGGAAGAGGGTGAGAGAGAGAGAGAGAGTAGGAGAATATTAAGCAGGCTCTATACTTAGCATGGAACCAAACACAGGGTTCCATCCCATGACCATGAGATCATGACGTGAGAAGAAATCAAGAGTCAATTGCTTAACCAAATGAGCCACCCAGGCACCCCTCCCTTTGCTATTATAATTCATATAGTGATTAAGTAATAAATGGTATTTTTGGCCAGGGATAGAGGAGGAAAACCAAGAGTTTGAATCCTCAAAGTCTATGGAAGAAAACGTATCAAGAAGGAAAAAATCAATTACTAGTGCAAATACTGCTGTCATGTGCTGACAGATAATGACATTGCTTACTTCGTAACTAGAAAAACTTCATCATGAACACAAGTCACAAAAAAGTCTCCCTGATGTTTGTAAGAGGAAAAGACACAAGCCTATGGTAAAATTTCATAGTCACCGTCACACAAATTATATATTATATGTTTTTAACACCAGAAAATATGCCTGGAGTCTACTTTTCATACTGGAAGTTCATAATTCCCAGAGCATTTACTTCACATAATTTTTTACTGGGCACACGGAATAAAAAGACAGAATTGAGAATTATTTGTATTTCTGTTTGAACAGCATGATTTATATGTGCCCTTGTACAATACTCATTGACCGGTAATTTGATATAATTCTCTGATAATTTTTTGATTTGACATATAATTCACAGGCCATAAAATTCACCATTTCAAAAGCACAGTCTTGAGATTTTTAGTGTGTTCACAAGGCTATGAACTCATCATAACTAATTTGAGAACATTTCATCATTCCCCAAAGTAAAGCTGTACCCATTAAGAGTCATTCTCTAAACTAATTTTCCCAATTCTCCCCCTGCCCCACCAACCCCGGGCAACCACTAATTCCCTATCTACCTCAATGAATTTGCCCATTCTAAACATTTAATAGAAATGAAGTCATACAATAGTGGCCTTTTACATCTGGCTTTGTTGACTTAGCATATTTTCAAGGTTTGTCCATGACTATTTGACTTCTAGAAGAACAATCAATTTGTTTCCAAAATAGCTGTAGCATTTTATATTTCTACCAACCTGGTATAGAGATTCCAACCTCTTTGTAGGTCCAATACTTGTTACCATTTGTGCTTTTTATTCTGGTCGTCCTGATGGCAAGAACTGGGTTGACTTGCATTTCCTCAATGATACATGATGTTGAATAGCTTGCCATGTGTCTTCTCTGGAAAAGTGTGATTTCAAGCTCTTTGCTTATTTTAAAATTGAGTTATTTGTCTTTTTATTATTGAATAACAAAAGTATATATACCTATATTCCCTTTACACTAGACTTTATCAGATACATTATTTCCAAATACTTTCTCTCATTCTATAGGTTGACCCTCTATTTTCTTGATGGCATTCTTTGAAACACAAATAGGAAACTAATTTGACAATAAACTATTTGTAAAAAAAAAAAAAAAAAAAAAAAAAAAACTTGAACTTTAAAAAAAATTTTAAATAAATAAATTCATTATGTCATTTTATAAACACCTGTCTTTGAGGTATTTTGCATTGATCATTCTCTAGATGTCATAATTAAGACACAATTGTCAAATCCAAGATCACAAAAAATCTCACCTATTTTATCATAAAAACTTTATTGTTTTACCCCTTACAACTGTTTTTTCAAGCCACTTTGAGTAAATTTTTGTATATCATGTGGAGTAGGACTCCAACTTCATCCTTTTGCATGTGAATATCCAGTTATACCAGCACCATTTTTTAAAAAGGCTCTTTTTCCCAATTAAATTGTTTTGGCATTCTTGTCAAAATCAATTTACCACATATATATGAGTTCATTTCTCGACTTCCAAATCTATCTGTATGTTTGATTTATATATTCATCCTTAAGCCAATACCACACTGTCTTGATTACTCTAACTTTATAACAAGTTTTGAAATCAGGAGGTATAAGTCTTTCAACTCTGTTCTTTTTCAAGATTGTTTTAACTATTACCAGTTCCTTGAATTTCCATATGAATTTTTGGATTAGCCTGTCAATTTCTGGTAAAACTCTAGCTGGGATTCTAATAAGAATTGCAGATCCAATGTAGATTATTATGGGGGATATTGTATTCTAATCCATGAACATGAGATGTCTTTCCACCTATTTATTATTTGATTTCTTTCAAGATATTTTGTAGCTTTCAATATATCAGTCTTATACTTTTTTGTTAAAAAATATTTCTACATGTGCTAGATTTTTGATGCAATTATAAATGAACTTATTTTCTTAATTTTATTTTGAATTGTTCTTTACTAATATATAGAAATACAATTGGCTTTTACTTGAGTAGCTTTTATATCAATGGCTAATTACCAGAAACTAAGCAAAAAGTTCTTTTCCCTCAATTTTTAAACAAAAGTTGAATTTATTTCTCTCTATATATATAGAAATATAAGGAAATATAAGGAAAATATTGGAATTTTATATATATTATATATATATGAAATATAAGGAAATAGAAGGAAAATTTTCCTTCTAAAATGAAGGAGAAATTCCTACTTAATATTATAGAATGTTTGGCTCAGTTTCTCACTAAAAAGATTTTTCTTTCACCACTGCCTCCTGAATTATTGTGGAAAGATTAATCCTGTGTTATGGGAGAAACCTTCAATTTCAAATAAGGATCTTCTATCTTCTCTTGGCTTGCTTGTTTCTCATTTGAGGCTGAGTCAAATCCTAATTCTTGCAGCTGCTGGTAATACTGATGGAGATGGAGATGGGAGATGGTTTGGAGTGCAGTGTGTGTGTCTGTGTGTGCGTGTACACACGCATGCATAGGCAAATCTTTATGATCTTCTATGTGAATATTAATAACAGTTGTCAACCTGAAGTCATATCAGACTTTTTCCAGTCAGAATATGTCTGACTTTGAAAAAAGAGACATTTCCTATATCAATTTCATTGAGTAAGAAAGTTTAGTTAAACAGTGCTAAGGTGGGTAAATGACGAATGCTTCATTTTAACTCTAATGCACAGCAACAAACTCATTGATTTGTATAGATTACAAATGGAAGTTAAAACAAAATAAAACTTGCTTTCCTATTCTAAGAAGCTACTGGAATTTTCTCTCTCAGCCTGCTTTTCTTATTTGTGTGTGTGTGTGGTGTGATGGACTATTGAATCCTGACAACCTGTTGGATGAGATCCAACAATAACCAGTCAGATCATTGCAACCCAGACTGCCCTCATGGGACATGACAAGAAATTCGGCTGTTGTTTAGGATGCAATTACCCTGCTGGTTGCTGTAGAGAGTGACCTCCTTTACTCTGGTATTTATTGAACCCAGACCTAATGTCTGGTCTAATTTCAAAGTCCCTGTCTGCAATGCCTATCCCAAGGCCAAGTACAGTAGACAGTGAACCACCATAGCTGCCAAGATTTAGTACTTTGAAAAGTGTCTTTGCCAGGAGATTATCATGCCTGTTCCCGTTAGAATCAACATTGCTTTTTCTGGCTCATTTAATGTAAAATGCAATTCAGCTTCAAAGATAAGTACTTTAATTCACAAATGGTTGACAGCAGTAGGATTATAGTGAAGGCTCTGAACTTAAAAATAGTTTGGGTCTGATTACAAGTATTTCTGTCCTGAGAAATATTTAACAGCATAGGAACTGAATAGAGGATATTAGTATTTGACTTTATCAGCTCAAGAATAAAGACACATTGAAGGTATGACAATTGAATAATGGGATTTGGAACTAAAGCCATGATCTTCTATTTCAGATTAAGAAACATTTTGAAGAAGTAATGTATAGGTTTCATTAAAATTTATGCTATGATTTATTTTATTAAACTTCTACAGTGATTTATTAAATGTAATTGCAAAGAAGAGGTAGTTCAGTTTCTCCCTATTTGTCTAGAAGAACTCTTGAGTCTAAACTTGGGGGACATGTCCTTATTAAAATGGAACTCATAATTAACATTTCTGTGCATTTTCTATAATCCAAACATGCAAGAGGGAACATTTAAATGCATAGCAATTAAAATGAAAACATTTTACTTTTACTGGCAGCCTTTTAACTTTTCAGTTCATCATATTTATAGTTATCATTATTAGACATCTGGAAAAATATAGTTATGCTTGCTATTTATATTACCAACTAAAGACTTTGAATCACTTTGTAGACATGATCTCATTAACGCTCTCTACATCTCTGTGAGGTAAGTGCAATTATCTTCATTTTATTGAGTTTAAATTACTTTCCAAGGTGTCAAAGAAAATTGTGGCAGGATATAGGGTGAAAAAAACCAAGGTCTCTTAGTGTCCACTCTAATGGTAAATCCTGTTCAATAAAATCAGAAAGAAATGAATCCAGTTTTAAGTGCCTAAGGCTTAATTTTCTACAAATAGTCATTTGATGTAGCTATATGAGACATAACATTTTGTAGTTTTGCCATTTCCAGGATAATTTATCAGCCTGACCCATATTCTAATGCATTTGACAAACCAATATTTTATGCAATGACACTTTTCCTAAGTTTCTGCAAAAAAGTTTTACAAAGAGGTAGAACTAAAACTTAATTTTTTCTGTGAATGTTGATGTTACTTAAAAAAATTGTCATTTCCTTTGTAATTGTTTCTACTCTTTTTTAAATCTCTACCATCCACAGCCACATTTATAATTTAGGTTTGTCTTTTAGGTGGTTATTTAAAATGCATTCCTCTTTACATTTTTAGGAAAGAGCAAGAGCTTGCCAGTGTTCTTGTGGATTTATTGAATTATTATGGAATTGATCGCCCTTACTCTAAATACTTACTACTTCTAGACTTTTGTCAATGCTAAATATTTAGGCTAGCATTTTCCCCTCTTGCACTGCTTACAGATATAATGACAGACATTATCAATTATGGTTGTTATTGTTTTTACTATACACTTTAGCCCTCACATGTATGGTCAGTTGACTTTCAACAAGGGAACTGAGACCATTCAATGTGATAAGAATAGTCTCTTCAACAAATGATGCTTTTCAAACTGGATATTCACATGCAGAAGAATGAAGTTGAATCCTTACCTGGCACCACATACACAAAGTTACTCAAAATGAGTTGAAGACTTAATCTTAAGAACTTTATTAGAAAACTTATAGAAGAATACATAGAGGAAAGTTTCATGTCTTTAGATTTAACAATGTTTCTTAAATAAGACACGAAAAACTGAAGCCACAAAAGAAAAATGATCAATTGATCTTTATCAAAATTAAACATGTTTGTCCATTGAAAAGCATTATCAACACAGTGAAAAGACAAACTGCAGAATGTAAGAAAATAAATAATACTTGGTAAGAGCTTAATATCCATATTATATAAAGAACTCCTACAATTCAAAAATAATAAAATGAAAAACCCAATTAAAAATGGGCAAAAAACTTAAGCTGATATTTTCCATAAAAGGTATTCCAATGGAAATAGCATATTAAAAAGGTGCTCAACATCATTAATCATTAGGGGAATGCAAATCCAGACTATAATAGGTAACAGTTCACATCTATTGGGATGATAAAAGCAACCACAACAAAAATGAAAATAACAAATCCAAGGATTTGGAGAAATTGGAATTCTGCTGGGAATATTTATGGGGAAGTAAACCAGGATAGCCACTGTGGAAAATTCATTTCCTCAAAAAACTAAACATAGAGTCACCATATGACCAAGTAATCCCAATTCTAGGTATATTCCCCAAATAATTAGAAATAAAGACTCAAACAGAAGCATGTGCACCAATGTTTATAGAAACATTATTCACAATAGCCAAGAGGTGGAAATAATTCAGATGTCCATCAAGAGATAAATCAATAGATGAATTATAATACCCATAGTACATGACAAAATATTATTCAGTCATAAAAATAAAGTTTTGATGCATGTTATAGCATGGATGAACCTTGAAAACATACTAAGTGAAATATGCCAGACATAAAAGGCAAATATTTTATGACTCCACTTTAGATATAAAATATCTAAAATTAGCAT
This sequence comes from Hyaena hyaena, assembly GCF_003009895.1. Taxonomy (NCBI): domain Eukaryota; kingdom Metazoa; phylum Chordata; class Mammalia; order Carnivora; family Hyaenidae; genus Hyaena; species Hyaena hyaena. The sequence goes on from NW_024081707.1 coordinate 444,826, forward strand.
ATCCATGGAGACAGAAAGTAGATTACAGGTTATCAGGGCCAAAGGGAGGGAAGAATGGGAGTCACTGATAAATGAGTACAGAGTGGTTTGGAAATAGTGAGATGATGGTTGCACAATATTGTGAATGTTATTAATGCTGTCAAATTATACACTTAAACATGGTTAAAATGGGAAATTTATGTTATGTATATATTTTACCTCTCCCCCAAAATAAAACTTATCCTTAGTATTTCAACCTAAGCTGCATGAAGTCTATTCAAGTCAAACACACATACTTAATTTGCTTTTTTAGTTAAAATAATACAGAAAGGGTTGAACATGTCTCTCCCATTTCAACCCCCTTTAATAAATATTTAATAGTTGTAAAAAACCCATTTTATTAGTATATTTGGAATCTCTTTAGCCAAATACACATTGTATATATTAGAAATACATACCTTTTTTATATATGAGAACCTAAATTTCTTCTAGGAATAATATAGATAGATTTTAATGTATACCTTTTTGGTAACTGTTTCAGTTGCTCAGAGATCCTATTAAGTTCTTTGTTCAATCTATTCAGAATAGGTAAAGTTGCATTATGGCTATGTTACAGTATTTATTATTATGATATGTATCCACAAAAGTCACACTTTCCAGCTTGGAAGGTAAAAAGCTACTGCACAAATACAAATTTTAGAAAACCTACTATTAAAATATGAGGTCCATAGTATAATATCTTCACAATGAAAAACAGAGCAATTAAATTCTCAGTTTGCTTATAAAAACAAGCATTTAGCTATTGGTAGGGGGAAATCCTACAATTTTTTTTCAAATAAATACTTAGCAAACACCTAGTGTAGTGTAGTTTGAACATTTTTATTGCTAATTGGCATAAAATATTGTAATCCCATACTCCATATGTCAATGTTATATATAGAGAGAAAGAGAGAAAGAGAGAGACATACACACGCACCACCAAGCCAAAGTTTTCAGAAAACAGTTGTTAATATTTCTTTACGTGAAGTACTCACACAGATATCATCTTTTATGATCTATTTCTCTTTCATTTTTAAAAAATGATGTCACAGCCTTGAGCCATTAATGGGTCATAACTAACAGCTAGAAAACACTGAAAAAGTGAATGTCTGAAAAGGATTCATGGCACAAAGGTCAACAGGAGGTATATTTTAATGGGTAGCTGTACTTTCTCATTCCTGTTGTTAAGTGACAACCCAAACTGTAATGATCAAGCGAGCTATTCTTTGCGTCTATACAGTTTTGTGCCAAGATGAGTTGAGATTCCTAGAAATATTCCCATTATCTTTAGAAAGTAAAAGTATTGTTTTAACTGGCATTTTAATTAAATAAAGGAAAATGTTTTTGAAAATGTATCTTGAAAAGTGCTATGATGAGCCCTCAATCTTGTTAGCTGGCACTGAAGCTTCAGAAAAAAGATAACTCCTGCTTCCTCCCTCCCTCCTTCTTTTTGCCTGTTTCTCATTACTTCTCCCATGGAGATAAACTATTGGAGCAATTATTCTTTTTTTTTTTTTCCATGCTACAGTGTCTAGGACCTCCGGTTAGTATTAGATGATGGGAACCAACATCTTTGCATAGTTGCCCATTTTAACTTTCCAACCTAACTTTTCATCTGTCGGTATCCACAAGCAGATTCTTTATCAGACTGCAAAAGTTTCTTTCCACTCCTACTTACTGAAAGCTCTCATTTGAATGGGTGTTAGGATCCAGTGAGTGCTTTTTCTCTATATATTCATATAATTATATGATCTTTTGTTTCAATTAATATGATAATGTATACTGATTTTTTGAATGTCAAACCAACCTTGCATGCATAGTATGAATCTAAATTGTTTGTGATATCTATGTACTGTCTATATTTTGATGTTTCATTTACTAAGATTTCACTAAGACCTTCTACATCATTGTTCATGAGAGATATTGGTCTGTAGTTTTCTGTTTTTCAGTCCCTTGTCTGATTTTGATACACAGTAACACTGGCTTCCTAAAATGAATTGAGAAATTTTTCTTCCTTTTCTATCTTTGGAAGATTTTAAGAGTAGATATTTTTATTTTATTTATTTATTTATTTATTTATTTTACAAATATTTTATTGTCAAGTTGGTTTCCACATAACACCCAGGGCTCATCCCCACAAGTGCCCTCCTCCATGCCCATCTCCCCCCCCCCCCATACGCATCAGTCCTCAGTTTATTCTCAACATTCAAGAGTCTCTCGTGGTTTGCCTCTCTCCCTCTCCCCCACCATTTCCCCCCTTCTTCTCCCCCATGGTCCTCTGTTAAGTTCCTCCTAATCCTCCTATACGTGCAAACATATGATATTTGTCCTTCTCTGTCTGACTTATTTCGCTCAACATAACACCTTCAAGGTCCATCCATGTTGCTACACATGGCCAGATTTCATTCTTTCTCATTCCCATGTAGTATTCCATCGTATAGATAAACCACATCTTCTTGATCCATTCATCTGTGGATGGACACTTAGGCTCTTTCCATGTTTTAGCTATTGTGGAGAGTGCTGCTATGAACATTGGGGTGCATGTGCTCCTTTGCCTCAGCATTCCTATATCCCTTGGGTAAATTCCTAGCAGTGTTATTGCTGGGTCATAGGGGAGTTCTATTGTTAATTTTTTGAGGAACCTCCACACTGTTTTCCAGAGGGGCTGTACCAGTTTACATTCCCACCAACAGTGTAGGAGGGTGCCTGTTTCTCCACATCCTCGCCAGCATCTCGAGTTCTCTGATTTGCTCATTTTAGCCACTCTGACTGGCGTGAGATGGTATCTCAGTGTGGTTTTGAGTTGTATTTCCCTGATGAGGAGGGATGCTGAGCATCATTTCGTGTGTCTGTTGGCCATCTGGATGTCGTCTTTGCAGAAGTGTCTGTTCATATCGTCTGCCCATTTCTTCACTGGGTTGTTTGTTTTTCAGGTGTGGAGTTTGGTGAGTTCCTTATAGATTTTGGATATTAACCCATTGTCTGATATGTCATTTGCACTAAGAGTAGTTTTTTTAAGAGTAGATTTTTTTAAGCCGAGGTGGCTCAGTCAGTTAAGTGACTTTGGTTCAGGTCACGATCTCATGATTTGTGAGTTTGAGCCAGGCATTGGGATCTATACTGACAGCTCAGAGCCTGGAGCCTACTTCAGATTCTGCGTCTCCCTCTCTCTCTTTCCCTCCCCTGCTCACACTCTGTCTCTGTCTCTCTCCTTCAAAAATAAGTAAAACATTAAAAAATATTTAAAAAAAAGAGTAGACTTTAGTTTTCTTTAAATCTTTGGTAGAATTCACCAGTGAAGCCGACTGGACCTGAAATATTCTTCATTTAAAAGCTTTAGAGGGGCACCTGGGTGGCTCAGTCGGTTAAGTGTCCGACTTTGGCTCAGGTCATGATCTCACGGTTCGTGGGTTCGAGCCCCATGTCGGGCCCTGTGCTGCCAGTTCAGAGCCTGGAGCCTGTTTCGGATTCTGTGTCTCCCTCTCTCTCTGACCCTCCCCTGTTCACGCTCACTTGCTCGCTCTCTCTCTCTCTCTCTCTCTCAGAAAAAAAAAAAGAGCTTTAGAGTGTGAATTCAATGTATTTAACAGATGTCATTCTATTTAGTGTATTTCATATGAGTGAGCTTTGATAGTTTGTGTCTTTCAAGGAATTAGTTCATTTTAACTAAATTGGAAAGGTTTACTGAAAATTATAATATTATCTTATTCTTTTAAAATTTAAATAAACTTTCCAATGGCTTTATATTTAGAGTAAAGTTGCAAAATAGAATAGGTAGTTGCTACATACCACATACCATTTCTCCTATTAATATTTTATGTCATTAATGTATTTATTGATTTGTTTTTGCTAAGGATTTTATTTCAAACAAAAATTAAAAACTTGAGAGATTATTATTGTCTGTCTGCCAAAAGTAATGAACCAATTATGATATATTATTATTAACTAAAATCCATACTTTGAGTTCTACTAGTTTTGATGCTGGCAGGCTGGGTCTGAAGACTCAGAAGGGGTCCCACAGGATCCGCCAAAGGGTCCTTGGTTACATGCAGGATAGAAATCAAAGAGGAACCAGCAGGAGATGAAAGGAAAGTTTATTGAAGGTATATAGAGAAAGCAGGTATGGACAGAGTATCTGGGAGACTCAGAAAGGAAAGGAGAGAGCCCTGTCTTTGCCTGGGGTCTGGAGGTTTTACTGAGGATAATGGTCTGGTATATATGTCCTCTAAGGCATCCAGGAACCAGTTAGAACAAAGAAGATGGCACAGATGTTATTCTTTGGAGCCAGGGGGCCTTGGCATTGAAAGGTCTAACTCTGGTGGCCTCAGATGCACATACAATGGCTTCATTTAGTCATTTTCACCTGGTCCTTCCTTAGATGTTATCTATTCTAAAGAAATCATTAATTCCTTGTCCCTTAAAAGGAAATGTATGCTATTTGCATTATGAGGCATGTGTGAAGTGGGGGTGCAGGTCCTAGCAAGGATAGAAACAGGAAAAGGAGCAAAAAGCAATTTTTTATGGAGTCTTTTGTGTTCTCCATGCCAGTTTTACCCTAATGGTCTTTTTCTATTCCAAGATCATCTAGGATACTACATTGCTTTTAGTTATCATATCTCTTTATGTTCCTCTAGGCTGTGACAGTTATCAGAATTTGGTTTGGATGACCTTGACATTTTTTAGGATACTGTTCAGGTGTTCCATAGAATGTTCCTTATTTTGGGTTTGTCTAATGTTTTTCTCATGGTAAACTGGTTATAGGATTCAGGGAGGACAATACAGATTAAGCATCATTCTCAACATATTTTCTCAAAGGTACATGTTACCAAAACAATCTTTCAGAGGAAATGTAAAGTATGTTTACATTTATTCATGTATTTAATATGCTTAGCTCAGTTGTATCCTAGTATTCTGTGTTATTTTCCTGTGCATGTTAAATTCACTCTGGTTCTTTTTGCAATCTTTCTGTCTCCCTGTTTTCCTCTCTTGCTCTTTTCATTTTGTTCTCTATCTCAGTCTTGTGGATTCATTCTCTTGCACTCTCTTTAAAAAACAGAAAGGAAATTTTTTCATGTTTAGGATATTTTCTGTGTATAGAGGGGTTACCTTTATTTTATTTTATTTTTTTAATGTTTTATTTATTTCTAGGAGAGAGAGAGAGAGAGACAGCGTGAGCAGGGGAGGGTCAGAGAGAGAGGGAGTCACAGACTGAAACAGGCTCCAGGCTCTGAGCTGGCAGTCAGCACAGAGCCCGACGCGGGGCTCGAACCCACGAACCGCGAGATCATGACCTAAGCGAAAGTCGGACGCTTAACCGACTAAGCCACCCAGGCACCCCGGGGTTACCTTTATTTTAAAATACTGTTTGGAATGACCGTAACCCCTTCTTTCCTTATTTACACATTTTCAACTTGTCTGCTTCAGCTTTTATCATTGGTTTCTACCAGTTACCTGTGGGCAAACAAGAAGCTTATTCGAGTTTCTCTTACTTTGTTTGAGTCCCCTCCCATTAAAAAGAGAAAAAAAATTCTTGATTTCTGTAGCTAAACTAATGTGAGTTTGCTCCTTGGTGAGTTACAGGTAGAGATTACACCAGGTGGGGTTGTCACAAAAAGGAAACTTTATTCACAGCAAGTAAGGAGATCATGGGGAATAAATTCCAAATCTGTGACTCTCCCAATGGAGGTGAATGGGCCCCTTTTATTTAGGGTTAGGATAAATATTGAGAAAAGTTGGCTTTGTCATTGCTTGTAAAGGTGGGCATAAGGTCTCTTAGAAAACAAGTCCTATACATGGGTAACATAATGTGTTATGTTAAGGAGGCTTGTGTTCCTCCCAGAGCAGAGACTTTAACATTATGATGGAGAGAACTGTTGGACAAGGGGAAAGGGCTGTGGGCATGCTCCCAGAGCAGGTATAGACTGAATGGGGTCCTGGGCTCCCTTATCTCCTGTAAGTAAGGAATGCATGGTCTTGCTTGCTTTTGAAATAACATTGGGAATTTTACCACTGATTTATTGTCTCTGGGATGGTTAGGCTATTTCCAGGCATGGTAGAGTGGGTTAGCTTTTGCATTCCCTTTGCTCCCTTGGAATCCTTAACTACTGAGGTTTTTGCTTTTCTTTGTAATTCTGACATATCCTAGGAAGTTGTGCAAGAAGTGCACTAGGGCAAGTAGAGATGGTAAGATATAGATCAAGAAAAATAGCTAGGGGCCTAATGACCTCACTTTCTTTTTCTGGGTAATGAGGTGGGTTCTTGAGCAAATGGCTAAGAAAAAATCTTGAGACATCTTTGGTGCAAAAAGGTGATTTTATTAAAGCATTGGGAAAGGACCCCTGGGCAGAAAGAGCTGCACTGGGGTTGTAAGGAGTGACTGATTATATACTTTTAAGTCAGTGGGAATTAGGGATAGCATAAGTCTCTAAAGAATTTGAAAGCAAGGATTTCAGGACCTTGAGGGGCTAGCTACTGTTCAGATAAGATTACTTTTCATCTTTAATAAAACAAAAACATTAAGGAAATAAGGCGTCCATGAGTTCCTTGAGGAAGGTCATGCTCTGCATGTTTCAGGCATCTATCAGTGGGCTGCAAGCTGTAAGGCGATTTATTTAAGCTACATTTCTCTTCATTTTGTTTCCCTCATCATGGGGACCCCTAACTGCTTCATTTCTATGGTGTGAGAATTCATAATATCCTTTACTCTTCATCCGTTCTTGTCCCCATTTTAATTTTAATCTTATATCAATCTTACTATCAAATACATGTTGTTGCTTACCACCCATTCTTCCCTAGGGTCCAAAGTCCTCTCTTGATTAGGGGCTCCTGAGTGGCTCAGTGGGTTAAGTACTTGACTTTAGCTCAAGTTATGATCTCACAGTTTCTGAGTTCTAGCCTTCATTGGGCTTTGTACTGACAGTTCAGAGCATGGAGCCTGCTTAGGATTCTGTGACTCCCTCTCTCTCTGCCCCTCCCCCATCACTCTCTGCCCTTCCCTCCTCTCTCTGCCCCTTACCTCTCTCTATCCCTCCCCCCCTCTCTCTGCCCTTCCCCACACTCAGGCTTTCTCTCTCTCTCTCTCTCTCTCTAAGCTAAATAAACATTAAAAAGAAAAGCCCTCTCTTGATTGAATGATGTTTATTCTCCATTGCATTCCTAGGGAAGGCTTGTGAGTTCATTCATCTGTATTCTGCATTTCTGTTGTTTTGGTATCTTGTTGACAGCTTGACTGATTTGAAAATCTTAGGTTAGCACTTCGTGCTCTTAAAGTTTTGTTTTGTTTCGTTTTTAATTTTGCTCCATTCTCTTCTTTATATACAGTTGTCTAGAAGTTTGATGTCAACTTGATTTCCTCTCCTTTGTAATTGACTTGGTCTTTTGCCTACGGCTCAAATAACTCTTTTTTAATCCTATCTTATAGTCTAGTAATTTTACTAGGTTATATTTTGGGGTTGAATGTTCTGTCAAAATCTTTTTTTTTCAGTAATGGTCCCTTAAACCGTATAGATTCAGACCTTTTATTTTTACAGAGTTTTCTTGGATTATGATTTTTAAATATTAAGTTGCATTGTTTTATTTTTCTTCTGTAAGAAATCTGGTTACTTATATATGACTTTTCTTTACCTTTATTCTGTATCTATCACTTTTTATCTGATGCATTTTACCTCTTTTATGATTTTATTTTTATTCTGGCATTTTTCATGCTACTTCTCAATGTCTCTTAGTATACTTTCCATTAAAACTGGTTTCCCTTAGTCACCTTGAAATTTACACTTTTTTCTACTGAGTTAATATTTTTCCTTTTTCCCCCTTTCTGAGTGTGCAAAATTTTCATTTCATGTCTTCCTGTTTTTTCTCCATTTCACTTCCCATTAATTAATTTTTATTTATTTATAAAATCTCTAATTTAGAGCACTCTTTCATATCTGCAAATGCTTGTGTTAAGTTATTTAATTTCTCTCTCTCTCAAAAATAAACATTAAAAAATTTTTTAAAAGGGGTGCACCTGCATGTCTCAGTTGGTTAAGTCTCTGACTTTGGCTCAGGTCATGATCTCATGGTTTGTGGGTTCAAGCCCCATATCAGGCTCTGTGCTGATGGCTTGGAAACTGGAGCCTGCTTCAGATACTGTGTCTATCTTTCTCTCAGCCCCTTCTCCATTTGTGTTCTCCCTCTCTTCTCTCTCTCTCTCTCAAAGAAATAAAAATAAAATTTTTTAAAAAAATCATTTAATTTTGGGGCACCTGGGTCGCTCAGCCGGTTAAGCAGCCGACTTCGGCTCAGGTCACGATCTCACGGTTCCTGAGTTCGAGCCCCACATTAGGCTCTGTGCAGACAGCTCAGAGCCTGAAGCCTGCTTTGGATTCTGTGTCTCCCTCTCTCTCTGCCCCTCCCCCACTCATGTTCTGTTTCTCTCTGTTTCAGTAATAAATAAAACATTTTAAAAAATCATTTAATTTTTCCTGGGTATTGCCACAAGTTTTTGCTGTTGTTATTTTGTGTTTTCCCCATTTATTGTTGCTTTGGAGGATATTTTCTTCATCTGAACTGTTTTAATTCTCAATTTTTGTTTGCTTCTTAGAGTAGTTGTGTAGGGATGTTACTTTCCAGTTTTGTTCATTTTAAATATCTTTTTTCTTTAATGTTTCTTTATTTTTGAGAGAGAGAGCCAGTGACCTAGTGTGAGTGGGGAAGGGACAGAGAGAGAGAGTGAGACACAGAATCCAAAGCAGGCTCGAGGTTCTGAGGTGTCAGCACAGAGCCCAACGCAGGGGCTTGAACTTACAAACTGTGATACCATGACCTGAGCTGAAGTCAGACGCTTACTGACTGAGCCACCCAGGTGCCCCTCAATTTCTTCTATTTTTTGAAAGCATCAATAGAGAGTGTCTCTATGGCAACTAGGTGAGGGACTTGGTAGTGTTACTGTGTTTCTTACATTGAGAGTATCCTTGTCAGTAAAGTGAAACAGTTTTCTTCATTGCTTGGCACATTTCCTTGGGTTGGGAGATGTTGATGTGCATTCTGATTTTTAACACTGTTTTCCTTAATTTTCCTTCTTTTTTTTTCTTTTATACCCTCCCTCTAACTGGTATCTTCTGTTTGCAAGTTGTTTTACCACCCCACTCCCACCCCTGCAACAATGCTTCTCTAGTTTGACAGCTTTTGATTCTTCAGTATTTTCAGTAGTTAACATTCTGATCAATGGGGTAGTAAACAACAGCGTGATAATATTTAACCAATTTCCACAAACTGTATGCTTTATCCAAAGAAGTACATACACTGCACATATATGAAAAATAATGTGCTTTCTGTTATACTAGTCAGATTTCAAGAAGATTGATTTATTTACTCAAACAATATACTGTGGCAATCTACCAGCACCAATAAGAGATAACAAGTAAAATGAATCCCCAGACTTACATTCTAAAAGATCCAAATAATAACCCAATGGTTGTAGTGTCACAATATTTGTTTTGGAGGCCAGATTTATAGTTACTTGCCTTGGTTCACACATCAATTGTGGAGAAACAAAGATAAGTATTTTGCTATTAAGCTGAGAGGAGCTACAATACCACAGCCAAGAAAAAACAATTGGTTCTAGTACTCAACAGGATTCAGAATGAATGCTAGTTTTCTATGTTATTTGTATTAGATCCTGTAATTGCACTACAAGTGAAATATATTGAAGAACAAATTATTTTTCCCTAGATGGTATTACAAACAAGGGACCATTTTCAAATGGATCTAGATAATAATTTGAACAGTGTTCTCCATAAAATCTGGTGATGAGTCAATTATTCCATGTCCTGTTGTTCACATTTTTTAAAATGTTTTTATTTATTTCTGAGAGAGAGAGACAGAGAGAAAGAGAGAGAGAGAGAGAGAGAGAGAACACAAGCAGCAGAGGGGGAGAGAGAGAGAGAGACAGAATCTGAAGCAGCTCCAGGCTCTGAGCTGTCAGCACAGAGCCCTACGCAGGGCTCAAACCTACGAACCATGAGATCATGACCTCAGCCAAAGTCGGACGCTTAATCGACTGAGCCACCCAGACGCCCCTGTTCACAGACATTTTTAAATGATTATACTTTGAGCATCCTTGACTTCCTTTAATAATTTTTTTTTTTGGTACCTTCTTAGAGTGTCCTACAGATGGAGACATGCTGGGTACATTTACCTTTATATTTTCTTCATGTTTTGTAAGAAATATGTATCAATTTGGCTGTATCCTAACTTTAGAAACTTCAATCTAAGGTCAACAGAGCAATCATAAGAACACCAAGTAGGTAATTAAATTAATACCCATAGTCTACTAAGCTCCAGTGCACCTAGAGATATACCTTAATATTTTGAGCCTGGATGAGTCACTTATCATATATTAAAACATTTCAAAAGTGTATTAAGGATAATAGCAAACCAAACAAATTAAAAACCAAAAATTAAAAACCAAAATTTCTGAGGAAGCCTCACTTGCATCCATTTGTGAAATTCCTCACAACTGTTTTTTTTTATTTTTAAAAAATGTTTTATTTATTTCTGAGGGAGAAAGAGACAGTGATTGAAAGAGAGAGAGACAGCATGAGCAGGGGAGGGTCAGAGAGAGGGGGAGACACAGAATCGGAAACAGGCTCCAGCTGGCTGTCAGCACAGAGCCCGACGTGGGGCTCAAACCTATGAACCATGAGATCATGACCTGAGCCGAAGTCAGACGCTTAACTGACTGAGCCACCCAGGCGCCCCCCACCCCAACTCTTTGAAGAAATGTTAGTATGGGATTATTTTCTGTCTGTATTAATCTTAATCTTAAAGCTCGTCAATAAGTATGGACCTATTCATACTCTTTGCACTCTTAGTAATGATATTTCTGTTTCCTTTACCATTTTTTTTCAGTGTGAGCTCTATTAAGATTCAATTTCTTCTATATGCAAAAGATTCTTAGTGATTTAACATCTAACCTGTTGCTTGGCAAATAACCATTTAATACATATTAAAGTGAACCTACAACACTTTATTTTATTCTCCTTCGAAATACAACCAAAAGGAGAAAAAAGTACAGCATGGGGAATATAGTCAATGATATTGTCATAATGCTATATGGTGACAGATGGTCACCGAACGTATGGCGCGGAGCACTGAGGAATGTGGAGAACTGTCAAATCACTGTGCTGTGTACCTGCAACTGATAATAGCATTGCATGTCAACTACACTAAAATAGTTTTATAAAAAATACAAAAATAAAGGGGCTCCTGGGTGTCTCAGTCAGTTAGGCGTCTGACTTCGGCTCAGGTCATGATCTCACGGTTCGTGGGTTCGAGCCCTGCGTCGGGCTCTGTGCTGACTGCCAGCTCAGAGCCTGGAACCTGTTTCAGTCTGTGACTCCCTCTCTCTCTGAACCTCCCCTGCTCACGCTATCTCTCTCTCAGAAATAAATAAAACATTAATTTTTTTCTAAAAAATTTAGAAAAATAAGATTATAAAAGAGTACATCACCCATGTATCCTAATTCAGAACACATATTAATATCGTAATATTTACTTCAGATATTTTCCTTCTTAAAAAGACCAAACAGTTGGAATTGAAGCCTCTTCTGTTCCCACCCGCAGGGATAACGTTTGACCTTTCTCTGATGTGTCTGCTATTGTGAATCTGATGAGGATTCTTCCCTCCATATTGTTCTGTCCTGCATATTTTTTATAAACACTATATAGAATTATTTACTGTTCTGTAGCTTAGCTAAATACTAAATAAGACACATTTAATGATAAATAAATTGTTATATGACTTATTTTCATAACTTAAATTATTTTAAGATTATATTAAGATAGATTAATCCTGATATCTCTATATGAAATGTACCTACTTTGTTGCTGTAATGTCTAACATAAAATTTTATGTACTCATAGGCTGATTAAACTTTGGTAGATTTTCTGAATGTTTCTTTATTACTAAAAATTAAGTGATGAGCCCCATTAAACACATCTGCATGTACAGATTTACAACATTTTTATAGGAAATTTACTACTAAATTAGTTAAATCTCTTAAATGGATGGCATGACAGAGTGTGTGCTTTTTCAACACAGTATGTTTTTCCATTTTGTATTCTAAACATTTTATAATATTGAATAGTACTAGTTCCTGTGTATAAGACATTTTCTTTACCTTTGTAAGTGCTGACAAAAATTATTTTGAATTTTTTTGCCAAATGTATATGCTTGATATGGAATCTACTTCCTTAAAATTTTATTTCTCTAGTTATTGTATATTTACTTTATTAATTGCCTCTTTTAAAAATCACCTATTTTATTACTTATTGATAGGAAATTATTCTTTTAAAAATTTTAAGTAACAAATGGAGTGCCTTCTATGTTCAAGGCACCCTTTTATATTATAAGATTACAGCAACAAGTAGCATGAAGCCCTTGTCATCGCAGAGTTCATATTCTAGTAGAGAAACAGAAGATAATAGGATGAATAGGTGAAACTTGGAGGGAAAGTATATAAATTTCTTGAGAAAGAACATTCCAGAAAGAGGATCCATCAAGTGTAGGGATTTGAAGTGGGAACATGTGTGGCCTCCTCTAGGAACAGTACAGCTATGATAAAGGAACAATCCTTGAAGGCAAAGTTAGAAAGATAACTAGGGCTGGATTGTTAGGGTGATATTGGACATGGTAATGACATTAGACTTTAAATGTGTTTAAATTATTCTTTTAACAAATTATTGATGACTCTCAGGGAGTGAGATATGATCTGTTTGCATTTTTTAAAAAATATCTAGATCAGTGGTTCTCAAGGCAGTGATTTTTGCACTCCAGAAGACATTTTGGTAGTGTATGGATGCTTTTTTTTTTTTTTCTTAAACAACCAGATGGGTGCTAGTATCATCTAGATGGATAAGGTAAAGGATGCTACTAAGTATCCTTAAGAGCACAGGGAAGCCAGCCCCTGCCCAACAGTTATCTGGCCCAAAATGTTAATAACACTGAATTGAGTACTCTGGTATTATCATTTATCAATTTGAAATCAGTGTATTTACAGTATTATCTATTAGGGTAAATTAGTTACTTATTTGCTGGTGCTTTCTTTTTGAACTTTTCACTAGCCAATCTCTATTTTTTTTTCACATTAACTTAAAATGCAACTTATCTGGGAAAAAATTACATAGCAATTTTAGAGTACTGGACAATTTTGTGACATTATACCTTTCCATAAAAATATGGAGTACAAGTACCACATTTTTCTTTGTTTTATTTATTCTGGTACATATGTGTGTACACATAAATATGTACATATATCTGGGTATGTGAATTTTATACAAATTCATTAGAATAACTCATACTATTTTATATACCTCTATTATAGAACTTAACATATTTTATAATACTTCTTTAGTTATTTATTTGTTTCCCCTTCCAGACTGTAAACATAATAAAGTCAGGCGTTGTCTTATACTAATCTCAATGATGAGAATCCAAGATATGCTTATTAAATATTTGTTAAGCATTTTGAGATCCTCAAATAACAACAGTATATTGGGAGTTTTCCAATTACTTTTTTGCCATAGCAATTATGATTGTGTTTCAGAGAAGAAAATATCAGATAAGTATAAGAGAACCAGAATAACAGGGTGAATGTCTCAAGGATGACTTGATTAAGATGAAGTGCAATGATGATCAAATATAAGTAAATGAGATGACCTATTGCCATATTCCTGACTCAAGGCATCTAGAATTTACTCCCTGCCTCAACAGACCATATTTGAATTTCAGTATATAGTATTAACTTTGGCAACTGGCTTCAGTGTCTACTTTAAGGTAATGCTCACAATGCCTAAAATGTGTAGTCTTACCCCATTGCTTATGGCCTCCTGAGTAAGCAGTGTTTGGAGTAGACCGTGACACAGCTATTTTATAATTATTATATTAGTAATTCATGACCCTCCTTTGATTATTTGTGTAGAAAACAGTTTTGTAGTCTAATTAATCTGTCCACAGTACTTTCCTCTTTGTTGTTTTTCTTTTCATTTTTCATCTTATTTTTATCATTCATTTTTTCTTAGTATTGTCGACACACAATGTTACTTTAGTTTCAGGTGTACCACCTCTCAGAATCCCACAGAGGATTACTTAGTTCACAAGAACCAGGATGCACTCACAACCACAAAAACTCTTAGAGATGGAGAGGTACCAGCCATTCCACAGCTGTGAGGATTCATTCATAAAAGTTACACCAAGCTTTTCTCTCATCGAAACTTTGGCTATGCCTTTATCTCCAACAAAGAAAAAAGCAATTAAAGGAAGACCAGAGGCTCATTAACTATAGACAAGTATATTTTGGCAACACATATACAACAAAGAATGGAGGAATATTGAAGTTATTATCAGTAAACACTCCTGTTAGAAAGGGGAATGATGAGAGGCTTCTAGAACTCACTAGTCCATAGAAATTCCAAATTCTCAGTGGGCAGATTTCCCAGGTATCATTACTTTAAGGATAGGAAAGGTTCTTTGATTAAGCCCTGATTCTGCTTCTTCAGAAAAATCCCCAGTGTATTTTTTTCTACACATCTTGAATCTGCTGCTCTGCAGAATTCTTCCTTTGCCTTTATCCTTTCAGCCACTGCTGAAAGGTCAGTGAACATTTTCTTATTGAGGGTCAAGCAGTTTCCTTAGCCTGCTTCTTGTCTGCTGGCAGTTGAAGGACCAGAACTATTTCATGACTTGAATGGTCTAGAACTCTTTACAGCAGGTTGGCAGTGCATTTGCAAGTACACATTTATCAAAAAAGTTTGAGTTTACTATGATTTGATACGAATTAACTCTTTATACTAAAGCTGTACCTACCATTCTTTTTGAGATATATTTCTCTTTTACATTTAATTATAGCCTATTTGTGTTCATTCAAGGGCTACCCATGCCATATTCTTGTCTTGGCAATGACAAAGCCCAAGAAAAGAGGCACATTTGTGCAAAATTATTTTAAGCCTCTGTTTAGGTTATTTTCACTAACATATTCACCAAAGTTAGTTACATGTCTATCCATAATATCAGACAAGCACAGAAATATATACTTCCCATGTAGATCAAGGGGGTAGTGAATATTTGTTGAGCAATAATTTAATATACCACACCTATGATAAGAGTGGTAAGCAGGACATATTCAAAATTCCAGGGCTGAAGGGAAAGAGCCAATATCTAGTCACTGTAGTGATTAATTGAATTAAAGGCTGAACAAATCCTACATTCAATGATGTCACAGTTAGTGACAGAGACTAATTGCACTATGGGGTTCAGGAATTAGTCATTCTCATTGGCAGAGCAGTAGATACAATGGAAAGAATAAAGACCAAATTACCTATGTGGCTTTGTACAAGTTATGAGCCAATCTGTATGTAGTTCTCTGTTTGTTTTTTTTACTTTTTAAAAATATTTATTTTTGAGAGACAGAGTATGAGTGGGAGAGGGGAAGAGAGAGAGAGAGAGAGAGAGAGAGAGACAGAGAGAGAGAATCTGAAGCAGGCTCCAGGCTTTGACCTGTCAGCGCAGAGCCCAATGTGGGGCTTGAACTCATGAAGCATGAGATCACAACCTGAGCTGAAATCGGACACTTAACCAACTGAGCCACCCAGATACCCGTTCCTATTTAGTTAAATATGAACACTTATTGCACAGTTTATATGATACTATAGAGAATATACATATGTATTACAGAATATACTATACAGAAAAATACACATACGTATATAGAGAGACAGAGACATCACTATATTTTTTATCCTTATTTAAATATTACATCCTCCATTTTCCACTTTTAGCACATAGAATACCTGCATTTGATTTCTTTTTAGCTGACAAAGAAGATTCAGCTTTAAAGAGAATTTTTGCTAACCCCAATAGATTCAGGGAAGTATACAGTTGCAGTAGTAAGAGAAAGGGAAAATGTTATAAATGAAAGTCTTATATAATTAGAAATAATTATTTAATGTGATGGTAGATAAAATTGAGTACATCCTGGCCTGTGATTGGGGAAATACCTTAAGCTCCACTGTGAATATTCAAACTACATCTAGAGTGAATATTTATACCAACTTTAATTATCACACTGGAGATTTATAAATCAGGTTTTGGATTATATTCTTTCTCTAAGGGGAAAAAAAGATAAATTTGTTAAACTCTGTGATGAAGACAGAACTATAGGCCAATTTTCATGCAAAAGGCATAAAATCTTAGTACATCAATCTGCACAATGCATTGGGAAAAAAACAATTCACAAAGTTCTGTGTTAAAAGAACATTTTGGGCATAGGCCTAAATAAATACCATCTTGTAGTAAATGTGTATGATGCTATAATGTGTATGATGCTATATAAAATGTATAAATGCACACATATACATTAAAAACTGTGTATTTGCATTCAATAAAGAGAAAAATGGAAAGGAAGCACTTAGTGGTGAGTGGAAAGTGAGGCTGCATTGCCTTAGGGATCGGATATCACTGTTAGGGGCTGGAGATTCAATGCCAAAAAAGCATCAGAATCAGCTCCATGTACATAGGAAGCAGAAACTCTGGATCCATGTTCACTTCTTGTAATGAAGCTGGAGGTGAGTTTCAGGGCCCCATGCAATAGATAGTATCAGTTATGTTCCCAGGAAAACATTTCTTGGTGGTGGAAGTATGGATAATTTTTTTTCTGAGACATGACAGAATCTCTAGTAACCAAACACTTTTTAAAATCCATTCCAGAGTAAGTTCAGAGTGTTACAAGGCTCTTCACATCAGTGATCAGAAAACTCTTCATAGGGCAGTCTTTTATATATAAGATATACTTGCAACAAATTCCAATGATTTAAGATTATACAGAACATATCTTTGACAGAATGAAAAACTAAACAAAACAATGATCAACATCAAAATGAAAACAAAATGACTAATCAAGAAAATAAATAACAAATATATACATATGTATATATATGTATATATACATATGTATATATATGTGTGTGTGTGTGTGTATACACACACACACACACACACATACATACATGCATACACAATAAAGTAAGTTTCTATGTAGTCCCTGGAATAAAACAAAAGCCAAAAATGAAGACTGAAATGTTTGTATTATTTTTGTTTTTTAAAAAATATTTAGTGTACTCAGATTCAGTAGATATATAATTAGAAGCAAACTCATAGCCTTAAATGCATTTTTAAGACTATATGAATATTTGAAGATGAGTTAGCTAACCATTATACCTAAAAAAAAACTGAGAAAAAAAATCGACAGAATCAATTTTAAGAAAGCAAAATGAAGGAAATAAGTTAAAGGTTACTGAAATAGAATAGGAATAAAACTAGAAATCAATGAAATAGAATTGAAGGATCCAAAAATAAATCCATATATATATTGTCAATTGAATTTTTAAGAGTGTGCCAAGATAGTTAAATTAGGGGAAGAACAGTGTTTTCAACACATTGTACTGAGCCGACTGGATATCCACATGTCATAAATCAAGTTTGAGCTCATATCTTATGCTATATACAAAGATTAACTTAAAACAGATCAAGAACCTAAGTGTAAACATAAAACAATAAGCCACCTAGAAGAACATAGGTATTATCTCTGCAGTGGTCAGTTACAGAAAGATTCTTCAGATATGACAGATATAATAAGAAAAAATAGATAAATTGAACTGTGTCACAATTGGAATATTTTGTGCCCCAATGGACACATCAAGAAAGTGATAAAAACAACAAAATGTGAAAAATATATTTACAAACCATCTATCTCTTAGGAGACTTGTATCTAAAATGTACAAATAACTCTTAGCTCAACAAGCTAGAAAAAATGACTCAAAAACAGGCAAAGGGTTTGATTAGACGGTTCTCAAAGAACACATTCAATGATTATAAAGCACATGAACAGATTCTCAATATCATTAGTCAATAGGGAAATGCAAATCAAAACCACAATAACACTTCCTATTCACAAGGATGACTACAATTAATGAGACAGACCAATAACAAGTGTTGGCAAAGGTATTGAGAAATTGGAATTTTTAAACATTGCTAATACGAATGCCAAATACTGAAGTCATTTTAGTAAAGAGATTGTCGTTTCCTCAAAAAGTTAAGAAAAGTGGCCATATGACCCCAGTAATTTAATTTCTAGGTATATACCCTAAAGAACAGAAAACAGATTCACACAAAAAACTTGTGCATGAAATTTAATAGCAGCATTATTCATAATAGCCGAAGAGTGAAAACAGTCTAAATACATATCAACTGGTGATAAATCCAAGTGATCTATCCATACAGTGGAATATTATTACCTGTAAAAGGAAATGATGTACTGATACATGCTGGGACTTACATAAAGCTTGAAAATATCATGAAAGAAGCCAGGCAGACTTTATATTGTATGATTCTATTTACATGAAATGTCAAGAATAGGCAGATCTATAAAAACCTAAAGTAGATTTTAGTGGTTGCTTAGGCCTGGGAGGGAGAAGGAAAGAATGGAGAGTAACAATGAGTGAGAGGTTTTTGGGGATGATGGAAATATTCTCAACTTTGGTCATGGCGATATTTACACAATTCTGTCGATGTGTAAAAACAACTGAATTGTAGACTACCCGAGGGTAAATTTAATATCTGAATATCTCAGTAGAGATATTTGTAAGTTAATAAAATAAAATGTAACTAAACACACGAGCTAATATGAACTCACCCATTATAATGTTTGTGTGTGTGTTTATGTGTGCACATATGTATATGAGAGAGTGAGAAAAGAAAGGAAGACATCTATTTTACCTAGCATTATGTTTCTAAGGTAGTTCCATATTGTATTGGTATCTCATGCCTTTTTGTAACCTGTATCAGTGTTTCATTCTTTATATTGATGAATATTATTTTGTGGTATGGGCATGCCACATTTTTTTAATCCACTCACCAGTTAATGGATATTTTTCAATTTTGGCTATAATAACAATGCTGCTATGGGCATTCACAGCCAAGTCTTCATGTGGGCATATGTTTTCATTCCTCTGCTAGATTCTTTGGAGTGAAATTGCTATTTTTTTTAATGAGTGCTTATGTGTAACTTTTTAAGAAACTGAAAAATTGGATTCAAAATTATAGTGATTGCAGTTTATCCACATCCTCACCAATTCTTGGTTTTATATGTATTCTTACTGTAGCCATTGGATGTATCACTTTGTAGTTTTACATTACACGTCTCTAATGACTAACAATATAAGCACCCTTTCATATACTTAGTAGCCAGTTATATGTCTTACTTTTTGTTAATATTTTTAAGTTTGATTTATTTTGAGAGAGAGAGAGAAAGAGAGCACAGGCAAGGGAGGGGCAGAGAGAGAGGGAGATCGAAAATCCCAGGTAGGTTCTGCACTGTCAGCACAGAGCCCATCTTGGGGCTCCATTTCAGGAACGGTGAGATCATGACTTGAGCCAAAATCAAGAGTCAGATGCTTAACTAATGGAGCCACCCAGGTATCCCAGTTATATGTCTCATTTGTGAAATATCTAGTCAAATGTTTTACTAAATTTTTTAAAATTCTTTTTAATGTTTTATTTATTTTTGAGAGAGTGATAGAGACAACATGAGCAGGGGAGGGTCAGAGAGAGAGGGAGACACAGAATCTGAAAAAGGATCCAGGCTCTGAGCTGGAGCCTGATGTGGGGCTCAAACCCATAAACCGTGAGATCGTGACCTGAGCCGAACTTGGATGCTTAACCTACTGAACTACCTAGGCGCCCATGTTTTACTAAATTTTAATTGGATAGTTTATCTTCTTATTTTTGAGTTGTAAGGTTTTTTTTTAGTTTGTTTTATTATTTGTTTTGAGAGAGAGAGAGAGATAGACAGAGACAGACAGAGACAGCAGGAGAGGGGCACAGAGAGAGAGAGACAGAGAGAGACAGAGAGAGAATCTCAAGCAGGCTCCTTGCTGTCAGCACCAAGCTCAACATGGTGCTTGATCTCATGAACCATGAGACTGTGACCTGTGCAAAATCGGGAGTCAGACACTTAACTGACTGAGCCTCCCAGGCATTCCAAGTTATAAGTATTCTTTATATATTCTGGATACCAGTCTTTTAGACAAGTCTTTTAAATATTCTGGATTTGTAAGTATTTTCTCTCAGGCTATTAGATATTTATTTTATTTTTAAATTATTTTTAAATGTTTTTATTTGTTTCTGAGAGAGAGAGAGAGAGAGAGAGAGAGAGAGAGAGAAACAGCGTGAGCAGGGTAGGGTCAGAGAGAGAGGGAGATACAGAATCTGAAGCAGCCTCCAGGCTCTGAGCTGTCAGCACAGAGCCCAACACAGGGTTCAAACCCACCAATCATGTGATCATGACCTATACCGAAGTCAAACGCTTAACTGAGCCACCAAGGCGCCCCAATTGTTATTTTTAATTGCTTAATTTTAAGCACAATTTGTTGATCTTTTAATGAAGTCCAATTTATCATTTTTATTTTATGGTTCATACTTTCGGTACCTAAAAAGTTCTTTGCCTAATTCAAGGTCAAGAAATTTTTCTCCTGTGTTTTCTTTTATAGTGTTTTTACATTTACACTATGATTTACTTTGAGTTGATATTTTCATACGGTATGAGGCAAAGGGCTACATTGTGTGTGTGTGTGTGTGTGTGTGTGTGTGTGTGTGTGTGTGTGTGTGTCTTTACCTGTGAATATACAATTGTCCCAGCATCATTTGTGGAATGATGCTCAATCTTTCTCATTGAATTGTCTTGACACATTTGTTAAAAATTTGTCAAATATAAAATAAAGAGTTTATTTGTGGACTATCAATTTATAATCTATATGCCCATCCTTATGCCAATATTATACTATTTTAGTTACTATGGTTTTATAGTATACTTTATAATCCAAGTAACATAAGTCTTCCAACATATTTTTCTCTTTCAAGATTTTTTTTGGCTACTCTGGGTTCTTTGCATTTCTGTATAAAGTTTAAGATTACTTAAGTCAATTACTTAATAATTAGTAATAGGTAATCAGTTAGTAACTGATTACTTTAGTAAGTAAACTTAGTAATCAGTTAATAAGTCAATTACTGCAGAAAATTCTGCTAACGTTTACATAAGAATTTCATGAATCTATACATCAGTGGAGAGAATTGCTATCATTATAGTGATATTTAAATTTTAAGAGTAATGAGTATGGGAAGTCCATTAATTTAAATCATTGCTAATTTATCTCAGCAATGTTTCATAGTTTTCAGCATAGAAATCTTATGCTTCCATTATTTAGTTTATTTATAAATATTTAACTTAATTACATTATTAATGTAACTGTCTTTTTAGTTTCATTTTCAGACTACCTGTGACTAGTGTATCAATTAGTTTGAAAGATAAGTGAGGTTGTCAATTTTCTAGAACAAATTTAATGTAATTTATTCAAAGATAAATATATAATTTTTACTTTATGAATTTATTTTGTTATTGTAAGGCTTTACACATATAAATGTTTATTAAATGTAATAAGACCTATTGATTTGGAGGTGCAGTATGTGGGTGAATACTTTTGCAGTAAATGTGTTTATTCTGCTTTCTTTACTTTCATATAACTTTAGTTTTGGCCCTAAACATTTTTTTCTTCATATTTGTTCAAAACCATAAAAGTGTATTCTATTGCAAAGGGATAAATAGATAGTTTTGATGAAGTTCTAGCTATATAGCTTTCTCATTTTACATGTATGTCACAGAATGCACCATTAATCCCACTAACATAAAATGTCAGATCCCTTTGATTACTAATTTGCTCAAATAGGAAGAATTCTAACTGTCCTGTTTCCTGCATGTCCTGTTTCCCATGTTGCAACATGAAACTTACTTTAGGATTATTACAGAACAGTTCTTCAATTTGATACAAAAAAAAAAAAAAAAACCCTGCAAATTTAATAGGTAGAGAACTATTTGCAAATGAAACTACCAGATAAAATGTACTGCAGAACTATTTTCAGAAGTCCCAGAAATTTCTCCAGTATACAATCAAATTATAGCCGATCTAGAAGTCAGTAGACTTAAACTATATATAATTCAAGAAACAACCAAAGAATTAGCTCTGGTCTCAGAATCCCTATAAGCAAAAAATTGCAAGACTTAGGCAGAATAATTAGAGCAGAGCCCATAAGAGTTTACTTTAATACCTGTAAACCATGAACTAAACTTTCCCAAAATCTTCTTAAAACTAAAGCCAAGAAGAGTCTTGGGCCAACAACAATGAGGAAAACAATGAGGAAAGTATTAGAAAAAAACATCTATATACCTTCATACAAGTCCTTTAATGTGCTAAGTTAAAGAAAAAAACCTAATGTTCATATTCATCATAGATATGAAGACCAATTAGTATTTACACTTATGTTAAACATTACTGTGAAGTAAGGTATAACAATTTAGATTAACTCAAAGCCAAATTTTTACAATAATAAATTTATACTTAGCTTTCCATATGGTCTCCATTGATAAGTATATCCAATACTTATGGTTTTCACCCAGAAAAATATTTACCAGGAAAGTTGTGCCTTGATAATGATTTTTTAGGTATAACACCAAAAGCATGATTCTTTAAAATAATTGATAAATTTAACTTTATTTAAATTAAAAACAACTTTTGGTCTACAGAAGATACAGTTAAGAGAATGGAAGACAATCCACAAACTTTGAGAAAATATATTGAAAGCACCTATCTGACAAAGGTCTCATATTCAAAATATATGAAGAACGCTTAAAACAACAAGAAAAGAAACAACTCAATTAAACAATGGGTGAAACATCTGTCCAGATACCTTACCAAAAAGATATACAAATGATATATAAGTATATGAAAACATACTCAATATAATTGGCCATTATGGAATTCAAATTTAAATATCAAGAAGATCACACTCCATAACTAAAGGAAGAAAATACAGTATCAATCATTGGCAAGGATGCAGAACAAGAGGAATGATCATGAATGTTGGTGGTATTACAAACAAGAAAGTCTTTTTGGAAAATATTTGGAATTTTTTTAAAAAGGTAAACACAGGTTCATCATATGATTCATCAGTCCCCATATTAGGCATTTACCTACAGGAGTTGAATGTTTATGTCCACACAAATACTTGTTTAAAGTGTTTATTGTAGTTTATTCATGATTGCTGAAAGATGGAAGCAATCACAGTTCTCTTCAATAAGTAAATGGATAAACCAACTGAGGTATGTCCACTCAATGAAATATTATTCCTATGATTAAAAAGAAAACTATCAAGCCATGAAAAGACATGGATGAATCTAAAATGCATATTGTTACGTGAAGTAGCCAGTATTAAATGGTTATATTTTGTATGATTCCATTTATATGACATTCTGGAAATAGCAAATCTATAATGCAGGTAAAAGTCAGTGATTTTCGGGCTTGAAGGGTTGGGGAGAATGTTGAACTTTTGAAACACGGGATTATTTTAGGGCAGTGATATTAGTTTGAATGATGCTATAATGTTGGATATATGTCACTATGTATTTCACAGCCCATAGAAATTTGCAGCAGGGAGAGTGAAACAATGCATGCAAATTGAAAAGAAAATATATTTATGCAGTCATAGGATCCTAAGGCAGAATACTGAATGTGACAAAACTATCTACTTGCATTACAAATTTACGAAAGAACCTTATTGGAGAGTGTAAGGGAAGTAAGTACTGACCTAAGTAATTCAGAAATTAGTTGATAAGACTAAAGGCAAAAGGAACTTCAAATAAGCACTGCATTGTAGTTTATATTCATTTCTTGTAGGAGCACAGGTTAACTATTCCAATACTACTGTACATGTTAAACAGGATTTGAACCATTAAATAAATAAATGGAGAAGGTTGGAGCCAGGTTTCTTACTGTTGGAATTGGAAGTTATAAATAATCAAGAGAGAAAGGCTAGAATAATCCATGTGCTAATGGATTAGAGCTGAAGACATCTGTATGAACTCATGTGTAATAGATGGTTACACATAAGATTGTTGTGTATATACAAAGATTAGTTTATACATATATAAGTTTTGTTCTCTCAGCTGAGTGTATCTACAGGCAGCAACACCACAGTAGCCATTAGCACATCAAGGATCTAGATCTTGTTTTCTAATACTATTCACTAATAAAAGGGACTAGGGTTTCTTAAAGAAATGGCTGATTCTAGGATTTAGACTAGATAGATAGATAGATGGATGATAGATAGATAGATAGATAGATAGATAGATAGATAGAGGCATAGGCAAATATAGAGAGATACATGGAAATACAGATTTGTCATCTATCTATCTGGTTACCTATCTTTCTATTTATCTGTATCCCTACTATCTTCTAGTGCTAGAAAACAACACAATGATAGGAGTACATAAAAGGGACATAGGAGTCAACCAAAAGAACTCTCAATGGCCAACACTAGACAATTATTTTCCTATTTTTGTTGTTGTTTCCTGACAGTTAAATTCTGAAGTTCTTCTGGAACTTCACAGTTCCACAACACAGTTGAGGAATTCTGGGTCGACATGTTATATTTTACACACATGTTCAGTGTGTCAACCATACAGACCAAAAAAGAATGAGAGAAGGTACAGCATAACAAGATGGGCCATGTGCATATTTCATGCTGAGTATAGTTTTATATGTGCTCCACAGAAATGGTGTTTGGTTTGCCTGAAGTGGATGGATGTGAATAATGGAAATAGTATCTGGGAACCTAAGGAAAGTATTGGTGGTTTCTTGTCTACTTGGAGACAAAATGCCTATATTAGCTTTAGTTAGGAATATATGTATATATACATATATGTATTCCTAACTATATTATATATACTTCTATATATGTAGTCAGGAATATATTTAGGAATATATATGTGTATATTGTGTGTATATATGTATATACATGTGTATGTATATGTATGTGTGTATATACACATGTATATATAAATATATAAACAAATATGTATGAAAGAGTGCAAGCAAGAGTGAGGGGTAGACGGGGGGAGAGAGAGAGAGAGAAAGAAGGAAGGAGGCGGGGAGGGAGAGAATTTTAAGCAGGCTCCATGCTCAGCATGGAGCCCAATGTGGGGCTCGATCCCAGTGCTATGAGATCATGACCTGAACCAAAATCAAGAGTCAGATGTTTGACTGACCCACCCAGATGCCCCAGGAATATATATTTATTTCAAAATAGCATAAAATAAGTTCCTCTTCTTTCTTAATATGAAAAGGAGACCATTTTAGGGGCACCTGGGTGGCTCAGTCAGTTATGAGGCCAACTCATGATTTCTGCTCAGGTCATGATCTCTTGGTTCATGAGATGCAGACCAACGTTGGGCTCTATGCTGACAAAGTGTAGCCTTCTTGGGATTCTCACTCTCTCCTTTTCTCTCTGCCCCTGCTTCCCCCTCTTAATCTCTCTCTCTTTCTCTCTCCCTCTCGCAATATAAATACATAAACTTTATTTTAAAAAAGAAAAAAAGAAACAGAGGCCATTTTATCAGTTTGTAAAGGATCCAAACCGAGATGGACCTACAATACAAACAAGTGTTTTCAATGGCATTGGGGTTTTTCTCAGGATAAATCATAGGCACAAAAGTCTTACCATTCTAAAGCTGGTTTTTCAATAGTTACATTGGTTTTTTTTTTCTTTATTTTAGGCAAGGGTTTCTTCCTTTGATATCTTGTAGTCTTATATTTTAAAAGTTAAAATAGGTTTTCAAGATTGATTGGAGGGGAACAAAAAGTAAAATATAGCCTGAAACCAAACATTTAGACTTTTAAGTTATTCTTGTTTTCTTGATTTTTTTTTTCTTTGAAGGTGAATGGAATTGTCACTATAGAACTATGTTTTTTATTTGTCTCTGGAATGAACCTTGGTAATTCCACAAAGGCTACTGAGAGCTTTTAGAGAACAAGAGAACTGCATGCCTCCAGGGACTTGTCAGCACTTAGTATTGCTTGTTTTCTGTTCCCTTTGTTTTCAGTAAGAAACAAACTTTAGAATTTAAACAAGAAATAAAGTCCTCATTAAGTATGAGCCTATGTGGGAACAAACGAAGCTAGAGACCTTCCATGGTGACTTTTAACCTGTGGAGAACCATGCTGAGGATTATAAATGCTAGGACTGGGTACTCTGACTCTTGAGAAACATTTATAGAGGTGTTAAAAATGGAGGTGAATCTGGAAAATTAAAGCCCTGTTATTTTTCAATACCTGTTCATTGCCCTAAAGGAACTACATGAAGTTAATTAAAGATGTGTTTTCTGGAGTCTTCTGCCAGGGATTTTCTGAAGAGAGTGAATGGGCTCCACTAAGGTTGCCCAGATCCTAAGAGTGTTGTCTTCACAGTTCATTATATTTATGTTGTATGGTTAGAAATTACAGTATACTTTTACTATAAGAATTTCCCTCTTCTAAAAAAAAAACACAAAACACACACAAAAAAAAAAAAACAAGAAAACTTTTCTCTTTTTTACCCAAATCCTGAATTTAAACCCCTTCATATTTTAAGTTCCAATTTATACCTGCACTCTACTACCAATCAACCCAGTAAAACTAGTATCTTAAATATTAAGTCTTTTGGCTTCTTTTCAAATTTTTCCACTTCACATCTCTAGAATGTGATATCAATGTTCTGAGTCTTATTTCCGGATCTTATTTATTTATTTATTTATTTATTTACAAATAGTTTATTGTCAAATTAGTTTCCACATAACACTCAGTGCTCATCCCCAAAGTGTCCTCCTCCATGCCCATCCCCCCCTCCCCCCCACATCCATCAGTCCTCAGTTTTTGTCAGCATTCAAGAGTCTCTCATGGTTTGCCTCTCTCCCTTTCCCCCACCATTTCCGCCCTTCTTCTCCCCCTTGGTCCTCCGTCAAGTTCCTCCTAATCCTCCTATACGTGCAAACATATGATATTTGTCCTTCTCTGCCTGACTTATTTCGCTCAGCATAACACCCTCAAGGTCCATCCATGTTGCTACACATGGCCAGATTTCATTGTTTCTCATTGCCATGTAGTATTCCATGGTATAGATAAACCACATCTTCTTGATCCATTCATCTGTTGATGGACACTTAGGCTCTTTCCATGTTTTAGCTATTGTGGAGAGTGCTGCTATGAACATTGGGGTACATGTGCTCCTATGCCTCAGCATTTCTGTATCCCTTGGGTAAATTCCTAGCAGTGCTATTGCTGGGTCATAAGGGAGTTCTATTGTTAGTTTCCTGAGGAACCTCCACACTGTTTTCCAGAGGGGCTGTACCAGTTTACATTCCCACCAACAGTGTAGGAGGGTGCCCGTTTCTCCACATCCTCGCCAGCATCTAGAGTTCTCTGATTTGCTCATTTTAGCCACTCTGACTGGCGTGAGGTGGTATCTCAGTGTGGTTTTGATTTGTATTTCCCTGATGAGGAGGGATGCTGAGCATCGTTTCATGTGTCTGTTGGCCATCTGGATGTCCTCTTTGGAGAAGTGTCTGTTCATGTCTTCTGCCCATTTCTTCACTGGGTTGTTTGTTTTTCGGGCGTGTAGTTTGGTGAGTTCCTTATAGATTCTGGATATTAACCCTTTATCTGATATGTCATTTGCAACTATCTTTTCCCATTCCGTTGGTTGCCTATTAATTTTCTGGGTTGTTTCCTTGGCTGTGCAGAAGCTTTTAATCTTGATGAGGTCCCAACAGTTTATTTTTGCTCTTGATTCCCTTGCTTTTGGGGATGTGTCAAGTAAGAAGTTGCTGCGGTGGAGGTCAAGGAGGTTGTTTCCTGCTTTCTCCTCTAGGGTGTTGATAGTTTCCTGTCTCACGTTCAGGTCCTTTATCCATTTTGAGTTGATTTTTGTGCATGGTGTGAGAAAATGATCTAGTTTCATTCTTCTGCATGTTGCTGTCCAGTTCTCCCAACACCATCTGTTAAAAAGGCTGTCTTTTTTCCATTGGATATTCTTTCCTGCTTTGTCAAAGATCAGTTGGCTGTATACTTTTGGGTCCACTTCTGAGTTCTCAATTCTGTTCCATTGGTCTATGTGTCTGTTTTTGTGCCAATACCATACTGTCTTGAGGATGACAGCTTTGTAGTAGAGGCTGAAGTCTGGGATGGTGATACCTCCCGTTTTGGTTTTATTTTTCAGTATTACTTTGGCTATTCGGGGTCTTTTGTGGTTCCATACAAATTTTTGGATAGTTTGTTCTAGTTTTGAGAAGTATGCTGGTGCAATTTTGATTGGAATTGCATTGAATGTGTAGAGTGCTTTAGGTAGTAATGACATCTTAACTATATTTATTCTTCCTATCCATGAGCATGGAATGTTTTTCCATTTCTTTGTGTCTTCTTCAATTTCCTTCATAAGTTTTCTATAGTTTTCATCATACAGATCTCTTGTATCCTTGGTTAGGTTTATTCCGAGGTATTTTATGGTTTTTTGTGCAATTGTGAATGGGATCAGTTTCTTGATTTCTCTTTCTGTTGCTTCATTGTTGGTGTATAAAAATGCAACCGATTTCTGTACGTTGATTTTGTACCCTGCAACTTGGCTGAATTCTTGGATCAGTTCTAGTAGGCTTCTGGTGGAGTCTGTCGGGTTTTCTATGTAGAGTATCATGTCATCTGCGAAGAGTGAAAGTTTGACTTCCTCTTTGCCAATTCTGATGCCTTTGATTTCCTTTTGTTGTCTGATGGCTGATGCTAGGACTTCCAGCACTATGTTAAACAACAGTGGTGAGAGTGGACATCCCTGTCGTGTTCCTGATCTCAGGGGGAAAGCTCTCAGTTTTTCCCCGTTGAGGATGATGTTAGCTGAAGGCTTCTCATAGATGGCTTTGATGATGTTTAAGTAGGTTCCTTCTATCCCAACTTTCTCGAGAGTCTTTATTAAGAAGGGATGCTGTATTTTGTCAAATGCTTTTTCTGCATCTATTGACAGGATCATATGGTTTTTATCTTTTCTTTTATTGATATGATGGATCACATTGATTGATTTGCGAATGTTGAACCAGCCCTGTAACCCAGGAATGAATCCCACTTGATCTTGGTGGATGATTCTTTTGATATGCTGCTGGATTCGATTTGCAAGGATCTTGTTGAGAATTTTTGCATCCGTATTCATCAAGGATATTGGCCTATAGTTCTCTTTTTTTGTTGGATCTCTGTCTGGCTTGGGAATCAGAGTGATGCTGGCTTCATAAAATGAGTCCGGGAGTTTTCCTTCGACTTCTATTTTTTGGAATAGCTTGAGAAGAATTGGGATTAATTCTGTTTTAAATGTCTGGTAGAATTCCCCAGGGAAACCATCAGGTCCAGGGCTCTTATTTGTTGGGAGATTTTTGATCACTGATTCGATTTCTTCACTCGTTATGGGTCTGTTCAGGTTTTCTATTTCTTCCCGTGTGAATTTTGGTAGTGAGTGTGTGTTTAGGAATTTGTCCATTTCTTCTAAGTTGTCCAATTTGTTGGCATATAATTTTTCATAGTATTCCCTGATAATTGCTTGTATTTCTGAGGGGTTGGTTGTAATAAGTCCATTTTCATTCATAATTTTGTCTATTTGGGTGCTCTCTCTTTTCTTTTTGATAAGCCTGGCTAGAGGTTTGTCAATTTTGTTTACTTTTTCAAAAAACCAACTCTTGGTTTCATTGATCTGTTCAATTGTTTCTTTGGTCTCTATGTTGTTTATTTCTGCTCTAATTTTTACTATTTCTCTTCTTCTACTGGGTTTAGGGCGTTCTTGTTGCTCTGCCTCTAGCTCCTTTAGGTGAGCTGTTAGATTTTGGACTTGTGCTTTTTCTAATCTCTTGAAATAGGCCTGGAGAGCAATGTACTTTCCTCTTAGGACTGCCTTGGCCGCATCCCATAGATTTTGAATTGTTGTGTTTTCATTTTCATTTGTTTCCATATATTTTTTAATTTCCTCTCTAATTGCCTGATTGGCCCATTCATTCTTTAGAAGGGTGTTCTTTAACCTCCATGTTTTTGGCGGTTTTCCAGACTTCTTCCTGTAATTGATTTCAAGTTTCAAAGCATTGTGATCTGACAGTGTGCATGGTATGACCTCTATTCTTTTATATTTATTGAGGGCTGCTTTATGTCCCAGTATGTGATCTATCTTGGAGAATGTGCCATGCGCACTTGAGAAGAAAGTAAATTCCCTGGCCTCAGGATGTAAAGTTCTAAATATATCCGTCAGATCCATCTGGTCCAATGTGTCTTTCAAGTCCATTATTTCTTTAGTGATTTTCTGTCTGGTTGACCTATCCATTGCTGTAAGCGGAGTATTAAAGTCCCCTGCTATTAGCACATTCTTATCTATAAGCTTGTTTCTGTTTGTGATTAATTGTTTTAGATATTTAGGTGCTCCCATATTCGGTGCGTAGACATTTATGATTGTTAGTTCTTCCTGATGGATGGACCCTGTAATTATTATGTAGTGCCCTTCTTCATCTCTTGTGATTGTCTTTAATTTAAAGTCCAGTTTGTCTGATATAAGTATCGCTACTCCGGCTTTCTTTTGATTTCCTGTAGCATGATATATATTTCTCCATCCCCTTACTTTTAATCTGAAGGTATCTTCCCGTCTAAAATGAGTTTCTTGTAGACAGCATATTGATGGATTTTGTTTTTTAATCCATTCTGCTACCCTATGTCTTTTGATTGGAGCATTCAGCCCATTTACATTCAGTGTTATTATTGAAATATGTGGGTTTAGAGTCTTTGTATCTTTTGTAGGGTTCATGTTTGTGGTGGTGTCTCTGGTATCTTTGTTCCTTGCAACCTTTCCTTCAGAGCATCCCCCTCAGGATTTCTTGTAGGGCTGGCTTCGTGGTGACAAATTCTTTCAATTTCTGTTTATTTGGAAAGGTTTTTATCTCTCCTTCTATTTTGAATGACAGGCTTGCTGGATAGAGGATTCTTGGCTGCATATTTTTACTGTTCATCACATTGAAGATTTCCTGCCATTCCTTTCTAGCCTGCCAAGTTTCAGTAGATAGGTCTGTCACCACTCTGATAGGTTTCCCTTTGTATGTTAGGGCCCTTTTCTCCCTAGCTGCTTTCAAAATTCTCTCTTTGTCCTTGTATTTGGCCATTTTCACTATGATATGTCGTGCAGAAGATCGATTCAGGTTACGTCTGAGGGGAGTCCTCTGAGCCTCTTGTACTTCCACATTTACTTCCTTCCCCAGGTCGGGGAAGTTCTCTGCTATAATTTGTTCCAGGACTCCTTCAGCACCTTTCCCTCTCTCTTCCTCTTCTGGGATTCCTATGATACGGATATTGTTGCGTTTGACCGTATCGCTGAGCTCTCGAATTCTTCTTTCCTGTTCCTGGATCAGTTTGTCTCTTTTTTTGTCAGCTTCTTGTTTTTCTATAATGGTGTCTTCTAAATCACTTATTCTCCTTTCTGCCTCTTCAATCCGTGCATTGGAGGCCTCTAATTTATTATGGATCTCATTTATCGCATTTTTTAATTCTTCATGCCTATTTTTATTTTCCATTCTGTCTGTAGCCATAGTTTCTTTGATGTCCCCTATGTTTTTTTCAAGCCCAGCTATTAATTTTACCATTATTATTTCCGGATCTTATTTCTGAAACCTTATTTCCACAACCCATGAGTATCTGCCCTGGGATGTCCTATAGACCCTTCACATGCAAAATCGAGATCCTCATCTTTCCTCACAAGCCCTCTGCTTTTATCTCTAAAGACATTATCCAATAATTCCACTAGAAATCATGGGGTCATCCTAGTCTCTTCCTTCTATTCCATTTTTCCATTTAATTAGCAACTGAGTCTTCTTGAATTTTACCATCGGTACATTTATCCAGTCAGTTCCCCTTTACCCATTCCTGTGGTGCCTTCTCTGGTTTAGTTTCTCTCTTTCTCTCAGAGCTTTCTGGTTGTTTCTTGTCATGTAGCTTTTCTGAAATGAAAATGTTTCATGTAATCCTGATTCTTGTAGTATTTGTCTTCTCAGTGATCTCAGGGCATAGTATACCCTCTCAGTCCCATGAACTCTGCACGTTTACAACCAAGCCCTTGGGTACCTTTAGCCTGGACTCTGGACTCCAGACCTCACCCTTATTCCTTTATATAGTCTAATGGTTTTGATGCTACTGAGTGAATTGTTTTAAAATATCGTTCTACTCAGTATGAAAAAAAAATGGTTCTTGGGGCGCCTGGGTGGCTCAGTCAGTTAAGCATCTGACTTCAGCTCAGGTCATGATCTCGTGGTTCATGGGTTCGAGCCCTGTGTTGGGCTCTGTGCTGACAGCTAGCTCAGAGCCTGGAGCCTCTTTCAGATTCTGTATCTCCCCCTCTCTCAGATCCTCCCCTGTTCATGCTCTCTCTCTCTCTCTCAGAAATAAATTTAAAAACATTTAAAAAATTACAGAAAAATGGTTCTTATTTGAAAGACCAATTTAAAATATCATTCAGTTGGTAAAGTTTTATACTAATACATTCCTCTGTCCGTATTATCCCCCGTAATAAATTTAATCATTAAGTTACTGTGCTTTGAAAGCATTTTGTACAAATTTTGCCCCCTTAATCAGTCCTGGGAATTGTATTTTGGAATTATATTTTCATTCCAGTTCTGTAACTAGCTCTGAGACCTTTCCCCCAGTAATTGGGAGGAAAAAATGAGGTAAAAGACACCCACATGTTGTTCATTTTTGTATTTCCAGCATCTATCATTTTTCTGATAATTTATAGGCATTCAAATACATTTGAAAAAGATGTTGATGTGCATCTCATTAGAAGCTCTACCAAGGAGACAAGGTGAGTCACATTTAGCCTTATCACTACCTTCTAGATGGTAAAATTCTTGAAAACATGATATTTTACAAAGGCCCAAAGGGTATGACTCAGGCTACAGTGAAGATCTCCTTATCACATTTCAACTGAACACTTTTCCTCAGAGCTTGGAAAAATGGCTTTCCCCATTTTTCCTCATTTTTTTTTGTATACCTTTCAAGCCATCAGCTAAAAAAGATAATTTGTCTCTATCCATAATAGAACTTCAGAATTTGAAATAGAAAATATCTAAGTTGCAGGGCATCTGATTGGTTCAGTTGGTTGAGCATCCAACTTCGGCTCAGGTGATGATCTCACAATTCCTGAGTTGGAGCCCTGCATCAAGCTCCGTGTGCATTCTCTCTCTCTCTCTCTCTCTCTCTCTCTCTCTCTCTCTCTCTCTCTCTCTCTCCCCCTCCCTCCCTCCATCCCTCCCTCTCTCTCTCTCTCCCCCCATCTCCCTCTCCCTCCCTCAAAAATAAAGAAACATTATTTTTTTAAAAAAATAATATCCAAGTTGCAAAGCTATGTTTTACCTGAGATTGAAGAAAATTGTATTAAGTACTACTACTACTATAGTATTGTTATATAACATAAATTATATATAATGTTATGGTTTCTAACCCTTTTGTTGTTGTATTTTCTGTTTTACCTTTCCCTTCACTACCTACTACCTTCTTGTTTATCCGCTAACTCCCCACAGCATGGGGAATGGGGTTCCTATCTACCAAGTCTCCTGTGGTTCCCTATGTGGTACTTCTATCCTCTGTTGTACAGAATGTTCAACCAGCCCTCAGTTCTTCTTCAGGAGGAGTTGTTCTATATGTGGGTGTGTCTGTAGGAAGAGGTGAGGTCTACTTTACCATTTTGGAGCCCCTCTGACATACTTCTCATTATTGAGGAAATAAAAACTACAAGATAACAAGCAAGTGATGCTGTTCAATACAAAAGAGAAGATTAAAATCAAAATTATAATAGTTAAATTATTAAGTGTTTGTCCTATAGTGGACTGTATTCTAAGAACTTTATTAAATATTTCCTCGTATAATACTTTATAAATATATTTACTTATTTAACATTTAGACTAACTCTAATGGATAAGTATTATTATTGTTTCCAGTTTACAAATGAGCAACCGAGTCATGGAAAGATTAACAACATGCTTAGTGTCAAATAACTAGTTAAAGCTGGCATTCCAACCCAGGAAGTTTGCTCAATGGGGTGACATTAACCACTATACTATACTCCTCCCTTGTCGGAAAAGGTGATTCAGTGTATTGAATTAAACATTGGAAGTTAGAATGCTTGGGTATCCATACTCAGATATTTGATCACACAGGACATTATCAAAGGTGAGGCTATAAATAACATGAAACTATTTAAAGTTATTTCCCATTTATACAAATCACTGAGAGGAAACCATAATTATTCTAGAGATAACCACTTATTAATATAGACAACTTAATCATAGTTGTTGACCCATGTGTTGTTTTTGAAAAGGACAGCAGGTTTAATTTATTAAAATTCACTGTGTAATGACCCAGAACCACATTGTAACAACAGGTGATTTAACCTGTATAAAAATAAACCTGATGGTATTAATGAATCAAGGAATCTCAAGGCTTTAGTGTGGGGTGGAGCTCAGAACAAAAGGTCCTTTAGCAGTCATGCTTTACACACTGTGATTTTTCTGTCTAATTTTATGTGATATAAAGGATTTGTTCAAGGACCAAATTCATCCTTTGTATGTTTTGTAAATCTTATTAATTACACGTTACTTCCTTTGTTGTGATGGACAATTTTGTCTTGTTTCTTCCTTCCCCAGACAAATTCATCCTAATAAGATACTTCTGTATTTGTGTAGTCTAAATACCACACTAAACTTCAGTGTCTTTGATTTTGCTTCTCATATGTTGTCATCCTTGTCAACTGTAGGCAGATAACTCTCTTCATGGATTAGCTGTAGCTCTACAAAAGTGAACTGATTTCAGCATGTTAAAATCCCTTTCCACTATACCCTCTCTCCATTTTCCTCTGTGGCTTTCTTGTTGCTCTGACATATCATGTGTGCTTGAAAATTGCTCTTCCTGGTTTTAGTCACATACAAAGGATCCTAGTTGTGTTGCCCAGGGTCTTGTCCAGAGTCCTTTCTCCATTCTGTGCTGCGCTGTGTGATTGTATCTACACCCATGGGCCAACACATATAAATATGCTGATAGCTTATAACTATAGAGTTTTAGATCCATCCTTTTTAAATTCTATGACTTTATCTTCAGTTACCCATTGGACACTCCTACCCTGGGAAAACTCACACATCAGTGGGAAATAGACAAAGAGAAAACTCTGAGAGATATATGAAAGCACAGAAGAGGGGCATCCAACACAGTCTGGAGTGTCAGAAAGATTCCAGGAGGCTGATATATTGAGGATGAGTAACAGGAGCCAGCCTAAGAAATAGACAAATGGTGCAAAATCACTAAAGGCAACAGAGTGGAACTGTGTGAAACTTTGTCTGCCAGCAATACAGTGAGTGAGAGGATAATACAGAGAAACATGGTTTCAGAGGTAAGCAGGGCCAGATCCTAAAAGGCTCACCCTTTGAATTCTGTTGGATACATGCTTTAGAAATGGAACTCTTGGTGTGGCATTGAGATTAGATTTCAAAGTAGCAAGACAGGAGTGAAAACCAGCTCTGAGTTTACTGCAATAGTTTGCACAAATGAGATGGATTGAATTAGGGTAGTTAGCTATTACATTGGAGAAAATTAAGTGGAGTCAAACAGTTTAAAAGGAAAAACCGGTACAACTTTGTAATTGGACACCAGGTATATGGAAAAGGAGATCTCAAGAATGACATAAAATCATATGGCTTGAGTAACGAGACTATGGCTAGATTCACCCTGTGAATGCAAGATCTTGTGTTGGAGATGGAAATTAGGACTGTATCTGAATTATGGTAAATAGGGGTTATCTATGCAATACACAGGTGAAGATGCCCAGTAGAAACTTAGTTATTTGGATCTAGAGCACAGGATGGATATATGAGCTCAAGATTTGGTTTTTGGATTTGCGGAGGAATTGATATAAAGAGCATTATAGTTGATTTTGAATAGGTGTCTGCCCAGACTGGAAGGAAAGGACAATGATGTAAGTGTATTTGTCACTAATGGGCACACAAGAAGTTGAGATAGGACATATCTTAGTTCTTCATGATATGGGAACTAAAAGTATCTACTAGGTATAAAGTAGATGGGGATGGATAGTGGCTTGAGAACCGTGCTAGATTTTGGAATGATAATGAAGGCAATGGAGAACAGAATTGATTAAAAGCAAATAAGAGAGTTGCTAGGTGGTACAGAGTGATGTGTTGAGTGTGCAGAGTAGGAATCCATTGTGGTACTTTGGGATGACAGATAATGATGTCCAGTTTTTGGCCTTGGCCCCAAGGTAGAGATGGATATTACCAGCATCAGTGTGCTTATTATAAGCACAACTATAACATATACTCAGTTTGCCAATAACTTCTGTAGTATGTGCTACCTTTGAAGTCCCTAAAGCAATCACATACAGTAATACTACTTTCATTTCCATTTTAAAGATGAAAAAATAGTTAGAATAAGTGATTTGCTCGGTGAAGCCCAGAAAGCCAGTGGTGAAACCATGTTATATGTATACAAATAATCTGTTTTTTAATTTGGTAAGTTTGGTTTCCTCATAAAGTGACTTCAATTCTGTGAGAATCACTGGCCATCAATCTCTAGTGAGAGCTAGTCTCTGATCAGATTGGTGACACCCACGTAGAGATACTGGAGGAGTTTCTTCCCAGGGCAGAGTTGGATATGACAATCTCTGAGGATTCTTCTCAATTTGAAATTCTGAGTATCCCTCCTTTAATGCCAATGACAGTGTCCTTTTTTTAAAAATTTAATTTCATGATATAAAATTCCAGAGGTGTCTGAAATTTTAACTAACTTAATGGCCTTCTTCACTTGCTGCTAAGATGAAATATGAGTTTGTTTAGTGTGGTTTTGTGTGTGTGTGCACAGAGCCAGAGATTTGACTTTTGCTCTTTATTGCATTTCTTAAACTAGCTACACTTGGCAATTCATTTACATCAATAATTGAAAAGCCATCAGTCTCCTCTTGTCTTAAACTCCTTGCTATGCACACTAATGATATGCATGATTGGCTATTGCCATAAAAATGCACCATAAATTTTTTAAAGATAATTCAACTACAAAGAATGAATCAATATGAACTATAGTGATAACATATGAGACAATCTCTATTGCCACTTCAAAGCAGTTAGTTCTCCTGTTGATAAGAACCTATTATTGCTTCCATTTGGGGAAGCAATGGTTTAGGACTTTCCTCTTTCAAAACTTGCCAAAGTTACTATAGTCTCTTCAACACAATTTTGTATATCACACACCCCTGATGCTTGCTTTTGTTCTATGCTTTTTTTTTTTTTTTTTTAATTCTTCGGTGTCCCATAAGTGGAAAAGACCTGTTCTGTCTTACATGTGTCATAAAATTGGGCATAATAGACTGTATCCATTCATTCATTCATCCATTTATTCATTATTTCACAGACTGCCATTGTCCTTAAATTGATAGTAGCTTAATATGTGAGATTATCATTCATTAAAAGGTACAAATTGCAGTAGAAATCCAAAATGAAACCGACTCTGAGCTGGTCAATGCTCAGAGGTGCAATGTCTACCCTGAACTGAGGATATTCTGGCCCCTAAGTGTGTGATGATTTAGCTTATTTTGTTGTAGAAATCTGGGCAATGCTATTTTCAGGTAATTTATCAACCTGGAGAGGTCCCCCTAGGAAGGAGTCAGAACACAGAAAAAACTCCTCCTAGCATTGTCTGCCCTAAGTCAGTGACAACAAGGCTGTTTATAGACACTAAGCTTCACACTTGAACATTTTTTAAAGTTTATTTATTTATTTTGAGAGAAGACAGAAAGAACAAGTGGGGGAGGGACAGAGAGAGAGAGAGGGAGAGAGAGAGAATCTGAGCAGGCTCTTCACTGTCAGCACAGAGCCTGTTGTGGGGATCAAACTCATGAACCATGAGATCATGACCTGAGCCAAAACCAAGAGTCAGACCTTAACCAACTAAGCTACCCAGGCATCCCCACACTTCAACATTTTAAGTGAGGAAGAGTATGGCCCACACTTAACCCCCTTTTCTATGTTGGTGTTTTTATAGCACATCCCATCATTAGATGGGAATGCAGTTCTGGTTGGGCAGCAAAGATTTCCAGGTTCCTTTCCATTTTGTCTTATAGGATAGCCTTCTGTAGAAATGTACCTCTGTAGCACATACACACATAGGTGCAAACACACACACTTTGAAACTCAGTTTTGAGGTATGTGACTCACTCTCTAGAGCTGCTCTGCATATATTTGCATAGAATTGAATCCAAAACTTTTTTGTTGTAGTGGGATAAATAAATTTTCTTAAAACTCAAAGTGATTCCTTTTTGAATCTCAGGTGCTAAAATCCAGTTTATTATATTTTTGTTACCTAAGCCTATAATTATTGATTAAAGGGATGCCTTGTTTGTTATTTAATATTTTTTTCCATTTCTGATCTCTGTTTATATCGCTCTTCCTCATTATATCTCCATTCTAAGGTCTGTGTATCTATAAATATGTATACTAGGTAGTGTTGCTTGGCATGGATGGCTTTCAAATGCATAGGTATTGTGCTTTAATCTCGTTATATTTCTTACATTACTCTTTAAAAGTAGATTTTTGAATCTATTTATATTGCAGTGTATTATATTTAATTCTTTGTTTCCATAATAGATTTCACTGGATCCATAATATGTTACTTATCCATTCTCCTACTAAGTATCCCTGAACTTTGTGTTTACAATAAGACATGCATATACACACATCCCACTACAATCAAATACTTTGTACAGATTCCCTTATTGAGCTTCTCTGAGCTGTGTACCTAGGAACAGAAGTGATTCATCATAAGACATAGACCTAATTACATGAAGTACCTTCTGAATATTCTCCATGATGGCTGAGGACTAACATGGCCAATGTGCCTGAGTCTTTGTCTGACCACATCTTCACCAGAACCTAGCATCGCTCACCTTTCCAATTTTTGCTATTTGTATGAATGTTGTCTGGTAGCTCATTGTTGTTGAATTTGCATTTGCCTCCTTTCAATTTAGTTTGAATGATTCTTTAGAGACCTTTCAGATATTTTTTGTTTACGTTCCTGTGGCTGGTTTTGGCCCATTTTTCTGTTGGATTTCATGCCTGGTTTTTCAGGTTAGGAAAAAAGATGTTAAGGGGAGGCATATCAAAGTAGTGGTAAAAGGCCAGGACTCTGAAGTCAGACACGAGTTCTGGATTCCTGAATCCACCATTTACAAGCTACTTAACATTAAAGCAAATTGTTTAAGATTCTATTCTTTCTCCTGTGTGAAGTGGATAAGGTCTTGGTGAATGCTCAGTGTAGGAGTCCATTTTCTGTTAATACCGCTAGGTCAACAGGGACCATTTGAAATGCTAACCGATGTTATTTCTGTTAAAGAAGACCTCATATTCTCTATCTTCTTCCCTCCCTTCTACCTTATGGGAAATTTTTCCTAGAATGGTAAGGTAAATGGTGTTGGACTATCATCTTCATATTTATTGTTCTGTTACTTTCTTTTCCTTTTTTTGACAAAGTAATATGGTACTGAGGTATAATTTATATATAATAAAGTACACAGATCTTAAACGTTCATTTCCATTAATTTTGACAGTTTCATACACGTGTGTAACAACTACTCAAAGCATTGCAAACATTTCCATCATCTCAGATAGTTTCTTGGTGCTTCCTTCTGGTCAACTAACTTCACATTTACACCCCTGGCAAAACTGTTGTTTTTATTACCACATAGCAGTCTTGCCCATTCTTGGGTTTCATATAAATCTGTGTGTATTCTGCTGTGTCTGGCTTCCCTGGCTCAGCACAAAGTTTTCTAATCCATTCGTGCCATTACAATTATCAGAAGTTTGTTCCTTTTCATCACTGACTAGTACTCTATTGTGTGCATGTGCTGCAAATGGTTTATGTACTCTCCTGTTGATAGGCATTGAGTTATGTCCAGTTTGGGGTCATTATGAAAAAGGCTGCTAATGAAGATGCATGCATGTGTGTATGTGTGTCTGTCTACCTATGCTGTAATCTATTTTGGGAAAAATACTGGGGGATGCATTAACTGGGGTTAGGGTAGATGTATGTCCAATTTTATTTTGAGAAACTACTGAATAGTATTTAAAAATAATTATACCATTTTACATTCCTAGCAAAGTAGTAGAGTTCCAGCTTCTCTACATGTTTGCTAACATTTGATATTAACTATATGTTTTACTTCAACCATCCTACTGCGTGTGAAAAGTACGGTGGCTGTAATTTCATTCTTTGATGACTAATTCCCTATTCGTGTTTACTGGTCATACCCTCAGCAGTAGCTTTGGTCTGGGAGACCCTTTCTGCCTCCCTCTGCTGGTGCCTTTGACCTTTCCACCAGCCCTTCCTCTCCAGCCCTCTGTCATCCCTGGAGGGGGGCTCTAGCTGTTGTGGGGATGATGAATGGGGCTTGAGGGGGCCCTCATGTCTTCATTTGTGGAGTATCTAAATCTTTTTCACTTTTGTTTACATTAGGTTATCTTCTCTGTTGTTGATTTGTAGGAGTTCTTTATATATTCTTCATACAATGTCCATCTATATATCTATCTATATCTGTATCGTATCGTGAAAACTTCCTCAAACCTGTGGCTTTTTTTTCTTTTACTTTTTAATAATATCTTTTAATGAGAAGAAATTGTAATTTCAATAAAATTCTATTTCTCTCTTTTTTTTCATTTTTGCTTTGTGCTTTGGGGTTTATTTTCTATTTAAGATAATCTTTCTTATTCCAATATCATGAAGACATTCTTTGGAATTTTCCTTCATAAGCTTTATTGTTCTAACATTTATGTTTAAGGTGTTTCAATCTATGAGTCATCTTTTTTGTTTGGAGTGGAGTAGGGGTCATGCTTTTTTCTTTCCAAATATAATTCCAGTTGTTTTGACATTCCTTTTTATTTCAAGGCTTTTCATTTTTCCTATTTAATTGATTTGGCTTTAGTAAAAAATCGGTTGACTGAATATTTATGAGTGATTATGAACTCTCCTTCATTGATTTTGACCAATGCTAAGCTTTAGAATCCAGGATTTATACTAATCTGAAGTCAGATAATATTCATCCTTTAATTTTTTCCAAGATATTTTTTGGCCATTTTGGACAGTGCACAATTTCCATGTAAATTGTCTGATCATTTAGTCAGGTTTTTCAACAGCCAAACCTTGGTGGGCTTTCATTGAAGTTGAGTTGTATCTATAGAAATTTAATGAGAATTGACCTGTTAACAGTATTCAATCTTCTAATCTATAAACATAACTCATCTTCCCAGTTATGTAAGTCTTTAAATTTCCCTCACCATGTTTAGTAGTTCTCTAGCACATCTTTTATTAGGTCTATTCCTAGAGTCATGATGTTTTTTGTTAATTTTGTAAATAGCAGTACAATATAATTTTTCAGTTGTTTATTGATATTATGTGAGATATCTAATTTATGACATATTGATCAGTAATTTTTTATTAATTTTTAAGTTTATTTACATATTTTTAGAGAGCATGAGCAGAGGAGGGACAGAGAGGGATCAATAGAGAATCCTAAGCAAGCTCCATGCTGTCAGCACACAGCCCTACTCGGGGCTGGAACTCCCAAACGGTATGATCATAACCTCAGCTGAAACCAACAATCGAACATTTATTTAACTGATTGAGCCACCCAAGTGCCCCTGAATTTTTTTTTTTATTTTAGTTCCAGTGTAGTTAACATACAATGCAATATTAGTTTCAGGTGTACAATATAGTGATTCAACAATTTCATACAGCACCAGGTGCTCATCACAACAGGTGCCCTCCTTAATCCCTGTCATCCATTTCACCCATCCTCCTTGCTCCTGTCCTCTGGTAACCTGTAATTTGTTCTCTGTAGTTAGGAGTCTGTTTCTTGGTTTGTCTCTTTCTCTCTTTTTTCCCTTTGCTTATTTGTTTTCTTTCTTAAATTCCACATGTGAGTTATCATGTGATATTTGTCTTTCTCTGACTGACTTATTTTTAGAGTTTCTTTTCAGTATTGGAATTATGCTGGCCTTCTAAGACTGATTGGGAATTGTTCCCATCTATTTCTGAGAGAACTTGTGTAAGATCGGCATTATTCTTCCTTAAGTGTTTAATAAAATCCATGGGTAAAGCCATGTAGGCCTGGAGATTTCTATTATGGGAATGTTTATGATTATGATTTAATTATTTTAATAGTAATAGAGCTATTAAAGTTTTAAGTTCTACTTGTATCACTTTGTTTTTGAAAAAAATTATTAATTTTATATAAAGAATCGGAAATATTGCCACTAAGTTGTTTATAATATCTCTTTTATCATGTTAGCCTTTGTAAGATCTATAGTAATGTTTCTTTTGTGCATTCCTAATATTAACAATTTGAATTTTGTCTTGTGTTCCTTGATTAGTCATTGTGGGTTTTATCATTTTTATTAATTTTTTCAAAGAAACAACTTTAAATTCATTGGTTTCCATATCGTTTCTCCATTTTCTATCCAGTTAATTTTTTTTAATGTTTATTCATTTTTTGAGAGAGAGAGAGCACAAGTAGGGGAGAGCAGAGAGCGAGGAAGACACAGAATCTGAACAGGCTTCAAGCTCTTAGCTGTCAGCACAGAGCCCGAAATGGGGCTCAAACCCATGACCGGAGAGATCATGACCTGAGCTGAAGTCAGACACCAATGACTGAGCCACTCAGGTGCCCCATCCATTTTTTATTCATTTTTGCTTTTGTTATTACCTTTTTTCTTCTTACTTTGGACTTGCTTTATTCTTATTTTGCTACTTGTAGATGCTGGAATATTACTAATTTTGCACTTTTCTTTATTTTTCTAACATAAGCATGTAAAGCTATAAAACTCATAATTAACACTTCACTGCATTTCATATATTTTGATAGTTTATGTTTTCATTATCCTTTAGTTTGAAATATTCTTTACTTTCCCTTATGACGTATGCTTTACTCATGAGTTATTTGAAATTCTGTGGGTTTAATTTCATAATACTTGGCATGATCTTATTGTTAAATTGATTTATAACTAAATACCATGTAGTCAGAACATGTTCTGATTACAATTACATAATATATATTAAGCTTATTCTATGGCTCAGCATATTGTTTATCTTAATTAATGTTACATGTTCCTTTTAAACTAATATGTATTTTTCGGTGTGGGAGTGTAATGTACTTTAAATGCCAGTTTAGTCAAGTTGATTGAGAGACATTTACTGTTTTTGTTTATTCCTCCATCCTCTGTCCTTAATGACATTTGGTATAAATGTTCAGTTATGGATTGTTGAAATTGTAGATTTATTTATATTCCCAAAATAAAATTTATTTATACTTCCCTTCAGTTCTATATTTTGATTTGTGTAATTTTTTAATAAATATTGAGATGAAATTTATATAACAAAATTGATGATTTTAAAGTAAATTCAGAGGCATTTATAACATTCACAGTGTTGTCCAGCTGCCATTTTTATCTGCTTTTAGAATATTTCCATTACTTACCCATTTAACG
The DNA here is from genome assembly GCF_003009895.1 of Hyaena hyaena. Taxonomy (NCBI): domain Eukaryota; kingdom Metazoa; phylum Chordata; class Mammalia; order Carnivora; family Hyaenidae; genus Hyaena; species Hyaena hyaena. Next base: position 488,385 of record NW_024081707.1, read on the forward strand.
GTTTCTTCTCATCCTTCCTCACCCAGGATCTGGCAACCAAAATTCTGTGTCTGTCTGTGTGGGTTTATTTATTCTGAATAGTGCGTATAAATGGAACCATATAATATTTGTCCTTTTTTTGTCTGGCTTCTTTCATGTAGCATAAAGGTTTTGAGGTACCTCCAGGTGGTAGCATGTGTCAGTACTTGATCCCTGTTTTGGCTGAATAATATCCCCTTGTGTGTGAGTGGGGCACAAAATTATTTATACGCTAATCCATTGGTCAACATATGAGCTGTTTACACTTTCTGGCTGTTTGAATAGCATGCTAGAAACATGAATGCATATGAACTTGTTTAAAGACCTGTTTGATTTTAATTTTAGGTGGTGTATGCCTAGTAGAATTATGAAACTATACAATATTTCTATATTTAACTTTTTAAGGAATCACTAAGTGGTTTTTTTTCCTCCACTGATCCTTTTTGCATTCCTGCCAGCAATGTAAAAATGCTCCAATATCTCTACATCCTTTCCATCACTTGTTATTTTCCTTCTTTTTATTATTGCTATCCTTGTGGGTATGAAGTGGTACCTCTATACCACTTATTCATATTTCCCAATTATTAATGGTGTTGAGCATTTTTTCATGTTTCCTGGGCCTTTGAATGGCTTCTTTGGAGAAATGTCAATTCCTTTGCCAATTTTTAAATTAGGTTGCCTTTTTTTGTTGAGTTTAAGACATATTCTAGGTAATAGGCCCTTATTGGATATATGATTTGCAAATATTTTTATAGGTTATGTAGGTTTTTCATTCTGTAGGTTGCCTTTTCAATTTTTTGATAATTCTTTTTAAAACATAAATACTTTCATTTTTTAAGTTTATTTTTGAGACAGAGAGAGCGAGACAGAGAGAGAGCAAGAGAGAGAGAGAGCACGTACAAGCAGGGTAGGGGCAGAGAGAGAGAAGACAGAGAAATCCAAAGCTGGCTCCTGGCTCTGAGCTATCAGCACAGAGCCCAATGTAGGTCTTGAACCCATGAACCATGAGATCATGACGTAGGCTGTAGTTGGATGCCCAGCCCAATGACCCGCGGAAGCATCCACAACATTTTAAATTTTGATGAAGTCTTATTTATCTGTTTTTTCTCTTATGCATGTTTTGTGTGTGTGTGTGTGTGCGTGCATGTGCTCATGTGTACAAAGAACTGATTGCCAAATCTAAGGTCATGAAGATTTACCTCTATTATTTTCCAGTGGGTTCATGATTTTAATCCACTGAATTAGGTTATGGTCCATTTGGAACTACTTTGTATATATGCTGTAGCTAGGGTCCAACTTCTCTCTTTTGTATATGGTTATTCTGTTGCTTCAGTACCATCTGTCGAAGACACCCTCATTGAAAATCATTTGGTAGTAGGTATGTTGGCATACTTACGGACTCTAAATTCAATTCCATTTGTTCTCTCTTTCTATCCTTATGTCAGAACCACACTGTTTTGTTTGTTTTACAACGGTTGCTTTCTAGTAAATTTTAGAATGAGGCAGTATGAGTTAGCCAGCTCTGTTCTTTTTCAGTATTGATTTAGCTATTTAACACCCCTTAGCTCTGTATGAATTTGAAGGTCATCTTTTTGATTTCTTCAAAAAAGGACCACTGGAATTTTGATATTTTTTTGCATTGAGTCTGTTAATCACCTTGGATAGTGTTGAAAGCTTAACAGTACTGACTTCCATTTCATGAACATGAGATGTCTTCCTATTTTTTTCAGGTAGTCTTTCATTTCTTTTTTTTTTTAACGTTTTATAATTTTCAGCATGTGACTCTTTTTCCTTATTAGTTAAATTTCCTCCTATGTATTTTATACTTTTGAATATATTGTACATAGAATTATTTTCTTAAATTCCTTTTGGTACTGTTTATTTTTGGTGTATAGAAACATGACTGCAGAATATTTGTTCTAGTTTCAGATGGAAGTGCCAGGAAGGTTGATTACCTTAAATAAATACGCTTGGTTTTGATTTGTTGATGCAGATCTGTGGAATGCTCGTAGTGTTTCCAAAGACTCTCAAATTTGATGAGACAACCTTCAAATTCTATTTCCCCTGGGGTCTTTTTTTTTTTTTTTTTTTTTTTTAATCCATGGGGGCTTGTTAACATTTGGTTTTATTGGTTTTTTTTTGTTTGTTGGTTTGGGGGTTTGTTTTTGTTTCTTTGTGTGTGTGTTTTTTTGTTGTTGTTGTTTTAATATTCTTCACATGGGGTATAGGGCAAGTCTTACTCTAAGGGGTGTCTTTTACTAATAAGCAGTAGCCTTTCTGTTATTTTAGCTGACTGCTATGGCTGTTAAGAATTTGTTGATGAGGTCTCTCTATACTGGCTCAGTGAGTTCTCCAGCATCTCTCAGCATTCTTTTCCCTCAGTATGTTCAACCCCTAGTATCTCTGTTCCAGTCTCAACCTGATAGTAGCTGCTCTGCAAGAAGTCTTAGTCTCTTCCTGAACACATATGGGCCATAATCAACCACAGACTTATGGACAATTCTGAACCCATTCTCATCACAGCCTCCATTCCTCCAATATTCCACTACACAGATTTCATACATTTAGCAGCTTCAAATTCTGATTTCTTCTTAATTTCAATAGGACAGTCCTATTATACTAGATCTGCATTAATCTTTGCCCAAATAGGGATATTTTACCCAAGCAGGTGATCAAGGAGCTCAGCTCATGAGTTCCCCTTCTCATTGATTCAGTCTTGTACTACCTGTTTTCTGCTCCCTGAAAAAACAGATAAAAACAGGTAAAACACAGTTTTACAACTGTTATGGCAGGAGAGATAATCTGGTAAAAATCATTTCACCATAACCAGAAGTGGAAAACCCATCATAATTATTTTAATTTCCCTGTATGTTAATTCTATCCAGGCCATCTCTTGAGTACTTTCTCTCTTCCATGAGGTACATTCCCTTCCTTCATCATATACCTTGAAAGTTTTTTTTTTTCTTGAATGCTAGTCATTTTGTGTAGAAGAACAGTAGAGATTGAGATAAATGATGTCTAACTCTGAAAGAGGGCATTCCACTTCTGCTTAGCTAATATTAAAGGAGAAAGTTTGAGTGAATTTAACTGTTTAATGACTTGGGTCTGGGCATGACTGTAGGTTTAATTGATTTAGATTATCTCTAATTTCAAAATTGTCTGGGCCATATTGGGATTTTTCCTTTAAAAGGGCTTGGGTTTTGAATACTAGAGATATTTTTTCCAGAGATCTTTTTTATGCTTTATAGACAAGTGGTCAGTTTTCTGAATGCTAGGAGGCCTACCTGTACTTTACAGACTAGCTCTAAGCTTTTGGGTTGCTGAAGATTCTCTTTGTTATCTAATTCCTACCACAGACTTCCTGTGCCTTTAGAGATCTCTTTACTGCCTCATTCCAACTTTCAGAAGACAGTTACAGGATTCTTGTGAAAGAGATTTCTCTCAGCTTTCCTAATAGGCTTTGGCACATTACCCCCTTTTCATTTGGTATTGGAATGAGTTTTTGTGTGGATGCAGGCTTAGTCTATGGCTAGGGCTCCTTAAAATTCTAATCTCTCTTGTCAGCCCCCACACATATCTCATAAATTTGTATTTTTCTTTAATATCCCAGCCTATGGCGAGTTTGTTCTCTCTGTGCTTCTCTATTATGGATTATAGCAGCCATGGGTCTTATATTCTACTAGCAAGGGCTCATGACTATTGGAAATGTATTTTGCTTAGTTTGTTTAGGCTGTCGAGTGGGTTCCCAAAGAGCTAGCTTGTTCTCATCATTAGGTAGAAGTAATGTTCTCTTGAAAATATTTCCTCTGTGCTTTTGGTCTTGTATACATATATATTTATTTCTAAAATCAGGTTCACTCCCCCCAAGAAAAAGCCCCGATAATGATCCACCATGCTTGAGTCTTCAGATAATCACAAATTAGAATTTACAAATGCAGTATTCAAAAGACAAAATTATGAGCATGATCTAGCTAGTATTTAGGGGTTTGGGAAATTTAACATACCTTAGAAGGCTAGAAAGCATGTATAACTGTTCTCCTTCTGAGCCCTCAGGGTTCTCCCTTCTGACTACTTAATCTACTGACTGCATAATCTACTATACAAACTGTTCCTACATGACAACTTCCTAGGATAGCCCCTTGAATCCCTTGAATGAAGCACAAAGAATGAGGGAATGGGGAAGACCCCAAATGGAATAACTCCAGAGGGAAAGAGGAAATGATAGAGAGACAAGTATGGAGAGAGGCAGAGATGGAAGCTGGAACACTGGGAATAGAATAGGCAGGGAGGCTCTGGGAGAGAGCTCAGGCAGGCTTCCGAGCAGAACATGAGGCTAATGGCTGGAACCCAGTAACTCAGTTCCCGTGTGTCCTCAGTATCATCTGTGGAGAAAGTCAGCAAAGGAGGGGAGGAGGCTGGCCTGTTCCTGTGAGTTATTTCTGGATGTATTATTCATATTTGATAAATCATTTAGAGGCAGCTACTTTATTAGCTTATAAAGCACATTATATGGTTTTAAATTGTTAATACAGGCTGTTGTGATGCATATTGTACCTCAGAAAAACCATGCATCACTTTAATTCATAGCCTCATTATAAAGCTTGTTACAAAGTGCTGCATTATTGCATGAAGGATGGTGGAGTAACATTTCTGCAAGAAACATGAATGTTTTATTTACATCTTCGGTGGCTTGGTATAACCTATAGGAAACGCTTTTGAAGACAGAACCAGATCAGATTCTGAGTTTTGAGGACAGATACCTAAGACTTATCTTAATACAGACTTCACATCTAGTTTGAGGCTGTATACATAAGTCTCCAGAAAAGTCTTGCTTGACTGATCACTTGCCTGGTGCCTTTGGATGAGCTGGCTTGTCCACTCTTCTAGGATCCCCAGAAACATTGGTGCAAACCTGAGCCTGGGATTTACTTTTCATTTATTCATTTAAGAGTCCTTGATCTCTGTCCATGTGCCAGGTACTGTGCTGGACATTAGACATAAAAGGTTAGTAGCAGTCTTACACGTTGACTTTGTGATGTTTACCAGTGCTTCCACTAAGAAGGAGAGAAGGGTAGATTTGTGCTGGTGTGTTGAAATTAGCTGAGTTACAAAATAATCTATACTTTATAGGTGACAAGGGTAGTATGCTAGTAAATTAACCAAGCTTTCAGAAGTCTGAGTGATCAATAGGCCTTCATTCAAACTGAAATTCAGACCACCTTCTCCAGGAATCCCACTTTGACAATGAAGGCAAATCTAAGTTGTAATCCCAATTCATATACTGGTTGTTTGTCCTTGGGTAGGTCACTTAGCCTCATTGGTACTGAGATTTCTCATCTGTAAAATGAGAATAATTGTTTCTTTATCTCACTGACTCACTATGAATATTAAATACAAGACTTAACTAAGAGTTTGAGGCATTGCAGGTGCTCATTTTGTTGGTGTTTTAGTCATTCAGCAATTGAAAGCAGAAGATGGCAACCCTCTTCAAATCCCCCGCTGAAACATGCTGAGGTGCACACCATGGCATTCACAATTGTATCAAGGATGAAATTATATTTTAGATTATTGGTTAAAGCCACTAAAAATTAAAGGCTCTCTTTATATCATGTATAATATATTCAGTACCGGTGCCTTGGCCTCTTTCTCCCCTTGTGAATTGCTACTCAGTGCATGGCTTTCTGGAATTTAAAGTAGGGCACTGTCTCTCATTTGAAACCAGTGGAAAGTCTAGTTAGCTCATGGTGAGGGTTAATATTGGAGAATAATTGGGAAGGATGTAGGTTGGAAGAGGCAAAGTGATGAAAGGCATTAAACATTAGTTCAAATAATGCAGGCTTGAGGAGATGATAGTAGGCATCCAATGCTGGTCCCCATAGATTTAGAAAAAGGACTATATCATCAGAGCTTGATTTTTGAAAGTCCTATGAATTGGTGTGTGTGGGGGTGGATGGCGGGGCTAATTTAGGGAAGACCAATTGTTGACCAGTTTAGATGGTAGAGCAGTCTTAGCATCTTTCAGATTTTGCAATTACTTTCTCCCCCAACTTTCCTGACATATCAACTACCAACTCATATGGGACACCCAATTCCCATACTGGCATAGCCCTCCCTCCATGACACAGAAAAATAATACCACCTGCAAGTCTCATTAAGAAGTAAGTCCTCCTGTAAGTTTCTTGAGGATCTCTAGGAAAAGCAGAGTTAAGAAAACTTTGAAAAGGAAAGAAATTAATACCTGAATGATACTATTATATATGCTGTAATAAACTTTGGAATTAGAAAATGCCTCCTTCATGTATAATGAAAAAGTGTAATAACATTTGCCTTTATGTTTATTATTAGTCTATGGAATGATGGAATATGTATGTCTGTGCCTCCAAATCAGCTGCATGCTACAAATTTAGTCTTACTAGAAATAATTTTTTAATGATTTATGAAACACTTTTTTGAATGTTTAAAAATAGAAAAAAAGACAAGGTTCTCATATTTTAGAGTTAATGAGGCTCAATGTTAGCTAGTCATTTACATCAAAAATAAGCATAGAAAGAAGAGAAAGAATCTGTGCAAATACTTTTTTTAGATAGGATCTGTGCTAACAGGTGAATATCCAGACCAAATAAACTTTATTTTAAAAACCTGACACTCTTTGATTTCTGAATCCATAAAGTAGAGTAAGGGAAAGAAGTGCCAACATCCCAAAGATTCTCCAGAAAATGTGTGTCTCCCATTGTCTCCCATCTTTTACTTACAAAACCAGTACTTCACATGCTTTTGCTACAATTTTAAGACTTTGGCATTTTTATTAAAGTAAGAGGTATACGAATGATGAATCCTATTCGCGTTCATCCATGCAGAAACTCATGGATCCATACAGAAATCATGACATAATCAGTGCATAGGAATGGTTTCTTCTCTCTCTCTCTCTCTCTCTCTCTCTCTCTCTCTCTCTCTCCCCCCCTCCCCTTCTCCCCATCCCTCTTGGTTAAAACTGAAATACTTAGCTAGGCAATGTTCTCAGTCAGTTCCAATGCTATATTTACCAAGTTCAATGAAGCTTCCCAGGAGTCACCAGGAAATGGCTCCTATGGGATAGCTGGATGCTGTTAAAGGAATAGGATCTCCTTCAGATTTTGAACTATGGACAGTTTTTTCATTCCCCTTTGTCTTCACTTTCTCCCAGTCCCCAAGAACTCCAGGACTTGTCTGCTGCTTTCTGCCATCTTGTTGGTGTTCTTCTTCCTCCTGGAAAGGGGAACGAAGTAGAATAATTTCCTAAGTACACATTTTGTTTGAAAACAAAGCATGCAAGCTCTTTTTACATTTTTCTGAGGTGTTTACTGCTAATAAAAACAAACAGGGATGTTAAGAAACATGAGACATACATGCACCTGCAAACACGCACACACTATTCTTTGCATTTATGTTGATTTTTACACTATGTAGACTCACTCTGTAGGTAGGATCTCATTGGGAAGGAGCAACATTACTGTATTTATACTCTTATTCCTACTTTACACATGAAGACATGGAGGTCCAAAGAGCTTGAGAGATTTACTCTGTAGTTAGTAATGGTGGAACTGGTTATCAATTCGGTGGGAGTCTTCTCTATATGACTTCTAAACAGAGCCTGAGAGATTTTTAAAACTGCCAGTAGTAGTTTCTCTAGAATTTGCTAAAATGTTACTGGAATAAATCTGTTTTTAAAAATATGGTTGTTATCATTTTTAAGCATTTATCATTTGCTAAGTAATATATGTGTATGCCTGGGCAAATGCACCGACATTTGAACCTAACAACAGACTTACAAGGGAGGAATTCTTTTCCTAATTTTATAGACTGAAATTTTGCTTCATTCTAACTATACATTTCTGAGTCATTAACTGTAAATCCCCTCATTTCCCTCATGCCCCATCATGGGGCATCCCTCACTGTCTCTCACCACAGGCCACTCCATAGGATGGCCACACATGATCATATTCCTGCTCTTCTAGGCATGCATTTCTCCTACATCACTAAGGGGAGTAGAGCAGTACAGGTTGGGAGTGGGAGATAAATTCTCATTCCTCACTGCCTGCCCCCATCTGTCTCTTCTAGACCTATCCTCTAAGTGCCATCTGATCTTATTAGACATCCTGTAACATGGCTTAAGGCTGCCGTGTAAAGTTACACTGGTTGTACACTGCAACTCCAGGGGGTGCCATTTACTTGTGTAGTTATAACCAAAGGGCATTTTCTGGAAGATAACAATAAACAGGTCGCTTTTTCTCCTTCATACAAATGCACCATTTGAGCTGTGTGGCTCCTGGTGACCCTGATGTGGCTGCACAGTCTCAGTTAGGGACCACAATTCAGTTATCTGACCATGCCTCCTGCATATCCAATTTGTCTTTTCCAGTGATCTGAATGGCACATAATCCTTGTTCCAGATAGAAGGTTTACAGTTTAATTATTACAGGTTATAGGTATACATTACTATCTATAGATAACTAGATGCAAAATTTTAGTCAAGTCTAAACAGGTATCCCATTCTCAACAGAACAGATTGCTTTACATTTGTCAAGTCTGTACAGTTGCTACAGTTGCTACATTTCCTTTGCATTAAAAAAACAAAAAGTTTGGATATCTGAATTTTCCAAAGTATGTTTATTAGCTACTTTTTTAAAAAACAAGTTTCCTTCTTATTTTGACTATAGATCACTGGTAATTGATTTTATAATTTTTTCCTGCTTTTTTTTGATAATTGACTATATGAAATATTTATACTACTCTTTGGGAACAGAGGCTGCTATATTCCCTCATATGAATATTCTGAAATAGAGTGACCACACCTCCTTATTGGACATGCAGAATATTTCTATTTTCATTTTAATATTATAAATATTGTGAGCATCCTTTTGTACATTGAAATTATTTTTTTTCCTTTTAGATAGATTCTGAGAAATGGAATCATTTGGTAAAACAGTAGAAATATGTTTAATGATTGTGAAATGTGGAACCAAACTGATTTACAAGGAACACTGTTATTTTATTCTCCTAATAGAAGCATTTGAAAAAGCCTGCCTCATTGCACCATTACCAACCTTGAAACAATTTGATAACAAATAGAATACCCATTTTTATATGCTTTTCTTTCTTGTTTTTTAGAGATGTTAAACATCCTCTCACATGTTTATTAGCCATATTATATTTCTTCTTTTTAAAACATTTGTTTGTGTTCCTAAGTGCATTTGTCTCTTATTTTGTTAGTGCTTTCCTTAATCATTTTCAGGGGTGCATTATTTATTAATGGCATTATTTATTTGTTTATCATATATTTAAAATATATTTCTGAGTTGAGATTTTTAATCCTCTTGTTTTTCAGCTAAGGGAGTCTGCTACTGTAAAGTCACCACAGAGGTCAGTGAAATGTTTAATTACATATGATATTAGAATGGTATTATTTATTCTTTAAAATTATGCCTTAAATTATCTGACATTTATGTGTCTATGTGACATATATTTATGTGATATGGTATAATTTGGTTATCCAAATGGTCAATGTTGCTACTACTCTACTTCTACAAGATATCCAACTTTTCCCCATTTATTTGTAGCTTTCCTCATTTCCTGGGGAATCCATTCACCTGGTGTCTATCTGCTGACCCTGCCCATACCACTGTAGCTCATCCCCAAAAAAGCCCACCTTTCTGTCTTTTGATTTGACTTAATAATCTTAATACTAATCTGAAACTTTTTAAAAGAAAATTTAAATATACTATGTACCTGAGGTCAAAATATTAATGCCCTCTCAGATGTTTAATATTTAAAACATTTTATTGGATAACTGTTATATCTTGTCTCTATTTTCTTTTTTAAGAAATAGAGAAATGTCTGGTAAGACTGATGAATGAGTAGTAATATACAGGTATATTAGGAAAACATGGTAGGGTAATGACTATCCTCATCTTTATTGGAAGGAAATATAAAGGAAAACTTTTTGGTAATTAGAGAAATTTGGAATTATGCTTTTATGTTACCTGAAAGCATTGAGTTCTCTAAGTTGTCTGATAGTCCCTAAAGAGGTAAACTCCATAACCATAAATATGAAAAAGAGTATGTTTTGAGGCTTTGTGAAGGATGAATGAGCATTAGGAGATTGGAGGCTTTTAGGAGAATTGACCAAGGAGAAAGAAGACTGTGGTCAGGGTGACTGTAAATCAGGTAAGAATAGATGTGAGTATATGTCAAATATTGTTTTATCTCATCTATTGGATCAAAAGCTAATCTTGGCTTTTGTTTTGGTATTTGGTTATTTACATTTAGCTGTTTTAATAAATCTACATACTTATCCACATATTTCTTTTATATATATATTTTTAAGATTCTGGAATTCTATTCTTTCAAGGAATCAGAACTGTTTGCTCTGTCCAAGTAGTGGTCCCTGCTACAAATTTAGGGATTCTCAGTAAAGAAACCTCTTTAGTCAATACAATAGATGTTTAACTTATTTTGGGAGGTGGTAGTATGTGGTTATATGGAATTCAGTCTCTAGAATCAGAAAAGAAGGGTTCCATGTATCCTTCTACCACTTACTTACCAGACAGTTAAACTGTCTATGCTTTAGGTACATTCTGCATAAAGTAGGAGAGGTAATCATGGTAACTACTGTATTTGGATATTTTGGAGGGGCAAGTAGGGGAGAATCATTTAGTTCTTACTCTGATACTGAGCATGTAGTAAACACTCACCATACAAGAGCTGTGTGATAGTAATGCCCCACCCTCTGTGGAATGTTAGATGTTGTCTTATTGAGATATGGAAGAGAAGAAAGGCTATATGACCTCCTTGGGACACCATTTTATCACAGGAAGAAGAAAAGTTTGCATATGAGTTATTCGAGAGCTAAGATTGTTCAGACTATGGTCCCTTGACTTTAGCAGATGAATAATAAATATTTGTTCAATTGGGAATCAAATCCACTATGTTTTGACCTTGGTAAATAATCATATTTAGGGTCTTCATTGGCTCTACTATGCAGCAGTGAGGGCTGTCATGACTGTTTTTAAGCCAGCTCTTATGGATCTCATTTTCTTAAGGGCAATATGAAGGGAAGGAGAAGATACCCTTTCTTCTAAGCTCCATACCAGCTCTATGATGCTGAAATTCTCTGACTATCCCTAGTATACTCTGACAAAATTGTACTCTCTGGGAATACAACAGGCAGCACCGAAGCTGGGTTGGGTGCAAGGTGGAATAAATCTGGAGGTGCAGAGATGTTCTGTCTTGCCCTGGGCCTTGAAGCCTAATGCACATCCTGTTTTGCCTCCTTTCCCTTCCAATTAAATGGAGTTCTGCTGCATTCCTAGTGCAAGATAAACAAGGCATTTATTCCAGTCAATTTTAACAACCTTCCCTTTGTACATTTGCATATAGCTTAACTTTCATACAACCATGGGAAGCTCATAAAATCTCAGCCTGTGCTGACCATAAAAAAAAGGTATTTTTGTATATTGTTGGGTTTGTATACTTCCTTGAGGCACTAGAGGAACTGCAGGAGCCTTTAAAACTAATTAACAGCCCCCTGTTGGGGACATGGCACTTTGCAGTGATTTATCCTGGGTGGGAGTGCAGACTTGTGCTGCAAGAACTTCCAAAGCTTTGTGCAGATCTGAGGGGATTTGTGAAGTGGTGTTATTTACCACACAGCTCCCACTACCCACTTTTTGGTGGAGTGGAATCAAAATATTTAATGCATCCCCATCTTAACAGGAGAGGTAACAACAGGTAATTCTTTAAAACTGTGCCACAGCTATAATTATAGCCTCCCAGAACTTAAGACAAGTTCCCCCTCCCATTACAAATGTTACTGTGTGTTTTAGGAAGTCAGGTTAGAGTGCTGTGCAGTACTTCTGACATGTTTTAAAACGTGTGTGACTCTAGAACCTGGTGTAGTTATTGCGGCTAAAGCCATGATGCTTTAGGATGCAAATAGTTTCCCTTTCTCCCAGTAACAGAATGATCCGATGCCATGAGATACTAGATTTTTAAAGCATTTTTTACCTCAGGTAATTTTATAGTTGCAGAAGCAGACTTAATTTTCAGTGGCTAATTTCCCCTTGCAAGTCCCTGAAATAGAGTTATGAAGAGCAGTGGGGCAACATGTTGTTTCTATTCCCACTGACTCCCTCCTCAGTGCTCCCTTCTCACATAAGGGAGTTTATTTTTGACCAGCAAGTAGACTTTAGATCAAGCAAGAAAAAAAGAAAACTAAAAATTAATTTAGTCTAAAAGAAAAACATACTTTCAGGGACAAAGATCCAGAATGACTGAAATATTCTTGGATCCACCTACATCATGTGCTAGCTGAGTAGCCATCAAGAGTTACTGCAACTTTCCAATCCTGAATTTCTTCATCAATAAAATGAGAATTAATTGAGGTGCCTGGGTGGCTCAGTTGGTTAAGTATCTGACTTCAGCTCAGGTCATGATCTTGTGGTTTGTGAGTTCAAGCCCTGCATTGGGCTCTGTGCTGATAGCTCAGAGCCTGGAGCCTGCTTCAGATTCTGTGTCTCCTCCTCTCTCTGCTCCTCTCATTTTCATGCTCTGTCTCTCTCTGTCTCTCAATAATAAATAAATGTTCAAAATAAATAAATATTAAATTAATAAAGAAAGAATTAAATGAGACAATCTTTTCATGAATATTAGCACAATCAGTATCCCATGGAAAGACTGAAACAGATTTATAAATGAAAGAAGCTTTGATTGTAGAATTTCTGGCATCAGAGAATTTATATTTGAACTATATATGGGCATTATTCTTACTCTTATAGGTCTACCTGGTGTCTGAATGAGAAAACAAGTAGGCTTTGGCTTTGTCCCTCATAAGGCTTTAATGCCTTATCACCTGTTCTTCTTCCTACCTGTGCTCCTAGGGAGTCTTCACTCTTAGCCCCTAGTCTACATTTGCCTTCTGAGAGGCCACCCAACTTTTTTACTCATTCCTAAATATTTCCATGATTATATTATTGTTGAGTCTTGAATTGTAAACCCTCATAGCCAAGATAGGATCCCATGTGAACTGTGCTATGGCCATTCTAACACAGAGGTACCTCAACTAGAGCTACCATCTTGAACTGTAAAAGGATAGAGTCAGGTTTATTCCTATCTATAAAGAGCATTAATTTAAAATATTTTTAACTTTTTTTAAGTATTTCTATTCTTTAAGGCTGAAGGATATAAAGTAGATGGAAGGGTGAGAATATACACAGAACACAAGCACAGATAGACATAATACATGGATGCATTCTACTAAACAAAAAACTGACTTTTAATTCAGTCACATTTGGATATGGCACTTTTTACTGAAACAAGACAATTGAAAAATATGACATGGTAACATTTAGTGAAACATGAAAGACATTGAGAAAAGAAAAAGTTGGTGTGCCTGCATGGCTTAGTTGGTTAAGCATCCAGCTCTTGGTTTCGGCTAAGGTCATGATCTCATGGTTCGTGATTTGGCTCTAAGCAGACAGCATGGAGCCTACTTGTGATTCTTTCTCTGCCCTCTACCCCTACTCATTCTCTCTGTCTCTTTCTCTTGAAATACATAAATAAACTTTAAAAAAAAAGGAAAAAGAAAAGAACAACAATGGAAAATACCATATTTTATTTATACAGCAGTCTACATATTTCAAAGATTTTTTTTTATGACCAATAAAAGACTGAATCCCATATTACTTGTGAAAAAAGCAGGGAGGGTATTTTTATCCAAATTTATGGATAAAGAAACAGTTTCAGGGTCCAAGGTTCTATGATAACTAGAAGTTCTTCTCTGTGGCAATTAGGCTTATGGGGAAAAAAATCCTCAACAGAGATTAGAAGTTTTTGTGTTTTTGTTTGTTTGTTTGTTTGTTTGTTTGTGTTTTTAGATTGGTCTATCTTAAATTCAACCAGAAAAATTAGAGGGTAAAGCAAGTCAGTGGAAGAAGAGAAAAAGGACATTTCCTTTTTTTCTTGAAATGAACTGCAGTTTGAGAATCTGAATATATAAAATCTGAAATTAGCCAGTATTAGAAACATACAGTACCAATTTGGATTTGTAAGACTAAACAGGGAAACATTTTTTTCATACTTTTAGACTGATATACTAACTTTGTTTTTTGTTAGTTTAAAATAATTGTATAGATATATGTCTACTGACATGGAATGATATAGTGGTGTTCATTATATACATTTAAGAAAAAATATGAAATAAAATGTGATTATGTTTTTGTTTAAAATACATATGTTTACTTTTATGTAGCATTCAACAATAGAAAAAAGTCTGAAATAGCAGTATGAACATTTTTTCAGCTTTACTGAAGTATAATTGACAAAGAAATTATAAGACATTTAAAGTGTACAGCATGATGATTTGATCTATGTAAACATTGTAAAAACAGCACGAAATTTTAATGGCAATTATCTTAGAGTGGAAAGATGATGGGTGTTTTTTCCCTCACATATTTACTGTGTGTGTGTGTGTGTGTGTGTGTGTGTGTGTATGTGTATGTGTGTGTGTGTGTGAGAGAGAGAGAGAGAGAGAGAGCGAGAGTGGGAGAGAGAGAAAGAAAGAACATTTCAGTTCTACTTCCTCAGCAAATTTCAATTGTACAATACAGTGTTATCAATGATAGTCATCATATTATACATTAGATCTTCAGACCTCATACCTCTGTCTACTTCCCCTCCCCAGAGCTTCTGGCAACTATTTTTCTACTCTCTGTTTCTATAATTTTGACTTTGTTTTTAGATTCCACATATATGTAATTCCATGTAGTATATATCTCTCTCTGGCTTATTTCATTTAGCATAATACCCTCCAGTTTCATCCATGCACTTGCAAATGACACAATGTCCTTTTTCAAGGCTGAATAATATTTTGATATATGCATATATATGTATATGCACATATGTGTGCACATATATGTGTGTATATATATGTATATATATATATATATATCACACTTTTTGTTCTGTTTGTTAAAAATAATGTTAACCTCATAGAACCAGAAATATGATGTGGGGGCTACAGTCACAAGAGCAATTCAGCTCATGCAAAATCATACCAGAAGAAAAGCATTATGTACATCATTGGTTATTGGAATTCCTTTTGTTGGTATTTAATCTATGAAAACTTTCTTTTCCTTTGTGACAAGTTGTTGAGCCCTGATCCTGAAAAAACTGAAGTTTTTTTGGAATTTAGGAGGGAAAGAAGGAATGACTTTGGAACTCCAGATGCTTCGTCAGATTCAAAACTTAGCCATCCCACTTACTAATTTTGTGTTTCGGGCAAGTTTGTCAACATTTCTGTGCTTTAAGCTATAGAATCGTCGTACCTGTCTCCTAGGGTCGGTGAAGAGTGCATGAGATAATGCAGAGTACCTGAGTGAGCATAAATAAGCACTCAATTTCATTATCACTTGGCAGGTATGATGACTTGATTGTAAACCCAAGACAATGACAGTGCTGAGAGCAGAGAAAGACATTGCATTAATAATAAGATGAACTTGATGGCAAGTTAAGAGTAGCTTTAAACAATGTTGGTATTTAATATCCCATTTATTAAGCAGTCTAGTGGTAGCCTTTCTAGAGTTTGTTTCAGTAGCTCAGTGATGGCACCAAAGACTCAGGGGCTCTATCCTCAAATATTATTTTGTCCAATGCATGATCTGTGTTGCAGCTCTAGGCAGAAAGCAGATGCTGGAAACCAAATTATCTGTAAGGAAAATTTTCCCTAGGAACATTACCCCATTCTTCTTCACCCCAAAGGTTTTACTTTATGGCTTATTGCTGAGAAATGAGTTGTGCAGCCACCCATAACTGTGGGAGAGTCCAGAAAGCAAAAATATGGTAAAAGAGAACTGGATCGCATTATTTCTTCTCTGGAACTGGACACATTGTTGTTTGGACAGAGTAGAGGTGTCTTGAGCATGGATAGAGGGGTGTATGTAGTGTTTGTCATGGAAAGATTTAATTGGACCTGAGATCTCACTACCACTATGGAGGCATTTTGGCTGGGAACTTGGTATCCAGTGGTGGATGTGGCCAGTGAATGCCACATCATTAACACCATGGCATATTTTGCCTTGCCTTTTTGGAAAAAAAGTATTGCAAATGTCACTCTTTATAATATAGCTCAACTTGTGTAACTGGTTGTTAAATTCTGGTCGATATACTTCTAGGTGGCATGGAGAAGTACCTACAATTAAACAAATGCTTTTAAAAATAGTGCTGCAAAGGCAATGAGCTTGTCTCAGAGGATTATACAAAGAACTTTGGAGTTTTTGTGGGTTTTTTGTTTTTTTTCTTTTTGCTTACTTAGGTTTTACAGCAAAGACTAAACTTTCTTAATTGATTTTATTACTTGTTTCACTAAAATCTCATTTTGCAATGCTTTGCACATTACCACATTGCTTTGGAGCCCGAAATCATCCCTGATTTAGATTTATGGAGTTTGCATATTTTACAAACATGGATTTTCTTCTAGTTCTAACAAAGTGCGTTTATTTTGTGTACAAACAAATAATATATCTATTCTGGAATGCTTTTATTTAAATTCCAATGATTTATGGGCACAGTGGTTTGGCTGCCCATGTTGCATTTTATCTGGCCCTTTCTAGAACCCTAAGTCCTTAACTGAACAAGGCTATGCTGCAGAAGCTTGTTGATCACTATCTTTTGGCTTCCGCATTATCTCTTTTGGGGGAAGGAGGGGACAGGTTCTATTTAGTTTTTGTTTGCTTTTATTATTTCCTTCAACTCTCTGGCTGGTTATTGCATTCCTGTATCATTTTGAAATTTATAGTCTATTTAATAGCATTTTTATTTTTTATGATTATGTCAGTCTTACCCATAAGAGGGTCTTAGGGAATATGTTTTGAGTTCCTTTCAAAAGCAACCACATCTAGAAACTACCTAACTGAATTATGAGTTTTATTTTTTTACCAGAGGGAGCTATGAAACAGAAATGATTTTAGATGTAGATTATAATAATAATTTGGAGGCATCTTTATGATGTGTGAGTTTCATATGACTCTCAAGCCTAGTGCTCCTTTGATTATTACTGTTCTAATAGAGCACTACAAAACTTCTAAATGTATCCAGTAGCAATCTCTACTTCAGGGGTAGGCGCAAAGAAGCACGGGTGTGTTTAATACTGAATCATTCACCAAAATGTCAAGAACAGTTTGTTCAAACAATCCCAAAGGGCAGAGCAAATTTGTGTTTCTTCCTCAGAGGTTAGGTATTTACAAGGGCTAAAACATTTAAGTATCAGTATGGGGGAGGGGGATAATTTATTGGAAGGATACAGGGATGTTTCAGGGTAGCACAAAGTCGTCTTATGCAAGATCAGATCAAGACACGAGTAGGTTAACCAGGAACAAGATGTCCTCCTGTCTGTCCCTGTCACTTACATGTGATAGTGGTTCACCCTCATAGATGGATACAGACATATGACAATAGATTAAGAGGATCGTCATAATTAGAAGTAACATTATAGAATGTGTACCATGTTCCAGTTCCCCTTATAAGTGCCCCACCTATATTAGCTCATTGAATCATCACAATGACCCTATGAAAGACAGAATTGAGCAGGGAGATGTTTAGCAACTAATTTAAGGTGGCGTAAAACTGGTAGATAATAAAAAGTGGAGACCTGATTTGACCCCAGCTACCCAGCTTCAGATAAGAGTTCTGTCTGTGTGTTTTTTCTCTCTCTCTGCTGACCTTTCTTTTCTACTTTTCTGCTTCATTCTGTACCAGATAGCCTCAGCCCCGATGTTGCACATTTTCCTGGTTCAGATGCCTGACAGAGATTGACTAGATTCTCTGGATTCTAATTCTGAATTCCTGAGAAACACAGTCTGTTTGGTCAGTCTGTGGGAACAGATCAATTGACTGTGGAAAGGGAGATGGGGTCATATTGTTCAGACCTAGTTGCCTGATTTCACTGTGAGTGGTTAGAACAGATCTTATAGAGAGGACATGGCTGAGTAGTTCCTTGCAAAAGCTGTCTCTTATAATTTATACCTAGTAACATAAATGTCCACATCTGGGGAGCTCCTTCACATGATCTCCAGTATTTCTCTACCTACCTTCAATTATTAATTTTAAATCAATTTAATTTATATGTCCTCAAGAACAATTTCTGACAGGCAAATTAATAGTGATGTATATACTTTCTAGAGTAATTTTATTTCTCTGTTTTGCATCCATTGCTCTCCAGATGAGAGTAAGTTTAGAAACCAAATAAACACAGTGAAGATCTGGAAGTCTAAAGTTGTCCTTAAAGACAATAGCTGAAATTAATTACCTTGTTTAATCCTCACAACAAATCTATGAGGTAGAATCAATACTATTCCCATTCTAACAATGAAGAAACTGAAGCAAAAAGGTTTAAACAAATGATCCAGGTCACACACACTCTTAGCAAGTGACAGAATCCAGGTTCAAACCCAGTCTGAACACAAGACCTGAACTTGAAACAGTTACACTATGATAACACATGTGCTTGTTTTTACTTATTTCAACTAGTATTTGGAAGTGGGGGGACCCATCTGAAAATACTGTAACAATCTCAGATATAAAGATGGTTCATAGAGCAAGGTCTCCCCACATGTATCTGCATCTGCTCACTTTTAGAGGAGGTACTTGCCATGAATCTTCATAACTGCCTGCACATCTGGCAGCACTGCTCCCCTCTCAGGGAAGCTTTGGGAACTGGAAGCAGTTTATCTTAGTGGCTGAGATGCAAGACAGAGGTTTGAATTCAGGCCATGGAGATTGGAATGCTTAAATACCTTTCTTTTCTTTCTTTCTCTTTCTTTCTTTCTTTCTTTCTTTCTTTCTTTCTTTCTTTCTTTCTTTCTTTCTTTCTTTCTTTCTTTCTTCCTTCCTTCCTTCCTTCCTTCCTTCCTTCCTTCCTTCCTTCTTTCCTTCTTTCCTTCTTTCCTTCTTTCCTTCTTTCTGTTAATGTTTATTTATTTTTGAGAGAGAGACAGAGTATGACAGAGGGAGGGGCAGAGAGAGAGGGACATGAAGAATCTGAAGTAGGCTCCAGACTCTGAGCTGTCAGCAAATTCAGGGCTATGACCTGAGTTGAAGGCAGGTGTTTAGCTGACTGAGCCACCCAGGCACCCCGCTTAAGTACCTTTCTTAATTACTGTGTAAATTTGAGCAAAGAAACAAAAGACTCCACTTCATTTTTAAAATCTGGATGATGATTCTTACCTCCCAGTTTCTGTGAGGATTACAGTTAATTCAGCTCCTAATTTTAGGGCATGCCTAATGCTTAGTCTCAACTGCCTCCTCTTCCTTTTCTCCACCTACTAGTATTTAACACCATGGTCCTCACTGGCCCTGGCACATCTTAACATTAGAAATTCTACTTTAATTGTGTGGCTATTCAGTCCGTTCTATATATCTTCTGCTGTCAAATTGTAGCTTCTGTAATAAGTGAGTGAAACTCAAGAACTCATAAATCTTACTGAATTCTCTGCATAGGAAGGCTCAAGAGGCAATACCATGATATCTTAACTGGCTTTTGGATTTGCAAAAAGCCAAAGAAATAGCTTCCAAGGAGAATCCAGCAGAAGAGAGAGAGATGTTAGGCCATCTCTGGCTTTTTTTTTTTTTTTTTTTGAGAGAGAGAGATAGAACTAGTGTATTCAGCTATCACTGATTTTTTCTGGGTGGAATATTTAGGAAATATGACACTTTATGTTCTGAAATCATATTTTATGATCAGAAGAATCTGTGAAGTCTTAAATCTGCATTAATAATAATAGATATAATTTCTATCACTCTTAGTTTTTGTAGGATACTTTTACATAAAATTTTCTGTCATCCCTTCCAAAAATGAATGATTTGCTATGATTCCTATTTTATAGATGGGAGAATTGGTTTCTAGAAAGATTAATGGCTTCTCACTTCATTGTTCAAACCAGCGGCTCTCATGCCTTGCACCATATGGCTCGACAGCATAGAGTTTGGAATCAAAGAGACTGGTTTTCATCTGAGTTTGCAGGGTAGCAAAAATAAAGATAGTAACACCTCCTTCATAAAGGGGAAATGTGTTTGGCCGCAAGCACCAGAAAGCCAATTTGCAGAGATGTAACCAAGTTGGGAATTATAGATCTCACACAAAAAGAGACATGGGCCCAGTCAACTGCCAGTACTGGTTTTCTGTTTTGACAGTGTTATTGACAACTGATTTGCAGTTCCCTTAGCTTTTTCCTATCCTTGTCACCTTTTCCAGAGCTTGAGACATGCTGCCTGTGTCTGGAGTAGAGATAAGAAGGGGGCATGTTCAGTCTAACTGTTTCCTTTTATAGACTGTGCAAGGGCTTTGCTTCCTATAACCCCCCATGGACTTTGCTGCTCTGTCACAATGTGAACTGTTACTTGCTCACCTCTTGCTGCAAAGGACTTTGGGAAAAATAATGTTGACCTTGGGACTGGCAGTGTTGCTGCCCAAGTAGAACTGGGCCATAGTTAGGAAAAACTGGGGGGGGGGGGGGGGGGGGGCGGATGGCCAGTAAGTGTGCCTATCTCACACAACTTTTAGAGATAGTTTATTCAGTGTACATTTTTTGTTATAGAATAGGTATGTAATAAATAGTATGTGTAGTAACATCTGTAAGATTTATAATAAATAATATGGTAGCAGCACTGCTTTCCTTTTCCAAAGACACGACACCTTTGAAAGAAAAATGGTAGTTAATAATAATTATCAGATTTGAACATGTTACCTTTTATTTTTATTGCGTTGAATTCTCAATATCTTTTAACTTTTTTTCAGCCCCATAATATTCCTCTAAATAATAATGGAGAGTATAATCGTTATATTTTACAGACAGGGAAACAGATCTCCATAGAAGAGAAGGGAATTGCTTAAATTAATGGCAGAGCATGTGTTTCTACTTCAAATCTTGCAGTCTGATCTGTATTAGTACTAAAAAGCCACTCCTTCCTCCAGATTAATAGAATACATGCTAAGCAGTGGTCATTTTGTTGATTCATTGCTGAAAAATTAGCAATAGATAATATTCTTTTCTAATAGGAGCCCTTGCAATTTAAAAAGTATTTCACTATTTGATATTCAAAAAACACAAAGTAGACATTTGATTTGTTTGTATGCTCTCTTGGACAGGTAAGTTTGTGACCCCTAATTAACTTACAGAGAAGTCATTTCCTGGTACTAGTCACTGGAGCAGGTGATATAGCATTTTCCTTTTCATTTCTGCAATTTCTTTGAGATCTTTGTAGATTCACAATATGAAAGGAAAATTTGATTGTTTTCAAGTTAGATGGAAAAAATGTACTTGCCTTTAGTCTGTTTGGCAGTGAAGGGTGTACACTAACCGCATTCAGTAACTACAGGATATAGATACGATGTTGTCAGCCTTGTCTGGGACAGAACAGAGAAGTTGAATGAAGCAGCTAAAAATAAAGTGGAAGATTTAGATTGTTGTATGAAGCAGGCTGATGAGGTACAGGCTCATCTGCCACCAGAGCTCAGATTTAGGCCATTTGAGGACCACTACTTGACAGAGAACTCCATACTCACCCAACATTAATAAGAAAGGAGGCCTTCTTAAAGGAGTTGACTTACCACTTGTTTTCCCCCACATAAATATAATTAACTATGAAAGGTAGTGATGGCAGCAGAACATCTGTCTTTAGCTTTCAGATTTTTCACAGTCTGTTGATTAGGTTATGTGTTGTATTATTCCAATGTCCACAGCTGTCAAGTGAGATGGGAGCAGGCCTGCCTGAATCGGGGAGTGGAGGTCTGCAGCGGCTCTTCATGTTCCACGTGGTAATAGCCGGTGACAGCTTCTACTCCGAACAAATTGTTTTCCGTTGGTTGATGGGTCTCAGCTGTTCTAACCTGGGAAGTGATGAGTTTTGCTTTCATTTGGAAAGTAAGATCTGTTCAAATAGAGTTGCTGCCTTCTTTGGGTATTACTGTTTGTTTGATTTTTTTTTTTTTTTTGAGCTATGTGTGTATGCACATGCAGTGGTGCTTTGGTTCATTTTGACAGCAAGTTCTAAACTTACCAAACCGTAATATGTGGAGGCTTCTAAGGTCTGTGCTGTTCCTGATACATGGGAGGGAGCTATCAGCACAAGGGCAGAGGAGCGTTTTAGACAATCTCATGCCCACCAAGCTCTCTGAGATTGATTTCCCATCTTGATTCAAGAGCATTTGTTCTCAGACTGATACCTTTTCCTCGAAAGTGAGATTAGCTCACACCAATATCCTTTGTAATGCCAAAGAGTGAAGTGCTAATTAAAATAATAGGTTGAGGAAACACACAGGGTCTTCTTTCAGAGTTGTCAGATCTATAGACTTAATTTTATATGCTGTAAGTGCGAGCACATAGCACGGGAATTGAGTATGTTTCAAATGGATAAGTTGAGAAGATTTTCCATAGTGCCTTCATGTTCCCTTCCCCTTTCTCCACATCAGAACATGGCCTTAGAAAAGGATCTAAACATACTTTTCCCCAAAGGTATAAATAACGAATGATTGCTTGGTTACTTGCACTTTAATAAGAAACAAGGAAAGGTGTCTATTGCTATTCAATACAACTTTCTGTGATGGAAGAAATGTTCCGCAGGAAATGTGTAGAGGATGCCAGAGGGACCCAACTTTTATTTTCATTTCATTTCAATTAACTTAACTTTAAACAGCCACATGTGGCTAGTGCCTACCATATTGGAAGTGTGGAATTAGACCATTAATGATGAGCTTTAAAGCCTTCAGCTATTTCGAATGCAATGTGTAGTTTTGAGGAGGGCTTAATTATCCTGGCATTACTGAAATGGTACCATTGCCATCTGAAAGACTAACTCTGACCAATTCTAGTGTCTAGCATGGCAGTTTTAAATCACAGTAGGCAACAATAAGAATGAATATATGAGTATAATGCATTAGATCTCCAGTGTCCCTTTTCTTTCTTAACTTTGATGATTACATTTAAAATAATATATCTACATGCAACTAGCAAAGAGTAAATACTCCATTAAAGGCAGCTGCATTCCTTTTTACTATCATAATTATATGACATTTCTATATACTCTAATTGCACATGTGGTATCAATCAGAAGGGTCATTGAGTCATAGATGAATCCCATAAGTAATTCTGCACTTAATGTCACCAATGACAAAAGTATCACAAAATTATAGTACTAAAGATTTAAGCATCCCAAAGAGAGTACTAAAAACACCATGTCCCGGACAGAAGAGCTTTTGCTGTATGTGATTCTATTCTCCATTTAAGGTCAGCAATACTACTTATGAATATAGTTACCAATATCACAATAGTTTGGATTTTTAAAAATCCTGTACCACTATTGTATGGTGAATTTAGTGGGGGCAGGTAGGGGAAAGATGTCTATAAACTATATTTAATTGTTAATTAAGGGTGGATTGAATCTACCTTTTTTTCCACTGAGTATAGCTATAACTTTCTGTCATTCATTCTCCCTGAAATATATTTCCTAGTGTTCCCACCCATAGGACTTGTCAGCCACTGCTCCAGGCATTGAGATTGGTGGAAACTTATCTGCTGGTTATATTAACACGGGAAAAAAATTATACCACAAGGCACTTAGCTGTCAGCCATATGATCTGAAGTAAATTCAATGGAATTGATTTGTTTTAATTCTTCAGTATTTCTAATTGGTCCCAAGCTGATTGCCAGTTAGTGTTTATAGCATTAAATTCAGGTTAACCATTTGGTTGTCAACCTTTGCGTTAGCAATGGACTCTGTAATTTCAGAGCTCTTCAATAGGACTGTAACTTCTTAGTGACCATATTAATATTTATTTTCTATTCTTCTGTGACATATGGAATGATTCTGATGACACCAGCTATATTCAGTGGGTCTCTAATAGATTAGCAAAGCAACTGAATGCATGGGAGAAGGGGTCAAGGCGATGATTTTGTTGTTGTTGTTCTGTAGCAAAGACTTTCAGACATGATCTGCAGTGCAGTGATGGAAATACAGTAGAGATCATCAGGTTTGTGAAGCCTGGAAAACCCAGGAATAAGAGTGCAGACTGGTCACTGGGCAGGGGTATTGGTGGGTAGAGAGCCAGTGTTGGAGGCTGAGCCTTGAGAAATGTCAAATATCTGAGCAGAGTGCGGAAAACATTGCTGGCCCAAGAATGCATTTGGGATGGAAAAATAGAGATGAGACAGAGTGAAAAGAGGAGTCTGAGTCCTCCTCTGCCAGAAAGTTAAGCTTTATCTCTGTAAACCCAGGCACACCATCTGAGACTAGATAAGTAGGACACCGGATTCAGTTTATTTTGTACATTTTTTCCTTTGATAAAAATATAAATATTCACTCATTTCCTTCATTTACATTCACATTGATCGGTTAAGACAAGCAGTTGAGATGGGGATATTTTCCAGTTGAGCATGTGTCAGCATGATGCTAAGAAATGTAGTTGGTGCACTGTACTCACCTCCAAAAGGTTGGATATATTTCCCTTATGTAAACAGGCCATAAGAGAGGTTAATAAGCAATAAGAAAGGAAGGGATAATAAACCTTGAAAAAAATGAAAGCACAGGCTAAATTGGCAGCATTTCATTTAGCAGGAGGATGGTCTTTCTTCCCTATCCTGCTGTATGTTATTAGGGAAGGAAAATCACATCGACTTGGCTCTGAAATTCTCTTCCAGGAAAACCTGTTCATTTAAGGTCATACCTTGGTCTGTAGTGAGTTTTTACCAACAAATGAATTATAATCAGAAATTAAAGGAGGGCAGATCAGGGATGGTTATTAAATAGATTGCAAGCTGAAGTTAAAGGAGGGCAGGCCAGAGATTGAGGTTTGAACAAGGTGACCATGAGGGGCCAGAAGCTGCCAAATATTAGTCACAATTCCGTGCTTTGAGGGGTCAACTGAGTTGATGGAGGAATCAGGCAGCAAGGGTATAAAAATTTTGCATAAAACATTCTGTGATGAGCATTCTTTGCTATACACCTTCATTGTGTTCCGGAAGCAGAATCTTATGCATGTTCTCAGGGAAAGCATAAAAGTTTCAAAAAGACCATTATATTCACAAGACCACTTCTTTTTTTTAATGTTTATTTATTTATTTTGAGAGAAAGAGAGTGGGAGAATCCTAAGCAGGCTAAACACACTCAGTGTGGAGCTTGAAGCTGGCTGATCCCATGACCCAGAGATGGTGACCTGAGTCAAAATCAAGAGTCGGACACTCAACCAACTAAGCCACTCAGGCACCCCATGAGAGCACTTTCTTTAACGTACATATACATACACATATATGTGTGTGTTTCCTCTAAAATAGTATCTTACTTTTGTACTGTTTTATTATGTTTTTCTCACTTACCAATAATTTGCTATATAAATATTGAAATCTAAATTCATATTCATGGTTCTGCATGGTTCCTAACAAGAAAAAATATGCTGTTTGATTTGTAACTATTAATTTTATTGATCTCATGTTATCTGATAGATCATCATTGGAACTAAAGATATAGTGACCCAAGATTAGCAAACTTGCAAAAAGGTTTTATGGGCATCAATATATAGATTTTCTCTATTCTATTTCCAATTCTGCTTATACCCTTATTATAATACTCAAAGGTTATAATGAACAATGTAAACATTACAATGTAGATTGGAGGAAGGAAGGGTCTAGGGTTTGTTGGGTTTGGAGCATTAACTTTCTGTATGCTGTTACATATTTGTAAGGTTTATTCCAAATTTAATAGGCTTTTATTTGAAAATTATATTGAGATAAGTATAGATTTACATACAGAAGTAAAACAAAACAACAACAAAAACAATACAGAGTGATTGTTTCTTTTTCCCAGTTTCCCTTAAAGGTACCATTTTGCAAAACCATGGTATAATATTACAACCAGAATATTGACACGAATACAATTCACTGACATTTCCTAACTTTTCCATTTTACTTTTATTGGAGTGTATTGTAAGAATACACGGTTATATTCTTTACTAATGCATATTTAGTAAAGTATTTTTTTTTACTTTTTGGTCACCTCCAAGTTTGAATATTTAATGTATTTTACCTTTTGTTTTTGGTGTCAGATGTGGTTAGGGTTTCTTTTCTTTTTAAATTTGAGTATAGCTGAAATGCAATGTTATGTTAGTTTCAGGTTCAGTTCTTTTATTTTTTAGGTGTTTAGCCTTTTTTTTAAAAAAAATGCACCTTTCCCTTGGATTTGAAAGACTTACTTGATCATATATTATGATTGTATGATTCCCCTGATTTTTCAAACATGTAGCACTGATACATCTCCCTTTTCTTGGCCTCATCCAACATCCTCCAGTTACTATAGCTTTAAATATATATTTTACTCTGCGGGAGAGAAAAATCTCTCACTACTCTATTTAAAATGAAAACATATTTATGATCCTTAGACATTTATTCCATATAAATAATTCATATAACTTAGTATTTGTTTTCATTTCTTAAAGAAATCATGTCATAAAATTGATTTGTATTATGTTTGTGAATTAATACTTGGAAACTTTTTTTTGTGTTCTTAAAAATTTTACAATATAAATTCTTGCCATTTAACTTTTCCATGGACCTCAGCAGAGTTACTCAGTTTGCTTCATACAGGTTCCACACATTTCCCAAGAGACTTGGAAATGTTTCTGCAGCTCTTAGATTGAATTCTTAAAAATGGGTCTTCCCGTTGCCGTTCTTCCGTGTTTTCTTTCTCTTCAGACTTGCTAGTGGTCGGATGACCACAACTGTTGGAGAGTTTCCAGTAAGTGAAGGGAAGACTGAGTGACATGATTGTTTCTCTCTGATTGAAACTCAGAGTCTCAGTTGGACTAAGACTCAAAGTTGCTACTCAGTGGGACAGGACTGATTTCTGAGCAGGCTAAATGATCTCAGAAGGGTCTACTGCTTTCAATATAAGCCATACATCTCCCCAGTTGTGTTCTCTTTGCAATCACATTTCCCCCAAATCCATCTATGCCCTCAGGATACAGAAAAGACTAGAGGCTGCTCTGTCACTCAGAAAAGTAGGCAAATGACTCTCACATCAGGTGGGAAAGATTCAAAGATAATTCAAGTAGACCATATCAGAACAAACTGAGGAGGTGGGAAGAAACTTCTTGGAATAAAACAGTCTTTCCCCACTATTTTTGGGACTCAAGTATTATCATATGATTAAGTTTTGACCAATGCGACTTGACCTCCAGATTTTTTTAGTATGAGAGGAAAATAAACTATTATCTTGTTAACTCACTGTTATTTTGGGGTGTGCTGATAATTGCAGCTGAACTTGATTTTAATAAATATAGGACGTGTCTTTTGCAGAAGAATTCATACATAACAGCTACTGTCACAACATATCCTCAATAAATTATTGAACTTCATGAATGGAAAAGAAATTTTTAGTTATCCAATCAACAAAAGCACTCTCTATGTGAAAAGAAAATCAAGTTTACTTTCTAATTCATATGAACTATGTTGAATTTTTACAAAAAAGGCCCAGGTCTACAAGTTCAGCATGAAATAGTACATGACCACAGTATCATAACAAGCTGGGCTATGTCTCCTATCCAAATTTTAGAAGACATTCTCAAAAAATGGGGATAAACTTGGAGAAAACTGTTATGTGTGAGAATCTTGGGGAGAGGTTTAAAAGGGGGAGAGGGAGAGAGAGAGAGAGAGAGGAGACAGCGAGGAAAGAAAGAAAGACAGGAAAGATGGAAGGGAGGGAGGGAGGAAGGAAGGAAGGAAGAGAAAGAAAGAAGGAAAGGAAGGAAGGAAGGAAGGAAGGAAGGAAGAAAGGAAGGAAGGAAGGAAGGAAGGAAGGAGAAGAAAAGAAAAGAAAAGAAAAGAAAGAGAAAGAAAAATTAAAACAAGAACACCTGACCATGAAATCTATCCAGAATCATGAATGGGAAAACCATGGTAAAAAGGACTGGTGAGGAGTACTGGTGTTGTTTAAATATTATACTGTAAAGAAATGACATTGGAATATATGATATTTTTAATCTTATGCAATAAAAACTGAGTAACAAAACTCCCACAGTGAGAAAGGGGAAAGTGGGAGAAATCATAAGTTCTACTTTTTTATTCCAGACTTCTATATCAAGTCTTCTTGATATATTGCTTGGGCATCTTAAAGTCAATGTATGTAAAACCAAATTTGTGGTCTTTCTCCCCACATGTGGGCCCTTTTCATTTTCCGTATCAGTGAATAATAATATCATTCATTCCCAAACTTGTCTGAAAGACTCCTGTGGTCACTTTCCATAAGGGGCTTTGGGTTCTTGGTGCTCAGTCTCAGGCATATGCATGCTTTTTCCTGTGTCTTTCTGTCTCTCATCTTACCCTGTTTCTCACCCCCTCACATATGGACCTGCAGTAAAGCAGCCTTTCACTTCTACTTCCTGGGACAGGATCATAGGGCCAGGTCTCCTACAGATGCCTTCCTTCAGTGGATAGATTCAATTCAGGGATTAAAGCTGTGTCTCCAGTATAATTTTACCAAAATAGGCACTGCATTGTACCTCATCTGTATTCTTGAGTAAGTTCTCAACATTGTTCAGAAACAAGAGACGGAGGCTTATAATTAATCTCTGCCCCCTCAAATCACATCATTATCTATTGTTTTTGCCTGTGTGGTTGAAGGACATTTTACCAACTCACTGTAATTGAAGACTTTGATAACCTTTCCAAATCATTTGTTTTAAGTGTTTCTCTTCTATGGAGTACATATGGGGTTTTGATTTGTGGTCTGATATTGTTTCTTTCAATTGGCATTGTAGCCAATTTACACATGCACATATATAACAAATATGCTTAGCTTTAGATTTTTTGTGTGTGATGTTTGTATGCTTTTTAACCTTCATGTGGTGAAAACATTTGCTATGTTTTGTGTATGCGTTCTGATAATTTTGAAGGTTTGTACATTTTCTTCCAGTGGGTTTGTAAAGGTAACTATAGCTAATAATTTATATAATATAATTTGTACTTTTTAAAAATAATTTCTATTTAGCAATAATAGCCTTACAATGTTTACTTTCTCTTCAGTTTTCTGTTCCTAACCTCCTGTGTTTCATTGAACTTTGGTTACAAAACATGAGGAAATTAGCATCTATATTCTATTTCCAACCATTTGTTTGGTTATAGTATACCTACACACTCAGTATTTATGACTAAATCTAGAACTAAAGTTTATGAGTACATTTAACCACAATCCCAACATTTCTTGTACCTCAGTTGCATAACTAAATGGATTCAATGCCACTTGACTATAGACTTAGTTTAATATTCAGTGGGTTAATAATAATAAAAGGACCATAGGAGAATCTTCTTTAAGTTAGCATTGAGATACTTGAGTAGCTCCCTAAAAGTATTAAAATAGCATTTTAATGATTACCATAACTAATAGATTTTTAAATTCCCTTCTACTCCTGTGCTTGGTTTGTGAATGGGTCAGTGTTTGTAAAAGAAAGGAAATATATTAATTACTAACATGCAGAATTCCAATAGAGACATAAAATATACAAAATGGTGGTTAAAATAATGGCTACAAGTTGTGGGATCAATGGCCTGATTTGAAGCCTAACTTTACCACCTATGGTCTGATCAAAGTACTAATATTTCCTGTAAAATGGAGATTAGAAATGAGACCACAAGTTAAATGAGCACTATAAAAAAATAAAGCATGTAGAAAAATGTCATCACATAGTACATACTTAACAAAGGCTGGCCATTATGATATTATCCATCTTTTTAATGTTTGCTGGTCTGCTAGATGAAAAATCGTAGCAAGTTGTTGTTTGAATTTTCAGCTTCCAGATCAATAATAAATTAGACATCTTTTTAAAAACGTGTTTATTAGCCATTTGTATGCCTTCTATGAGTTGCTTGTTAAGGCTCTTTGCCCATTTTTCTCCTGGGTTATTTGTCTTTTTCAAATAAATGTGTTGGAGCTTTTTTCTAGCATTATACACAGTAAACTTTTCTGTGTATTATATCTTTTTTTGTAAAATTTACTCTTAGCCTTGTTTATAGTTTTAATTTTTTTATTAAAGTGATGTACATTTAGGAAAAGTTACATCTTGATGAACTTTCATAATCTGAACACAGCTGTATAGCTAGCACCTAATCACAGAAAAAAGAAAATAATCCGGCAGCCCAGAAACTTTCTTCTTGGTCCATCCTAGACATTACCACATCCACGTGTAATTATCATCTTCACTTCTGATAACATAGATTAATGTGTTTAAAGGAATTGAATCATAGGGAATTGAACTCTTTTGTGTCTGGCTTCTGTCATTTGTAATTTAATTATGGCACCTTTCATTTTAGTATAGTGTTTTTTGATGTTTTAAATAATTTAATCTCTTAAACACTCAGTGAATAAAAAAATACTTTTATACATAGTTGTAGAAAAGGATAAACTAGTAAATTTTAGTATAATGTGATTTTTAAGTGGTTTTATCTTTAAACCAGTGTGTTTCAGAAAAGAGAATGAAAAGCCTTTTAATTATTGGGATTCTAATCTTCAACAATATCTCATCTAATTTTCATTATGTAGCTTTTTAAAATTTCTATGGCCTGGCTCACCTGACCTTTGCATCTATATTATGTTCTACTCTCTGAAGCAGTCCATAAAGGCAGAACTGTCATTATCTTCCACACCTAAGGTCTCTTCGCATCTTTCATTTGGTTGGAATTGCCCTCTTCGTGCCCCTTCGCTATTCAAATCCACATTATCCTTGATAGCTAACTTTATAGTCACCATGTCTTCAGGCCTATGTATATTTATTGTGAAACTCTGGTGTTTCACAAAGGCCCTAAGGTTAAAAAAAAAATATGCTAGAAAGTCATTGTTATTAATATGATCACAATCTACAATGAGAAACATTATTTAAATGCATAATTATAATCAAGTAAGTTTGGAAATATGTGCAAGTTACAAAATGTGTATAAAGGAAGGAGTGGTTTACTTTGCATACATTAAAACCCACTGTAATTGTGAAATGTAAGTTTGACAGAGTGATATATGATGAGTGTTAGGAACTATGCCTATGAGTCCCCAGACAGGGGGAAGGGTGTTTTAAGAAGAGGGAACGGACTGTGGAAACCCACAGAGGGCTGAACTATTCTAGCAGTTACAAGTGAAAGTCACTGCATCCTAATGGAGAAAGCAGAAATTGGTCCCCATTTGGAAAAGAATCCACAGAGCATTAAGCAAGATTAGTCAAAAGGGCATTTATTAGGAGGTAAGGTTGAAGAGGTAGATTGTGTGCATATCATGAAGAGACATGTCTCATAGAAATAAAAAAAAGGGTATGAATTTTCACCCATTGCTAATGAGGTGCCTAAAGAATATAAGGGATGACTCTGCTTTAACTAGATCACTTTGACTTAGGACAGGTGCAAAGTGACAGGGCTGGGGGAATAGTTGTGCCATTAACAGAATAAGGTGATACATCTGAACTCCTCTCTCACTAAAACCATCAGTGAACCATCACTGCTGTCTGCCACTGGTCTCCTGGTGGCCCAGGCCTGGGAGCTGTGTTGATCTACACTCTCTATTTGCATGCCTAGGTGATGAGTAACTTTTGAGGAAAAACCCCAGCATGCCTGTAATTGACAAACCAACCCATGTCCACTCCTGAAAGAGTCTCAGCATCACCTAGCAACCATTTTAGTTTTTCTTCCTAGGAAAAATTGCTCTCATTCTTTGCAGTTACTATTTCAAAACTTAGATCTTCCCTTAAACCTGCTATCCAACTACATAATTTTACTCTCAGAAAACAAATTTGCATTTTATTTCTTGAAGAATATTGGAGATTTCATGAACAATTTCTCTAAGCACTTCCTCTCTCCTATATTTAACTCCTTCCCTTGGGGGTCAGAGACAAGATGCCCTTTTTCTTGAATGAAAAAATCCTATCCAATTGTGTCTGTAGCCCCATATCACCATATTTCCTTTAGGATTTTCCCCTGCACTCACTCAGGTTCTCTCCTAGAGCATAAATTCCATGTCTCCATTTACTCATGTTAGCTTATATTATTCAAGAGTATATTTTAAATTTAAACCTAGAAATACTGGCCTTGCATCTTTTTGCTAGAGTAGCATTCCTGCTTTATGGAAGGAACAAGTGACTTTATTTGATATATCCTTGGTTCCCAGTACTATTGGATACTGCCATAGAAACAGAGCCTTCAGTTCACATGCCATGCATGATAAAAGTTACATGTAAGTGAGGACCATGATTAATTTTTATAAGTTATCAGTTAAACATTTTCCCATCACTGTGTCACAGCTAGATCTTTACTTCCAGCCCTACCACTTGGAGCCTAAGAATACAGATGGGGTCACATTAAATGATCCTACTCATTTACCCTTGTGGACAACTCTCTCTTTGCTTGTGGGGACTCTTGGATCTATTAACCCATTTCTTTCTCAAGCTGAACCTGTTTACACTTGGTTCTTCCTGATATCAAGTGATAATGAATATTTCCTAGTTTTTGTATATTTTTGGGAAACTTATCAAAATATGTCTCCTGGAAACCTTTGTCCCGTATAGTGGTTGAGATTCTGAAAATATAAATACAAATAAGACAAGTCTTGTGAATTTGTAGGTCTTACATTTGGAAGAGTGGGTGAGAGTGAGTAGCATGCAAACAGATAATACTCAAGTTTTTAAGATAAATAAATGCATAAGTGGATTTTTTAAAAGGAGCTAGAGGTAGGTAGGAGTATTTAAAATCATTTTGTTTTCTTCATTTCATACCACCTGAATGGAGTTCTCACACTTCTGTGCTTCCCATCTTTGTATCTTTTAAGTATGTTCTGCATATCTCAGCACACCTCATTTAAACAGACAAGTTTTTGCAGAGTAATGTGATCATCTTTGACTTGAGAAAATGTCTCTAAGATAATCCAGGTTCTGTGCTACAAAAGGTCTTGTTTCTTTCATATCAATTTGTCCATCTATATTTAAAATATTGAAACTCTATTTCATTCCATTCAGCTAATTTGGGATGAAAACCCTTTCACATGTGAGAACCTCCTTACCCAGTTCTTGGCATGAACTTTTGGTTTCCCACTTGTGCTTGGTATTATTAGTAGAAGGGACAGGACTGTGCCTTCCTGTCATCACAGTTTGGCATTGGACAAGGTCTGTGATAGATGGGGCAAAGGCATTTTTTTAAGGGAAAGGACTTTCCACTATAAGAAAGCAGCATGAGAAACACTCACCTGGCTCATTTGGCAAATTCAGAAATCGGTCAAGCCAATTAGGTACAACATGAAGACCAAATCTCTAGCTTGTTCAACCATAGTTTGTCTTCCTACCATCTGTGTTAGCCTTCTGTGTTTCTGTCAATGGCAAAGATTTAAGTGGCTTCAGAAAGGTTTTTTTTTTTTTTTCATCTTTTGCTAATAGCGAATGAAAGAGCGTTGGCAAAGAAGTGAGGATGATAACACTATGCCCAGAGTAGTTTTAAGCCTTCGGTCCAACATGAGCCAAGTCTACACAGTGGAAGAAGAAAACCTATACACAGATAATATGAGGAGTTTTATAGATTTCAGCCCCAAAACTGAAACATTAAAATAACACTTTATGGCCATTTCTCTCTGGCCGTTAATGAGCCACTGCTGAGGCAGGTTTTGTCATTTCCACCAAGGCTCACAATAGGCACTGAGTGATCAGTAAAAGATTAATAAAACAACAGAATGAGAAAATTTAGTGTTTAGCTACAACATCATACCTAGGCTTATATTCAGGAATAGGTGGAAATAAAAAGTGGATCATAGGGAAGGCATATTTCACAAATATCAAGTCTTCCCTGGGCTTTTTTCTTTGTGTACATGGTGAGCTGAGACAAACCACTTTCCAGGTAATGGCACAAAGCGTGCTCTGAATGAGTAAAATTTCTTCTTCTTCCACTGTTAGAGCACTTATGTCACCCACTACTGAAGTTGACATTCCTGACTTTTAATACATGCAATGCTTAATTTTTATGTCAACTTGACTGGACCACAGCGTGCCATTTGGTTAAGCTTAACATTTGGTTAAGCACTGCTCTGGGTATGTCTGTGAAGGTGTTTCTGGATGAAGTTAATATTTTAAAGTATATAGTGAGTAAAGCAGATTGCTCTCCCAATGTGGATGGGCCTCATCCAGTTAGTTGAAGGCCTGAATGGAACAGACAATAACACAGCTGGATCTCCCACAAATAAGAGGAAATTCCTTCTGACTTACTGCCTTGATCTGGGACATCAGTTCTGTCCTGCCTTTGAACATGAACTGAAACACTGGTTCTTTCTGGGTCTCCAGGATGCTGAATCAATCTCAATCTCAAAATCAATCTCTCTCTCTCTCTCTCTTCCCCTCCCTCCCCTCCCTCTCCCTCTCTCTCCCTCCCTCTCCCTGCTTTTCTCTCTCTCTCAGTCTCTCTCTCTCTCTCTCTCTGTCTCTCTGTCTCAACTATTGGATCTGTTTCTCTGGAGAGCCCTTACTAGTATAATACTCACATGGTTCTTTTCTAGGGCTGGTGTATGTATTTTGAAGGGAAGGATAATGGGCATGAGGAGGCTGAGGAACACTTCTGAGTTTTTAAAAGGCTCATCCCTTCCTCTGCTTATTCTTTGGTTCTCCTCTTCTGACAAAGGGTCTTTGTTGATTTTCATAATGATCCCAGGGATATCTCTGTTTTCATCCACTTCCTCACTTCAACTTATTATACAGCTAGAATTTTTAATATAGTCATCAAGACTATAACCCCAAATACCTCACAGTATTTGGTAACCAGGCAGAACAATGGCTAGTGTACCCAGAAGTAATCACAGCAGATTTCTGTACAGACCCAGAAGCCTTATTCTTTTTGTCCAGAAAAACAGAAAAATATACCCAGAAATTTCAAAAACCAAACTATGATATGCCGGAGTAAGACTCAGTACATACTGAAAGGGAAAGGGAGGAAGGTGGGAAAGCAGAAAGAGGGAGGGAGGGAAGAAGAGTCTGTTTGCTTTAAACAAGCCATTATCTCTGTGACGTAATGTCACTAACTTAAATAAGAAATAGCATCTTATTTTCAGGAGTAAATAAGCCAGTGAAGGATGGGAATTGTACACAATTAACTTCAAGCATAAAGTAATACTCTTAAGAAACTTTCTCAGCCAGTGTGCTAGCCAGTGAATCTAGATCATTCCTAGTTTTCATTAAGTGAAACATTCCAAGCTTCAGGAAAGCTCTTCTTCTCTAGTGCAAGTAGATGTCTGACTCTGACTCAGATAGCTTTTATGCTGCATATTACTTCCATTGATAAAGTCAAGAATTCCATGAAACAGCAAGGCATTTGTTTGATAAAAGCAAGTGTAGGAAGAAGGGAGAACACTCAGGAAATAGTGTCTGGATTCTGTTCCCTGTAGTTCCATGTATTTAGCCACGATGCCAAATCCCTAACAAGCAGTGATATCTTGGGAGCTTAGAGAGAATTCAGAACCGGTGTTTATACCTCACCCAGTGAGGAGCACCAGAATCTAGTGTTAGTTATTCCCATAAACAAGGATCTGTAATTCAAAATAATTTATATTTATTAATAAAATTCACTAGATAGACATTCTTCCCCTAGTAGAGTTGCCTTTCCTAGTATACCTAAGTTTAATACCAAATTATAATGTCTCAAGCACTAGAGTAAGTACTTAATCAGCTGTTTCTTATTCAGGCTTCACAATAAAAAGGAAAGATGAATGATATTTTCTCTGTTTTACAGATGAGAAAAATGAGGCTTAGAGAGTTAAAATGAATTACCCAAGGTTACCCAGATGTTAAGCAGGAGCATTAGAATTTAATCTCAAATTTGCCAGGCTTTGGGACATGGTTCTGGACACCAAACCATGGATCCTGCACTTATACTTACATAGCAGAGGGCACCAAGGAACGGGTGAGGTTGTAGACAAATCAAGATGCGAAAAAAAAAGCCCAGTTCTCTTTTCATTCAATCATTTATTCATCAATTCGTCCATTTATCATGTATATTTAGCCTCATTTTGTACCAGTCATTAAGCAGGATGTCACAGAACATATATTAATCATAGTCCATGGTTTCATATAAATCACAAATGTATTCTTTGAAGTAGAAGCATTTTGCTTTTATAGTTCTCTCCTCTTCCCTCCTCAACTTCTTACTCCTAGTCTCATCCTTTGCTTACTTACCTCCCTTGTCTCCTGATGCTTAATATCCAGCTAGAGTTTAAGTCTCATCTTTTCTAGTAAATCTACCCTGAGTGCACCTACCCTCCTCAGATACTTAACGTAGATGCAGCCCAGTAATTAATTGTTCCCTAAATATTCTGTTTGTTATTTCCAAATGGACCGTAAGCTTATGAACAACAAGATCTGTGGACATTTCCCTTTATTTAAGAGCACAATACTGCACCCATAGTAGCCACTAAATAAATTCAGTGTAATTTTCATCCAGGTGTACTTCTTAAAATTCAGCCATACATTACAAGGGCATCACTTAAGTTGCCTTGTCCTTTGTTTAAAACATTGAAATTACTGGCATTCTTCCAGTTACCTAGGTCCTTCCTTAACTCCTGGTAGATATTCAGTTTTCAATCTTGTCTGACTTCTCCCAGTTCCAAGGAGTAGGATTCCATTAATTTACAACCACATTTGTTTTCCATAATAACAAGAATGAACTCTGAAATTCCACTGGAAAACAGGTAGCTGATTATCTAAATGGTTCTTATGCACAGCAATATAATTTTTCATCTGGGCCTTAAAAATTGCAAAACATGATACTCCACACACAAAACTGCTGATGTACATTTTTTGTTTAATTTTACCAAATGCACGGGCCCAAATATGGAAGAGAATTCCTCTTTTTCTATCAGCCAGGATATACTTTTCTTGCTAGCACTCTGGAAACTTGTATCTTGTTGAGATTTGATGGTGACCTCACAGGTACCTTATTAATAATAAACCAGAGGGGCTCAGCAGAGCTTGGGTTTGGTGTAATAAATCATACTGTAAGTAAGTGCCGTGTTTGCAGTTTTTGAATTTAGAGGAATATAATAACTGAGATTGAGGGTCTGGTAGGTGTGAAGAGTGAGTAGGGGTGGGGACTGGTCTTTTATGGGTCTGACACATGCTTATGGTTATTAATTACTTTTGCATTTTACATTGCTAATTGCCAGTATTCTTTCCAGTTACAATGTAATTGAATTTTTAAAAATGAAGCCTCAACTATCAGGTCCAGATATTACATTATGTCTCTTCCCAAAGAAGTATATACAGTTTAGGTTACTTGAAATAATAGATAATAAAGGTGACTAATTATATCTAAAGTAGCAAATACACAGCATGAGAGATGCCAGGGGGTTACAAAGAAGAAATAAGATCTCAAAAAGTTAATGGGGAATTTTGCTAGTCGGTAAACCAGCACACAATTGAGTTGTTCTGTTTATCAGAAAAATTCTTTAAGTCACTAAGGAAGATAACCGCTAGTGTAGTTCCAAGTCCATATGTTTTAAAAATACAGTCTACTTTCCATGCATTTTGTTCTCACACTCTGCTATGCTAGGTGATAAAGGTGACAGCATCTGTTAAAAGCATGTCATCAGTCACATGAACATCGCTGTCTGGGCTACTTAGCATAGTCCAGTGTTTCCTAATAACTTGGATATGGACCTCTTGGACAGTCTAAAGAAAATGCGGAATTATTTCTCATGCACATGCATATAAGCATATATACAGTAGAACTTGTCAACAAATTGGGGAGCACAGGTAGGGAATCCTTGGATGTCTGCTTTGATAGATCCCAGAATAGGAATGCCTGGTGCAAGGGTGAACTATATGGTGACCCAAATATATCATCACT
Organism: Hyaena hyaena; assembly: GCF_003009895.1. Lineage (NCBI taxonomy): Eukaryota > Metazoa > Chordata > Mammalia > Carnivora > Hyaenidae > Hyaena > Hyaena hyaena. Next base: position 526,319 of record NW_024081707.1, read on the forward strand.
CCACCACAGTAATCAATTATCATAATAATGACCCCTGGTTGCTATGAAAGATTAAACCATGTCTTTTGTCCTTTCTTAAGAAGGCAGGTAGATGGTTGATTCCTTTGTTGGTTAGAATTTTCAAATAAAGTAACCTTTTCTTTAATTAAGTTCTATAGAATAAACTTTAATGGTAAAAATGCTATTTATTACAATGACCATTTACTCCTTGACAGTAATTAAGGAACAATTGTAAAATGAAAGACCACCTGTCCAGAGTTACCTTCTGCATGTGGGAGGCTTAGAGCAAGGAGCTATTCTGCAAATTCTACCACCTCCTCTCATGAAGTCAGAATGCCCTGCATGGTTTAGGGCTGTACGCATTTCTGAGAAATATTAAATTGCTCCACACTCTACCAGTAACATCTAGAAATATAGTATTTCTCCATCCCCTTCCTCATCACACGCACTACCTGAGACCTCATCATCAAAGAGGAATTTGATTGGAGTCTGAATTTCACATAATCATAAATCTCTTTTTGTAAAGATGAGAAAACAGAGGCTCTAAAGAGGAAGGGTAGTGATTCTCCTAAATCTCCAGTAAGCATGATATTGGAAATGAAAGCCAATCCAGTGCTCTCAGACTCAAACCCCTGGGAGTACAGTTCCCTGGGATTTAGCAAACCTGTGGTAACTGCTTTCAGGCAGAAAGCAGACGGAAAACAACATTATTGACCTCTGTTAGAGAAAAGCCTGCTCACAGATCTAACAAAAGTTCATGTCTAATGGATGTGTTCTTCAGTGCCTCTCTGTAAGGCAAGATGCCTTTAACAGCATCTTTGAAATTATAGTACTTTGTTCTAGTTTCACAGTAAATGCTCCGATGGCATTGTGGGCTCTCTTGGGTTTCTTCTTTCTTTGCTGTGCTGTGAAAACACACACTGCATATACATTGTTATTATCATTGTTGCTAAGAAGGAAGAGAGCATGAGTTTCTACCCCATCATCTGTGCAGAGCAGAGGCAGTGAATCCTACTGGAGCATAATAACAATCTATAAGTAAACCAGTCATGGTAAAATCTATCAAAAATGTGGCAATTTACGAAAATATGTCCCTCAAGCACACCAAAGTTGTCATCAAAGTGAGTTAGCTGCCAATTAACTTCTACATCTTGCACAAAGGGCACAGAATTCTAGTGTAAAAATAAAACCAGTTAATGCATATCTGCTGTCTATGAACAGTAAATCAGAAACAAAAATGAACATACCACTTGGTGCTTTTTCAGGATGTTACCATCTTATGGACTGCTGCTTTTCAGGCTTCTGATTTAGAAAGATTAGTTTCAAAGATGACAATAATAAAGATATTTTTGTCTAAAAACTTGAACTCCAAAGTTCAGCCATTGAACACTTAATTGGGTGCCAAATATGTTCTAGGCACTGGCTCACAAAAAGCAGGACAGTTTGTTAAAAACTCTTAGCACTGCTATTCATTTCTGTCACAGATTATAGTCAGTGTATTTATAGTTTCAACAAATCATTCCATTTTCACATTGAGCATTCAGTTAATTCACTTCTGGAAAATTCACCTATAACCCAAATAGTAGTGTGTAGAGGATGCTACATTTGCCTTAGAGATGGAGGGGGAGTGGGAGAGGGAGAGAATGAAATGGTCAGGAAAGGATATATTTGTACTGGCCCTTGAGGGATACTTAGGTTTCTATCATTCCCAGCCAACCTATTAGTGTGTTCTTGTTCTGCTTCACTGATTCAGCTGAATTCTCTCAAAAACAAAGAAATAAACAAAAATAATAACAACTATCTCTGTAACCTGCCTCCCAATCCTGAGCTTACTCACTCTGATGAGTTTCTGCAACACTTACTGTCTGTAGCACAAAAGGTTGCACATCTTACCAGCAACCTTCCATTATCCCAGTATCGTGGGGAGTCTCTTGAAGTTTTATGACTGACTCTAACATAAGACTTTCACATCACACTTTGCTTGTAAGCAAAGCATGTAGTCACTAAGGATACAGAGTAATTTTCCTCTGCCCACATTCATCCACCCAGTTCTCAGCCAACCACTTACTCATCTTGATGGTGACACCATGTCTGATAGGCTCTTTGGGGAAAGCCTCTACACACCCCGGTACATCTACTATCCAGTTCACCTCAAACCTTCTGTGACCCTTTGTGTCTTTCAAAGTAATGCTCTCACCTAAAATCTCATCACTCATCAGTTTTACTTCTTTTACACTTAGATCATTTTCTTCATGTAATTGATGATATAAGTCAATAAATATATATTGAGACTACTGTATTGTAGGTATTGTGGAAGCTTTGAAAGAGCACTGAATTAAAAATCAAAGATCTTTGCCCTCTTTGAATGTATAGTGTATTGTGGGGAATGAGATGATAGACAGATAAGTAGCATATATTGTAATAAGTGCTCTGGAGAAGACTAAACTACAACAGAGAGAAGGAGTGCTTGAGTCCCATGAAGTAGGAAAGAGGATGTAAAGAGTAGTAAAGGGGATGTTTCATAGAGAAGGGAATATTCAAGCAAAAATCTGAAGGGGTATAATTAGACAAGCATTTATCAAGTAGCTGTTGTTTTACTACTCTTTAAGAGTGTAAAATAAATATATGATAGGTAGATAGATCAGTCTCTTGTCTCTCTATATTTCAATCCTACATTAGGCATTGAACAGCTTGAGACCTATTCATTACTTTTATTGTTAGCATCCATTATAGAATCGGGTACTTAGTGCTTATGAAAAGAATGGAGGAATAGTTGAAAGCATGAGCAAATAAATGCTGATCTACATTTTCTAAATTCTTTAAGTCTTAGTCCCCCTCCCCAAAAAATGTTATGGAGGATTCAGCAAAATAAATCTATTATTTCATAAGCTCCTCCATTTTTACCACTCCCCTTTGCAGTTAGCAGAGACAGATGACTGGCTTTATCCAACAAAATACAAGCAGAAGTGAAATGTATCACTCCTAAGCCAAGGCATTTAGGAGACAATGCATGACCCTACAACATTCTCTTCCCTTTATTTTGGAGATCTTAAAGTCTACATGTTAAAACGAGATTGTAAAAAATAGAATATCATGGGTCAGTGGATGGAGAAGAGTCTGATTAGCTTGAAGCAGATTTTAGGAGTGAGAAATAAACTATTTTTCTAAGTTGCTAACATGTTATAGATTATTTGCTATCAGAACATTGTCTAGTTTATTATCAAATGAGTATAAGGACATCATCATTTGGAATATGTAATCAGTCTTTTAGACATCACTGAAAATATTAGCAGAAATAGGACTGAGTGCACTAAAAGTTCTCAATAATTATGCTGATACACTTTGGTTATTTGAAAGTCATAATATTAGTGTCAGATCAGTTCTAGAAAGGTGAGGGGCTTTTCTAAAGATACGCATGTGGCATCTGGAGGTCCTATAATAATAAGACCCCCCCCCAACTAAGTTTCTTTAGTTGAGTGTTTAGTTGCTATTCCACCCTCCCTAAGTTGCATGGTAGAAGGGTCAAGAAATAGGCTTATTTAGGCTTATTTAAAATTCTGAAGTGCTCCCAGGGTAAAGAGTGGATATGAAGTGTAGAAACACTTATTGCCTTGGGAAGGCTCAGGTTGAGTGTATGTGCTACAGATGACAATGTATTCTCATGGTTTCCACCAGACTACTTTGCTGTACTGTGAATTCCTGGATAACAGGAACTTTAATCTGTTATTTAGCCACATTGAACATCACTGAACCAGAGAAGGATCAATAAATTACTGATAACTGTATTTAGTTAGTTAATTAATCAGTTGGTTCCTTACTTGGGTAGTTGGAAAGCAATGAAAAAAATAAAAGAAAGAGACAAGGCTAGTGAGAACACAAATTTACTTTTACATTATTTAGATACCTGAGTTTGAATCTGGGGTTGTCAAATACTAAATTGATTGCTCATTTATCTTTCATTTGTCTAGATGTTGAAGACCAAAATATCAGTAAGTATACTCATTTGCAAACAGATTAACTCTGGATAATTTAAGCAGAAAAGATGCCTAGGATAAAGCCAAGAGCACACTTAAATCACCTTCAGACCTGATATGGTGAGGATACCAACACCAGACATCACACTGGGCACTAAGCACTACAGTTTATGCCACCAATACTCCCAGCCCTGGACACTGGAAGGCACATCCAGCATCATGCCAGTACTGCCTGGAAGGCTATTCTTCCTGTAACCTCCTTCTCTCAAAGCCTATTTAACATCTCTTTTGTGTTCTTTATAGTCAGTCTTCTTTTTAATTTTTTTATGGTTTATTTATTTTTGAGACAGAGAGAGACAGAGCATGAGCGGGGGAGGGGCAGAGAGAGAGGAAGACACAGAATCTGAAACAGGCTCCAGGCTCTGAGCTGTCAGCACAGAGCCCGATGCAGGGCTCGAACCAATGAACCATGAGATATGACCTGAGCCGAAGTTGGACGCTCAACCAACTGAGCCACCCAGGCGCCCCATAGTCAATCTTCTAAGTATACCATTCATTACACTCATTTTTTCACCTCACCTTCATTTTCCAGCCCCTCATAATTGGCTTTCCGCTTCATCACTCCACTGATGCTGCCCTTTGGCTGAAATTTCAGTGACTTTCTAATTAGCAAATGCAATGACCACTTCATCAAACTAAATTCTGATAGATTTAATACTCTTGATCATTCCCCTTGTCATCAGCATCTATTTTCCTGCCCATGCCTCAAAACAGCAATATCTCAAGGGCTTAGTCTGCAACAGACAGGTCCACTCCCTATAAACTCCCCAGGGATCTCATCCACTCTTGTGATTTTAACAACTACCTCTATAACAAGTTATATATATATATACCTATATAACAAGTTATACCTCTGGGATAATTTACTTATTTGGTAAGTGTTGTTTGGAGCATACACAGTAAGGAAGGGTGTATGCTTGATCATTGGGGAAATATATGACAGTCCTTGCTATCAAACAACTTACTGTCAGTACAGCCAAGGACAGATACATGTAAATATTTACATATGATGAAGGCCATAAAAGGGGTACAAGCAAAATACTATGGGAATTCTGAGGCAGGAAACCCACTGCCCCATTAGGATCAGGGGAAGCATTGTTGTGAAAGTGTCACTGTAAGTAGGGCCTAGGAAGATAGTGCTGAGTGGCTTACTGGGAAGTAGGCAAGCTTGTATGGAGTGGGCTTAACAAAGTTTGACTTGAACTTCAGCCCTTCCTAGGTCCAGCAGCTTACAGTCCATCTCCACAAAAGTTTTGTATTCCCAATGATATTGGTCATTCCTCCCCCACCACTCTCAGCTCCATCTGCTCTCCCAGGAACTCACAAACCCTATTTACTATCTAACAAATTAACAATCTTAAGTGCCAAGTGGAATCGTATACATACACCAAGATTTGGCATTTGTTATAAATGCTAGAGAATTATAAAAATGATTTAGGTTTTAGTCCAATAAGATATTATTATGGATTTGTGTAGAAAAGTTAAAAAGTGAAATGCATGGTTTCCAGAAATGATCTGGATTTTCACACTGTCTTTCCAGCCACTCCTGCTTCTCTAAGACAAAGATGGGAATGGGGGTAGGAGGCGGCAATCTGAAACTGTAGCCAAGCTACAGCTGGCTAAAGTGTCTTGTTAATATATCTATACATACACACACACACACACACACACACACACACACACACACACGTACCTATACATATATCCATTTTTAAATTTGTAAAATTATTTTCCTTCGTCAAAAATGTATTTAGAGAAGCTACTATTTACTCATTTATAAACCACAAAACAAGAAAAAAAAATGTCCTTAATTGGACTTCCATTGTAATTAGGAAACAGGCATTAAATATAAATATAATATGATATAATGTAAAATAACTTCAAATGCTAATACATGCTATAAGAAATTTAATGAAGAAAGGTTATTTTAGATTAAGGATGTTAGGAAAGACCCAGAGGTAACATATGGGTAGAGGCATGAATTGAGAGTTAGCAGGAACTATGTGGAATGTGGAGACAAAGCAGAGTAGACAAAAGAAAGAGCTAGTGAAAATGCCCCAAAATGAATAATCCTCGTGTTTTGAGAAACAGCAAGAAGGCCAGGGGAAGGGGGGGGGGGCTTAAACAGAATAAATCAAAAGTAAAGAAGATGAGATATAAGACATAGAAAAGGTCTAAATCACACGGGTCCTTGGAGGTCCATGATCAGGAGTTTATCATTTATTCTGAGTATTACCAGAAGCCACGAGGGTCTTTAAGAAGACAGTAGTTAGTTTCTGTGAAGAAATGACTCAACTGGCCATGGGAAGGAACAAAAGTGGAATGAAAGAGAACTTTAGTGGCATTGTGCCATGATGTAATCTTAAACTCAGTCATTGCATAGGAGAGAAGATGTAAATAAATTGAGGATATATTTTGAATGTAGTGTTGGAAATGGAAATGAGGAGTGAGAGAGAAGAAAAGTAATTTACAGATGGCTCACTATGTATGACCTGAGCAGCTGGAGGAATAACGTTATCACTTTGTGATTTGGGGAACATGCAAGGATGAACCAGGTTTTGGTGGATGCAGTAATGATGCATAGAGTAGATTCCTGTTTTGGTGTGTGTATGGCGGGGGAGAGGGGGATGGAATGTGAAACATCCTCATGTTGATGTCAGGTTTACAGCTACAACTTGGGAAAAGGTAGGGGGAAATTTGAGAGTCATCAGACTATTCATGGTATTTGAAGACTGGGATTGGATGAAATCATCTGGGGAGTGAGCATACAGAAGTTCAAGGATTGGAATTTGAAGCATTTGATCATAGAAGGTACAGGGACATTTCTGAAGTCATTTGAGTTTAATCAAGTCTTCCAAACACCTTTGCGATATGTGTACTTTATATTAGCAATTAACCTTGCTTCCCTCTTTTGTATTCTTCTCTGAACTCCAAGGGCTGATGCCTAAGGAATGCTTTGTAAACAGGCTCCCTGGCTCTCTTGCTTGAGTTTGGATTTCACCATTAGGTGGAATCAACAGGAAACCGGAAGGAGAAGGAGGTTGGAGTATTAATTTCCCTTGCTCCCTCAATACAAGAGTTCTTGGCTGTGATAAGTGGCTATTCAGAATTGGAGGTAACTAATTCCCATATATTTGCTATGATATTAACTAACCCCACATAACTCCAAAGTCACATGTGAAAACATGTTAAAAAATCAAAGCATTTGTCTCTGCTTAGAAGTTGAAGGGGAGCCTGGATGGCTCAGATAATTTAGCATCCAACTCTTGATTTCTGCTTAGGCCATGATCTCCTGGTTTGTGAGTTCCAGCCCTGCATCCAGCCTGCTTGGATTTCTCTGTCTCCCTCTCTCTGCCTCTTCCCACACACAGGCATATACACTCCCTCTCTCTCTCTCTCTCTCTCAAAGATTAAAAAAAAACATAAAAAAGAAGTTGAAGAGAAGAAACAAATTTTTTACTATCTTCCTCAGTAGCTTAAACATTCTGTACCAGCTGCTTCTAAGTATATTTGTTGAACGAATGGATGTATGTCTTTAGTATTTTCCTAAGACTAAGAATTAAGATTCCCAGGGTGAAAAAGCAAGTGGGAACAGGAGCTAGAGTTAGGTGGGGCAGTTCCTGGGAATTTGGAAAAAGAAGGAGAAATAATACCTCTGTGAAAACATCTCAGTAGCCTTCAGGAAGAAATAGCTCAGGGCTGCAATATGGTCTATTGATCTTGACTTGGGCTTCCACCTTCCTCTTGATTCTTCAGTGTTTCATGGGAAAAGAGCACTGGAAATTCTATTTGTTTTATTTTGAGTCCAGTTATCTGAAGAATAAAAAAGCAATCTAAAGTCATAGACTTGGATATTTTTCTGCTGCCTATGCTCATATAACCCTCCTGTACCATTTGGGTCATGTTCCATGACAGATCAGAAGTGCTGACTGAACTGACAAAATCAGTTAAAGCAAGAGAATGTCCAGTATGAAGGGGTGGCCAGACAGTCTCCCTCCTGTCTAGTCTCATGCATTTCTCCTTGTATCAGGCTGATGCAAACTTGACCAAGTGGGAAAGGTTGAGAGGCATTTATGTGTGTGTGTTTTACACTGGATTGCATGCCAGTGTAGCCTTGCAGCTCCCTGATGTCCAGTGATAGTTATCAAGACCTTCTCCAGGAGTGCTGAAGTGACTGGGGATCAAACCACTCAGCGTGGGTTAGCACTAACCGACTCATGCTGATGGGCCCTGGCCTCCAGGTCAGAGGCTCTTCAAAACAGCACAGACTCCATTCCATTTCCTGACAGCTCCAAGGAGTCCCAGCTGTGCCTGTGATTGATTTCAACATGGCTTTCCAGCCATATTCATTTTGGCCAGTAGCTGATGTTCTTGTTCACCATCGTGTGTTAAATCCTCAGCACAAGAGAAGATGCTCTCTGTCTGAATGCAGGAAATAAGTTGAATTTTTGAATTTAAGTAATTTCACAAAATGGATTATTAAGAGGATCATTTTTAGAATAATAGAAACTAGATATCTTGTTAGTTGTAAGTTTGTCCCAGGGCAGTTTTCCTAGAAGTTATTATTTAGGAAACAAACTAGTCCTGGGTAAAGTGAGTGAGATGACATTGAGCGAAGTATAAAATCTCCTCTTTGTCCATTTTATAGAAGCTATGAAATAGCATCTGCAACAATCCGGCAGACTTTTGTTTGTGTATAAAATACACCTATATTGAATATTTAATTTTGCCAGTAGGCATAATTTATTTGTTTATTTTTTATGGTAAAGATGCAGCAATAGTTTTTTTCAGCCTTATTGACATATAATTGACATATAAAATTGTAAGATATTTAAAATATGTATATCATAATGATTTTATATACATAAGCATTATGAAAAAGTTTTCTCCCATCTAGTTAATTATATTCATCACCTCACATATTTATCTTTTTTTTAAGAACATTTAAGTTCTAGCCTCTTAAAATGTTAATTATGCAGTACAATGTTATCAACTATAGTCACCATGTTGTACATTAGATCCTCTGACCTTATTCATTTTATAGCTGAAAATTTGGAGCCTTTTATAATCCTCTCCCTAATTCCCCTAGCCCCCAGTCCCTTAGCAACCAAGTATCTGCTACCTGTCTGCTTTGTTTCACCTAGCATAATGCCCTGAAGGTCCATCCATGTTGTTACAAATGGTGGGATTTCCTTCTTTCTTGTGACTGAATATTATTCCATTGTATGTATAACTTCTTTATCCATTCATTCACTGATGGGGACTTAAGTTGTTTTCCATCTTGACTACTGTGCTAAATGCTGGAATGAACAGGGGGGTGCAGATATCTCTTTGATAGACCTTTTGGATGTATATCCAGAAGTGGGATTGATGGAGCACATGGTAGTTGTTATATCTTTAATTTTTTGAGGACTCTCTATACCATTCTCCATAGTGGTGGCACATAGAAAGTTATTTATTTTTAACTAACTTTATATTTCAGTATTTCAAGGGAATCATCAAAAAAGCTGCTAGCCCATTAGAGAAGCAGAATGGAGGAGATGGGCATTGGGTTTAAGTCCTGCCTCTACTATGTCCTGGAAATGAGAGCATGCTCAAAGTACTCACTGTACTCATATATTAAAATTATTACATAACAACATGTATAACTTCCAGTAATTCACACTATTAAGTGTATGCAATGAGATATTCACGGAAAGCACTTTAAACATACTTTTTTGCAAATACTAAATCTTCTTTACATTAAAAAAACCTTGTTATTACAGTAGCAGTTTTAGATAAAACATTTGGCTACAAAAATACTTAAAGGGCTTCCTTTGTTCAATATTCAGAGCACAGTAATATGTAAATAGAGGCAGGTTAAAGGAATTTGATGTTGATGGGCCAGAGAAATAATAACTTAAGGATTTTGGGGGTGACTGGATGAAAGGAATCCAAATTCTTTTAAGAATCTAAGGTTCACTAAGAACCTTAGTGGGGTTGGGGATGAGGGTGGGATAGGGCTCTTATCACAGCCTCAGCATATCCATAAAGAGCTTTCGAGGCCAGCAAAGAAGGAATGCAGGGTTGTTTTGTTTTGTTTTGTTTTAAGCTTGGGCTTTAATCTCTGACAAGACTGAGGACTTCTACATCACCTTTGTTATCCAACCAGATGGCAGTGGTCTTGAGGACATGGCTCATTTCATCTGTTCTGAAGCAGAACAGTAGAAGGGACAACAACCTGTTGATGGATTCTCTTGCTTCATTTCAGTTCCATCTCTAAATAGAATGTAAATTGCCATTTGATGCCTGAAACATAGCAACACTAAATATTTTTATAGATTTAGTACCATGGGTCTTGTGATACGAGGAGCCAATAAATTGCTCTAAGGATACATTCCCATGTGGGACTGTGGGTCTGACCTGCTTTGCTGTGCTCCATCAGCACAGATCCCTCCCATTCTCCAGCATCTGTGTTTATTAAAGATGGAAGAAATACCTCTTAGTGCTTGTACCCAAACCTAAAACTGCTGCTGTACTGCACAATAACTGTCTACTGTTCCTTATCCCTCTTCTTCTATTAATAATACATTAAACCTCAGTTATAAAAAAAAAAACTCAGAGAGAAAAGAAAAAGAAAAGATAATGATTTCTTGACAGATCTTGAATGAAAGGCTTTAGCACAGCTTTAACTGAGCTTGACACACCATTTTTTAATGTGTACGTCCCTTCTATTTCCCAATCTCTTCATACTTAATTGAGAAGTCCCACTTAAGGATGAAGCAAAGAGTTTAATGAACCTCCTCCCTAAAATCATTAATTCAAAATATCTGATGTTGATTATGCATTTTCTAGTGGTAAGTACTCTCCCTGGTGATGTCTGCATAGAAATGGGCTGAATAACCATGTTTTGTGAATAGAACCCACACTGTTCAAATTGGAATGTTTTATTAATCACAGTTCTTAAAAGATATTGAACATTGGAGGGGGTAGATCAGGAAATAAATAATACATACTCTTGAAATGGCCCTGAGATGAGTAGCTGTTCTCTTTATAAATATTACAAACCTCACATAATCCCTTAGGTAAAGACACAATATTCAACACACATAATGATAAACAAAAAAAAAAACCTTAGCATTTTAATTTGAACCAGAGTAGCCCTGGTTGTGGTTTGTTCATTCTGTTAATACAATATTCCCATAGGTCTTATTAACTAGGCTATTAGTAGCCCCAAATAATAGATGATTATCCTGAGATACAACAGTCGACCCACATAGTAATACATTTGGTCACTGTCAGTGATTAAATGATATGAAATAGAAGAAATAATCCATATCCAGGGAAGATGAGGGTATCATTTTCTTATCATGCCTAGTACCCAATTTATGTTGGACATACATGTTTTTATAGCTTTCTTTAATCATTTACCTATAAAAGCAGAATCTGGGTGTTGCTGAAATTTGGAAAACATTTTTGATTGTATTTATTCTTTAGTAAGAATTATTATGGCATACATTAGCATTATGAAACTAATTGCTCTCATTTGCAACTGCTATTGGGACAAACTAACATAGAATATTCTATTTTCTATAACTGTCATTAATAATATTTTTTAAAGAAGAAAGAAAAAGGAGTTTTCAAGTAACCATCATTTTTTCTTGGACCAGAATGACTCATGTCATTCCCTTTCCCCCTGACTTTTGACTCCAGCTACTGAGATCAGGGATTGTACTGGGGTACCTTAAGTCCCTAGAACCCCTTCTTCCCAGCAGTTCTTACATTTCTGGCTTCTATTTTCAACTGATCTCCCATAATCTTTATAGCCAATTATCTGTTGACATATTTCAGGCTTGTCTTTTCAAGTAGAATGAGGGTGTCAGCTATGTCTAATTCATCTCTGTATGACCAATATTTGAGCCTGGGATAATGTCATTGTACAATATCTTTACACAACAGTACATTCACAAAAACAGACAAGCTGGTTGGCTGTTATTTGAATGACAAATCAATTTAAGGATAAGCAAGAGCTTTTTTTTTCTTCTGAAAAATCAGAAAAAAGTGTATCTGCTTATATTATGTTTAAGTACAAATGATGTATCATATTTGCAATTCCTGATTTTATTCCAATTGCAATAATGGCACAGATAGCCCTTCAAGTTTCTCTTACAGAGAATCATACTTATGATAATATTCTGCACTATTTTACTAAAAATTTTTGAGGACCTACTATGATCAAGCCATTGAGGACGCAAAAGCAAGTAAGATAAGGTGCTGTCCTCAAGGTACACTTTGGAGAACACAGATAAAGATGTATGATGGAAATAAAACATATATGATACAATGAAAAGAACTTTAAATAAGCACACAATAAACATGCTATTGTCTGAAATAAAGTTGTTACACACCTGTTGAACTCACAAGCTCCTTGACTATAAGATGTATTTTTTAATGTCTCAATTCCCAGCAAGTCCTACAAAGAAAATCATATTATTAGACATCTATCCCAAAAGATACTCTCTAGAAATTTCTCTTCTGCTATTCTTTGTTGTCATTTTATAAGCTATTAACTGGCTCACATAGTCAACTCCTGTGGTAAGATTAACAGATTTATATTTTCCTTCTCATTGTGTGACTGGTACCTCAGTGGGAAATAACACATGAGGTCAAGAGGCAGATGTTCTCTTACAAATTGCTCAGCTTGTTCAAAAGGAACAAGGTGTTTGGCAAGGGAAAAAGTCAATTTAATAATAATTTATTTAATACTACTCTGAATATTTTATCTGAAAATGCTTTATTTTCAAATAACTTGAGAGTTCTACAAAAGTAAAATATAGTCATAAATTGAATGAGTGATTGGAGAGATAAATACTCTGTGTCATGTATAAGAGCCAACAACAACAGCAGACAGGAAATAATTACAAAAGTGAAATGAACTTTGATTAATTTGCTGCCAAATTTGCATGTCTGTCTTGCTTTTTTATTGGGGCAGGGAAAGAGGATTGCATGTTGGAAATGTGGGGGTTTAAATGCAGTTACAATAGTATGGCAAACATCAAAAATCAGAGTGCTTTTTTCTGAAACTGGTCACTGGTTGGTCTTAAGGTTCTCATTTCCAAGCACTTCATACGGATTTCTGTGCTTGAGCTGGTTGAAATCCTTCTCTCATCCCATATGTATGTGAGTATATGTGATATAGGGTGAGCAAACCCTTCCCAGGAGCTAAGATAAAAGGATTAGACAGAGAAACTCTGCCCAGAGAGTGGCAGAAGCCTCTAGAAGGTACTGTGTTTCATAGTAAGTTAAAATGCATCATGGTAACTGACAGCCTAGCAAATCCCCACATGGTTTGCTCTTTTATAGAGTGAGTGCTCCCTGGGAATGTGAAAACTTATCCCCAAATCTTTTGTTAAACTCTCCTTGGGTTGTGCTTAAAAAGTAGGATCTGGGTGTCTGTTCTTGAATTTTTTTTGGTTTATGTATTGAGCTGAGAACCAGGAGATCCAGGCAAGCCACTCTCCTCCCCTGCATTAGAGCACATTACTTTCTGTAGACTCTAGTGACATGCAAACCCTCTCTCATTGCCTCATGAAGCCCTTAACATCTTCAAGAAAAGTTTTCATTGGTGTTCCCACAGTGAAAAAGTCAAGGAATGGAACCCTGAGTTTGTTTTGATTCGTGAATTCAAATGTCCACAGCACTACAAATAAACCTAAGTCTTTGCTGACAATTGCATGCAGCCATCACAGTGATCCTGCACAAGTTACCAAACCTCCCTGTGCCTCAGTTTACTCATATGCAAAGTGGATGGTAAGGGCCGAGAACATGTTCTGACAAATACCGAATATTCCCTATATCTAAGGCATGCTGCTGATCCTGCTTCCAGGGGCCTCTGAATGGAGTCTCTTGGAAATCCACTGTATCACTGTAGGAATGCATCTGAGAAATCTCTGCACCCTTGGATTCCTGATCCGGAGCTTGACAAACACTTTCTTACCCTTCCTTCATTAAAGGGCATCATTCTCATCTCCAGTTATGTAATAGGGGGTAGTGAACTTGTCTTCTCCAAGCCACATTGTTCTTTTCTCCCTGTTCCTCATGCAGGTACCCTGCACAGCTCACCACATCACTTCTTACAGGGTCCCTGTGCTTCTTCCCTGTTTTCCCATTTAGGCTGGAGTCCCCACAACTCCTTGGTATTTTAGTAACTTGAAATTCTTCAACGTTACAGTTCATACATGCAGAGTAGACTGGGGCTTGTTAAGCCAGTATCTGGTGGGAAATACATTTGTGTGTGTGAGGGGTCCTATGGGGAGCATATTAGTCTTCTTACCAGTGTGGGCACCAGAATTCAATGGTAATTGCACGTTGCACCTTCCATGCCCTAAAACCTATATTTAGCAATCCCTGAAGGGTCTCTCAGAGCTGTACATAAAGGCAATAAAGATTAAGGAACAATGGCTAAGCCCAGTTTATGGAAATAACTCTGTGTAGTTTTCTAACTTAGCATAATTATGTAGTTAGCAAACTATAAATTGATGTTGGAAGTGTGCAGAGATGTTTCTTTCATTGTTAAAGCACTGCAGAGGCTTTCAAACTACTTTATTCTATTCTATTTTTAATATATTATTTATTTTTTATCTACATGCCTCTTTCTTCTAACAAAATCTTATGTAGAGAACCAAGTACACACACAAAAGAGAGAGAAAGAGGGAGCGATGAGTGTGTGAGAAACAGCGAGTAATGGAGAGCTGCTCTGTTAAAAGAAAGAGCATGGGTGGCAATCCTAAGGCCTCCTCAGTCATCTCCTGGGCACGGTCCATGGATATTTAGGGAGCAGTGGAGCTGACCAGCGTTAAAGAGAATGAGCTGTGGGATGGGACAAGTCTTGGTACTGTCACATGCATGTAAGAAAATTATCAAATGATTACGTTACAGGAATAAAAGCACAGTGTAAGAAATGACACCGTGATAGCATTGTGTAGTGAAAGACAGTAGCTACCCTTATGGTGAGCATAGCATAACCTACAAACTTGTGGGGTCACTATGTTGTGACCTGAAACTAATGTAACATTGTATGTCAAATATACTAAAAGAGTTAGAAAAAAGTTATGGGAAAGTCTTTTGACATCTATGAGCCACAAGATGAAGGTAATAATAATATATTACCCTCAAGAGTTATAAGAATCAACTAATATGTGGTGTGGGATATAGTGTGTCCTCTTACAAGGTAGGTACATACTATTATTCTTTCTTGTGTTTCATGTCACTGGAAGCCTTAGCCCATGTTGAAATGGCTGCTTCCTTCCACAGCATGATTGCATAGGCCCTAGTGGAGGAGACAGAAAGAGATCCATCACCACTTATACCTGATGCTCATTGTTCCTAAGTCTCCACCTGCTTTACCACAGCAAGTCCACAAAGTACAGACTGAGAGATCTGTGAAGCAATGGTGTATCCCTGGTTGGTGTTCTCCTGAAGGTGTTGACAAAGTAGTGCTACACATCCGTACCTCTGCTCAGTCACTCTCAAATTTCCTTGCCATTGAAAATATTCCTTAGTTGATGATGAAAGCACACTACAAATGGACCTCAATATAAGAGAAAACTTTCACTACCCAAGCAAAGGGACGCATACAGTTTTTCATTACTGCTTTTGACTGGAGTTCTACAGAAGATTTGTCTAAATTGGTTAACAGTCATTATTGACATGGCCTGATGATCCAGGTAGCTCAGGGACTCCTGGCCACGTTTGGAGATGCCCAGGCAGGTCAGAGTTGTGCATTCATCATCACTGGTGCTCTATACATCCACCTGCCCTGCTGATTCAGGAAGTGAGTAGAACGGTGTGTGCCTTGGCCGAGCTCAGACAGGAATCAGGCCTGATGATACTTGAAGGTGTCATTACACTGAATGATGCAGCTTTTTCAATGGCCACATACAGTTCTCTCCTTCTGGGTACACAGAGCCAGCTAGAAGGATCCGAATGACTTCTGGCATAAGGTATATACTGTAAATGCAGTCACTGTTTGATATGGACTACATCATTATTTGATAATTTTCATTAAGAGTTCTTACACTCACTATTGTAGAGTACATGGTTCCTGAGCAGGGCACACAGCACAGCTCACTTAGGACTTAAGAATGGATGGACCACATTAAATATGACTCTCAAGTGTGCATTGCCTGTAATTAGAAATGCTTCGGGTGAGGTTCCCTTCCCGCTTTCTTAGGATTTTAACTGGGAGGGAATTTGGGTGGTCTACAAATTGCATCTGCCCTCATTTCCTATTTTCTTATAAATTCCTAAATAGAGGTTTTGCACCTTTGGACTTGTTGGTAACCTTGGGGCTCTGCCAGGGTGAAAAGAGGGAGATTAGCTCAGAGTTCTCTCCTGGCAACCAGGAATGGTGTGCTGAGATGCAAGGGTGGGCAGAAAGTCATTCTGGGCCCCACAGTCCATCCTATTTCCATTGGGCCCTTCTTTTCTGACTGCAATTTTCACCTCACCCAGGTGTGAAAACCTTTCCTGGGGGAAGGAAAACGCAAGGTTCTCTATCAGCAGCAGGTTGAAGTCACTGTCCTCCTTGTTACTGAGGAAGTAGGTCTGTGGCTTGGCCTCTGCTTTTGCTCAGACACTTGAACTATTCATACTCTATTAGACACATATGAAGGAAGGAAATTGGACTTTCTCAGGTTGCAGATGTATCAGCGGGGATGTACGACTGAAAATTAATTCCCTGACACAGACTGATGAAGACAGCAGTTTCCTGAAATACTGAGATTCACTTTATATTTTTATAACACATGATCTCAGTGTTACATATTTTCCCTAGTTCAAAGTGGTATTGATATTTTGACAATGGGACCTGGAATATTCTATTTTCACACACACACACACACACACACACACACACACACACTCACCTTTCTTGTTAATTAGTCAAAATGTCAAGAGATTGGTCAGTGTGTCTCATAATGAAAATACTATAATGATATCTATGGATCTTTTAATGAATACAGAATGTCACTTATAAAGTGCTAGATGAACTAATGCCTTGTTAGATACAGAGTTTTAGCTACAACTTAGTGTTTTCATTTATTTCTAAAATCCTACTTTTTACCCATGATGTTTTTCTCATCCCTCATACAGTAATAGTGTAAGCATCGCTAATCAGTCAAGATTCTTTCATGGTGAATGCCATTCTTAAGCCAACCTTGCTAATTTTTAAATGTGATCTGATTTGGTTTTCATTTTTACTCTTACTTCCATGCTAAAACTTCATAGGAGATCTCTGGTCATTAAATTTTACATGTCACTGTTATCCATGGCTTCCAGAGTAAGTCCCTTTATTTTCCTGATCCCTTGTCCACTTACTTGAAAGAAAGTAGCATCTGCTTTATTTCACATGGCTGTTTTGATGAAGAAACTGCTGATGTATTTTAGAGAACTTCAAAATCTATGAAATATTATACAAATTTGTAAGACTATTACTGTGTTATTATACTAACCCATATTGTGCTTTGTAGCACAAGCAATAATCTGATCAAGATGACTAAAATCTATACCAGGGAACAGCATCCAGAGGATGCTCAATATATTGACTGAAAGATAAGACTGAAGGGTTTAATGAAAGTTGGAAGGATTCTCTTGACTGTGCATCGAAGCCAAATAATTGGGATCTTTCTATGGCACAAATACTGGACATCAGAAAGGACTTTTAGAAACCAAGAACCATGTTGTAGAAAAAAGGCAGAAACAAAGAATCAACAAGACACAAAGCTTACAGACATCTCCCAAAATGCATCTGAGAACAGTTTCTCATCAACTCAAGCAACAGCCCATGGCAGAGCTGAATTCAGAGATAAAAAGCAATAGTTCTTTAAAATCCTGACTAATATTGGAAATGTGAGCCTTGTGGTCACCTATCAGCCAGATCCCTGCATCTCTCTGGGTTTTAAACAAATTACTTTGCAGATGGAGTCTTGAAAGGGATTTGAGCAGACCAGCCAATCTTACTACAAACATATGAAGCAGCTCATTGTTCTCTCAGTAATGGCTTTTCAGAACTGATATTGGTGTGTGTGTGTGTGTGTGTGTGTGTGTGTGTGTGTGTCCGTCCATGCATGCATGGGTGTTTCCTTCTAAAAACCAGAGACATTATAACCATAGGCTAGTGTTTCTGAAACAACTCAATTCATTTTGTTGAAGATAAAATCTGGAATAACAGTTAAACAATGAACCCTGTAGTTTTTGGAACAATCACAGGTTACTTACATTGTTGGTGGATAGAATCAGGAGAGAAACTGTGACTAAATAAAGCACCAATGATTTAAAAAAGGTAGGAAGTAACTGATACCATTCTGACTTTAGAGTGTGTTATTTCTGGTTTGGAAGGATCACTGGGAGAAGTAATAGAAAAAGGTGGGGGATGGTTGCAGTGGAATCCAGAGGAAAAGGTCATCTTTGGGATATTTTTAGATACTAAGGTACTTACTCATTTGTTAGAATACGGAGACTTGCAGTGCAATGGCCACTGAAGGCTTTCGGAGTTCATGACCGCTTCAAGCTTTAGCGTGTGTGCCATTTGGGGTTGAGGTTTCATTCTCCCTCCCTGTCCTACAGGAAGGAGCCATTTGGACATTCTGAAAGCAATCTCCTACATATAGGCAACTCCTTATTTGTTCTCTTTCTCTGTTTAACCTGTTAATATGAAAACAGATATAGAAAATATAGTAACAGTTTCATATATGTCCAAACATGAAGTAAGCTTTCTTGAATCTGTCTATTTCTGTTTTGTGCTAGGCATATAGCACCATACTTGGAGATGTATGCTATAGTAACAGTGTAAGAATATATTCCATGTCTTGAGCTTGAGGAGTTAATATTTTTGCTGAAATGTGTGCATATATGGTAAAATAAAAGGGGGCGGATGCTACAGTATCTACTACAGATATAGTACCTAACAGCTAGTAGGGCTTAGAGTCAGGTATGTGAGGAGAAGCCTGATAATGCAGACTCCAATTCAGTAAATGTATATTAAATACCTCTCTTCTCTTCATAAGCACTTAGGAAGGACATCAAGATGAGTCCATCACAGCCCTTGTTTTCTGCTTGCTTATAAATTTTTAAAAAAGGATTGGGCACATAGGAAAACAAAAATAAAAGTATACTTAGTAGTTGGGCTATTATTTTTTATATGGGGGAATTGGAAATTAGTCTTCCTACAACATTTTAACCCTACTGTCATTGCTTTCCTAAATCAAAAGTCCAAATTGCCCAGTATTTCATATATTGAAAGTTGGGAAAGAAAAGGGCTGGGTCAGCTTGATCTGAAAACCAACTTGATTTTCTCTCCAATGTTCTCAGTCATTTTGAAATCTTATTCCTATGGGTTGAGACATTCTGGAATGCTTTTTGTGTCCATTATTACTCTAAAGACCTTTTGTTCATAGAGGGCAAGAATTGGAAAGAACGAGTTTGGAAATCTCACTGTAATGGAAACCAAGACCTACGATTCCTCTTCATTTTCCTTCACTTGATATGCCAACAAAGTATTATTAAGCACTATTTCTCAGAGAAGTGAGAAATCATGCTTGGATTGTATATCAGGAAAGACTTTAAAGAGTAGTTGGAATTTGAAAAGAAATCTAAATACAGATTAAGATTTTCATGGGAGACAGAGTAGAGAAGCCATTTCACTTACAGAGTATATGATTGGAGATACAAAGATAATAGTG
This sequence comes from Hyaena hyaena, assembly GCF_003009895.1. Classification (NCBI taxonomy): domain Eukaryota; kingdom Metazoa; phylum Chordata; class Mammalia; order Carnivora; family Hyaenidae; genus Hyaena; species Hyaena hyaena. The sequence continues at coordinate 546,072 of NW_024081707.1, forward strand.
TGAAGCATGATAGGGACGTGTGTAATCACATTTTGTAGAAACTTAACCATATATTGAAAAAAATGAAGTAAATTCTGGAATGTAGGTGTCAACTGTGTTTTGCACAGTTTTAAATGCTAAGATGTGTATAAAATCCAACAGACAGTGGGAGAGTCATAGAGGTTCTGTTGGAGATAGTAACATGGTTAAAGTTTATCTTCACAAAATAAGTATGGCTGTCATATGAGAATTATCTAGAATAAGGCAAGAAGGTGTTAGAGAAACCAATTAATGAGCTATTTAAAAAGCCAAAGCAAAATATAATAAACGTCTAATTAATTAGACGGCAGTAGGTAGGGAGAGGAGTGGGTAAATGAGATGAATATTGTGAAGGTAAAATTCTACATCACTTGGCATATACACTTTGAATATAGTGAGTGGCTCTAATGAATGTAAAGAAAAATGGACAGGTACATGAATATGACTCCAGGAGCTAGTTGTTTAGGCACAAGAGAGTGCCATTACTGGAAAGTAGACAAGCAGGAGGGGAAGCTAGCTGTTTGAATATTGGATGCATAGCCACATGGAGGGCTAGAAGTTTTAGGAATAGGAGTGTATTATTTGTAAAGCCATACTTTAGAATGATCAATTCAGGTGAGAGTGAGAGAGGATGGATTGAAAGGGGTAAGTGCTTTGAATGGTGGTTTGTTTATCATTATTAGAAGCTTCAAGAGGATATGGGCACCTGAGTGGCTCAGTCAGTTAAGCATCCGACTTTGGCTTACGTCATGATCTCACATTTGGTGGGTATGAGACCCACATTGGGCTCTGTGCTGACAGCTTGGAGCCTGGAGCCTGCTTCAGATTCTGTGTCTCCTGCATTCTCTAACCTTCCCTGCTCACAGTCTGTCTCTCTCTCTCTCTCAAAAATAAATAAGTGTTAAAAAATTAAAAATAAATAAATAAAAAGAAGTCAGAAGGACCAAAACAAAATGGCAGGATACATAGTTAGGGAATAGTGGGGCATCACAATAAACAAATATGATTTGTGATTACATAACTAAATAGACTTTATGTCTAGTAAGTGGTTTTTAAGAAGTATTTTCAGGGGCATAGAACCTACATAATTTTCATATAGAAGTCAGTTTTCACCAAAAACAAGAAGAAAAAAAGCAGTCCTTACTAATCCTTCTGGAAGGCACACACACATCCACAGGAGAGGAGAGAACTCCATGCATTTTCATTGAGGGCCCCCCATAGTCAAAGGATAAAGACAAGAAAGACACATATTGATAAAGAAATTTTAATAACTGGAAGGAAAGGATAACACTTTTCAGCTTACAGAACTTGAGTACAATTACCTGACATCTATTTTTTAAGAAAGAGAAGGAAATTTAATTGAATGCACAGTTAGACATCTATCAAAATGAATTTTCTTTAAAAACCTCATATAACAATATCCCATTTCTCTCTCAGCATAATGATTTCTTACCAACAAAGCCTGTCAGTGTTTCCTAGAAGCAATATTGAAGTGACTTCTTGCTGGAAATTCAGCAAATGAACTTTTTCTGCTCCCAGAATCTCTATCCTCATTAGGCTAGTTAGAAATTCGCCCGGAGCTCCCAGCCCTTCTTGTCTCTGACGGATGCTAAGTGTAGAAGAGCTAATGGACACTTTAACTGTTAGGGGGCTTTCGATTCAATCCTTTGCAGCCTGGCAGCTCATTCTAAGTCCTTTCAGAGGAGCTGCAATCATATGCTCAAATATGATGGTTAAATATGGGCTGGAAGGGAAATGGCGCCTCCCTTAACCCTTGCTCATATCCAGAGATACTTGTGAAAAACAGGAAATAATTCCTGAAGTTTTCCAAATGGCTGGGAAGCTCGCCCATTCAAGAGGTCCCTGACATTAGATGTCACTGTAGCAATTTGCTCTTTGTAAGGAGAAAAAAGGGAAGGAAGATCTTTCTCTAGTTCCAGGTATGTCGATACAGCCTCCTCCTATGGGCTAATGTCATATATTTCTTCTTTAAAATGCCATCTAATAGCAATTGCTGAAAGAATAAAATAGCCTTACAATAGTTTGAATTTAAAATAAAGGAAAGCTGACAAGCACCTCGTGAATATGCTACCAGGTAAATGTGTATTATCTGAGAATAAGTGTAATTAGCAGTTTTCCCAGTTACATTCACTTTCTCGCATCCCCACCCCCACCCTTCTTGCCTTAGTATCTGTACCAGTACATCAGTCAGCATTGTTCTCTGAATATGTCCCCTGTTTCTGCATTTAGTTAGAATTTTTTTAAGTGATTATTCTTCTACTTCTCAATTCTCCCCCAACAGACCTGGCTCTGAAGCTTTGATTTTACAATTCTTGATTGCATTCCTAATCTATAGGTTAAATTTGGTTTGGGGAACGTTGTCTTGATGTTTCAGATGGTTTAGATTCAATAATCCACAAATGTCTAGACATTCAAATGAGGTCAGGAAAAAAAAATCTATTCTTTGAAATTTATTTAGCGATTTCAGACATCGATTTGGAGAATGTGTCTTCCACAGGCGACTGAAAGAGAAATCTGTACTGGTTCTAAATATGAATCAAAGTGGCAAGACCCAGACTGTCTTCTTTTTCTAAATGTAGGCTTTTTGAAATCTGTAAAGATGCTCCTGTGAATTTGGCTGGTGCTGAAGTGTCAAGGCACAATTTATCCAAAATGACTGCCATTGCTGGAAGTCAAGAGCTGCATGTAAAGAGGCACTGGCTTGCCAAGGCACTGGAGTTCAAAATTCAATATTGACAGGATTGTTTTCTCCAGAAAGTTACCTCATGATTTCTTCATCTATGGACTATTTTTCTCTTGGAAAAAAAAAAAATGATATATCTTATATGGTGGCTACAAAACTTAATGGTACAAGATCCAGCTCGTGTCTCCCCCAACAGTGTGTAAAAACCAAAGGCTTTTGAGTCTGTGGCAGTCTATATGCTGCTGCTCTGGTAATAGCATGTCTCATTGTTAATTCTGATGGCATGACCTAACATAATATGACACATACTAGAAGACGTAATATGACAAGTGGATCATACAGGCAATGCTACACATTAAAAATATGACATCTTATCTGAAACCAACCCTGCTTTTAGCAAAGATACTACTCAAAGGGCATATCACTTTTGTCCACCTCCTTCAAGTTTTTAATAATAAGAAATCCATGTGAAGACCACACTGGTTATGGGCACAGAAGTAAGCAGTTTCCAGGAAGTGACAAAAGTCAATCTTTGAGAGCTGACATGCTCTAGCAATCAGTCAGAGGAGGTGTAATTAGGCAGTGAGGATAAAGAGGGGCTGTCTCTCTCCTACACTACCAGGTCTCTAGAACTGAGATCTACAGCTAAGCAATCAAGTTATTCCTCAAGAAGATAGTTGGGATGAATGCTGTTGAGAAAGCATTAATCTGTTCCTCTAAGATTTCACTGCAGAGTTTCACAGCTTGGTCCCAATTCATATCTTCATTCAATTGATATAATTTGTGTATACATTATATGCATCAGCAAAGGTGCTGTAAGGAAGCTAGAAACCACTCTCAGAATTCAAACAAGAAAATTTAGTATAGAAACATATTTACAAATTGTTGGAAAGGGTCAAATGAAACAATGTAAAAGACCTCACACAGTACCCAAATAGACATTCAATAAATAAATGTCAGTCTAATCTGAGGAAACAATAGGTGTAGATATTTCAAGACAAATTCTCCACCAAAGTTTAAGAACTCTGACTCATCAAGTTACTGATAGTGAACACTTTCTCTTGAAATCTAGAGTCAGCTGGGGCCACTCTATCCCTTGAGATTTAGGCAAATTAAATGAGTAAAAGTCTTTGGAAACCCAAAGCCCCTCCCACAGTCTCCATGAATTCCGGGGGCTCATGTTCTCGGAACCTCCTTTTCCTCCTGGTCTCCTATGACCTCATACATAGATTCTGTTCAAAATCTCTTCAGCTAAGAAACAAGCTTAGCTCCTTTCACTGCTGGTGGGAATGCAAACTGGTGCAGCCACTCTGGAAAACAGTATGGAGTTTCCTCGAAAAAATTAAAATGAGAACTCCCTATGACCTGGGAATTGCAATACTAGGTATTTATCCAAATGATACAAAAATGCTGATTCGAAGGGGTACATGCACCCTACTGCTTATAGCAGCACTATAGATAATAGCCAAATTATGGAAGGATCCCAAATGTCCATCAACTAACAAATGGATAAAAAAGATGTGGTGTATATATATGAATATTAGTTGGCACTGAAAAAGAATGAAATATGCATTCACTGCAAATGAATTCATTTGCAACAGCATGGTTGGAATTAGAGTGTATTACACTAAGTAAAGTAAGAGAAAGACAAATATTATATGATTTCACTCTTAAGTGTAATTAAGAAACCAAACAGAAGAACATAGGAGAAGGGAAACAAAATAAGATAAAGAGAGGGAGGCAAACCATAAGAGACTCTTAAATACAGAGAACAAACTGAGGGTACTGGAGAGGTGTTGAATGGTAGGATGGGCTAAATGGGCAATGGGCATTAAGGAGGGCACTTGTTGGGGTAAGCACTTGGTGTTATATGTAAGTGATGAATCATTAAATTCTACTCCTGAAATCATTATTACACTATGTGTTAACTAAATTTAATTTTTTTAAATAAGAAAAGGAAAGAAAGAAAGAAAGAAAGAAAGAAAGAAAGAAAGAAAGAAAGGAAGGAAGGAAGGAAGGAAGGAAGGANATAAGAAAAGGAAAGAAAGAAAGAAAGAAAGAAAGAAAGAAAGAAAGAAAGAAAGAAAAAGAAAGAAAGAAAGAAAGAAAGAAAGAAAGAAAGAAAGAAAGAAAGAAAGAAAGAAAAGAACAGAACCCCAAATTGTTGGAAAGGGTTATAGGGAAATACAGAAAATGGTGATACTACTCTGAGATCAGAAAGCAGAGAAAGCCACCACCCCCTCCTCTCAGGGCTAGAGAAAGAAAAGTGAGAAAGTAGAATTAATTTCTTACACTAACCCCCAGACGCTATTGGAGCCCACATTTTCCCTTTGGTACTTCTGTCGGTAGGCCCAACCCCAGAATCCATTTGCTAGAGGAGTCCAACAAATGTAGTTTCTAGTCTTCCAACCTCAAAATACAGAGCATAGGACGTTTGTCAGGGGTGGCAGGGAAAGCAGGATTTAGTACAAGAAGGCAGTAGGTACAATATTATGTTTTAGTTATTGTAATAAAAGGTAAATAAGGCAGGGAGACATATACATACATACACAACAAATTGTGAATGTACTATAAGCACAATAGGCAAGTAAGAGGTAAATGTGCATTTATCCTTAGCTATCATCATACATCTGGGGTTGGACAGGAATACCTGATATGCATTTTCATTAGTGGGATACAGAGGATGCAACATTATCAAAAGATATGATATGCTTAGCTACAGTGCACATCAAATGCTTTAATATGGCTTATGCTTTAATCCTATTTGCCAAAGGTTGGCAAATTATTTTAGCAGTATAGTTCTCAAAGTTTGGAATGGATTTCAAATTGTGAGTTAGAACTTATGTTTTATTATTTACTGTCTTCTCAACTGAGGCCCAATAAATATTGGATATTTAACTTAAAGATTGACCTTAATACCCATGGAAGGGAGACACATATTTAATATGTTACTACAAATCGTGTAGAACATCACATTTTTTTAGAGCAGCAAAAAAGTAGGAAAAATTATGGAAAATTAAAAAAAATTACATTTAAGTCTCAAAAATTTCCTACAGCAAGTTTTTTTTTTAACATGACACAGAAATGCCTAATTATATTGATCATCAATGGGAAATGAAGTGTCCCACTTAGCTGGTTTCTTCACGTAAGGAAAGACTAACTTTTTAATTTATTTTTAATCATTAGAATATTTTTAGAGTTTATTGTTTTCATGCATACAAAATTAATATCTGATGGAGGAGTGGGTCCAAGATTGCAAACTTAGGTCATTTTTCTACTTCCATTTCCACTTAGAGATAACTAAAGTGACAGAAATATCATTAAGAAAGAATACTTCTGTATAAACACTAAAAAGTAAGAAAGGATTCAAAGCATAAACCTACTTCACTTCAAAGTGCAAGGTAGAAATATCTTCATTCTGAAGGTACAGACCTTTTTTTTTTTTTTTCCTTTAGAGCAGTACCACAGTTTTAAGTATTTTGTCAATGATCAGACAGCATGTAAAGTGGTGCATCCAGGATTTAATCCAAGTCTGTTTGTTACTAAAGGCCATGTTCTTTATTTATTTCTCTTTTAAAATTTATTATCGTAGCTTAAATCATCAAGAAGGTGGTTTAAACCAGGGCTTAAAAAGTGGAAAGAATTTTAACACTCAGCATGACAGGGGTAGGAATACTAAAAGATTAGAGTCAAGTTGAGAAACAATTCAGAAGCAAGAAATCACATGCTATTTGGGAAGACATCTATTTTCCCTGAAACATATGTGGATCAATAGTGGCAAATGAGGCAGTTATAGTGAAGACACTGCACCCCAAGCTATTATCCCCCAAACTGATAGAAGTAGACATACTTTTGTAGGAGTTAAGTGTCATTAAAGCTAACACATATTTGTAACCTAGTAATGCAGGATTGGAGTGGAAGAGATTATAAAAGTATTGGAGTGGAAGAGATTATAAAAGTAATAAGGCATATTAAGAGAATTTTTTAATTGAGGTGAGTTGTATGTAGAATAAAATCAAGCTTAATTTGGGGAAATTGTTGAAGAAGTAGTTAAATACAACACTAATACTTATATATGGCTGACTTAAATAATACTCATATTACTAATGTTATCATGTCAATCTAAGATGTAAGTATATTCTTATTTTCAGAGTAAAATGATAAGTTTAATTTTGGATATTTTGAGAATGAGGAGATTACAGTTACCCAGGAGATGATATCCAATGAACCATTTGGATTTACATCTATCAGATAGCTGAGGACTGGAATTTGGAGTATTCTGTAGAGAAGTAGTCATGTGTTCAGTACATAAAATTACTCGGATATTAATAAAACTGAATTGAATTGCATTGGACTGAAATGAATTGAACAGGATCATCAAGTACACCAGAGAAAAAGTAGTCAAACAATTAGAAGGAAACCAAGATAGCTAACTTGCTGTATTACAGAACTACATGAAGAGCAATAAAGTATTACATGGGGGTGAGTCAGGGTAAGTGCTAGAAAGAAGACTCTAGAAATGGGGCTATCGTTGAAGGAATTTTGGAATATGTGAGTGATTTTGCATTGAAAAACATGCTTACTCTGCACAGCAAAGGAAACAACCCACAAAACTAATAGGCAACCGACGGAATGGGAAAAGATAGTTGCAAATGACATATCAGATAAAGGGTCAATATCCAAAATCTATAAGGAACTCACCAAACTCCACGCCCGAAAAACAAACAACCCAGTGAAGAAATGGGTAGAAGATATGAACAGACACTTCTCCAAAGAGGACATCCACATGGCCAACAGACACATGAAACAATGCTCAGCATCCCTCCTCATCAGGGAAATACAAATCAAAACCACACTGAGATACCACCTCACGCCGGTCAGAGTGGCTAAAATGAGCAAATCAGAGAACTCTAAATGCTGGCGAGGATGTGGAGAAACGGGCACCCTCCTACACTGTTGGTGGGAATGCAAACTGGTGCAGCCCCTCTGGAAAACAGTGTGGAGGTTCCTCAGGAAACTAACAGTAGAACTCCCCTATGACCCAGCAATAGCACTGCTAGGAATTTACCCAAGGGATACAGAAATGCTGA